>NW_024429192.1:54093810-54423810 GCF_017639785.1 Mesocricetus auratus
GGACAGCAAGAGGAAAGTGTCTGAGATATACTTTATACAGGATACATTAACAGATTTTAATACTCAGTTCAATGTATTTGACAGTTCTTTATATCTGTATAGTCACCAGGCAGCATGAAATAGAGGATTTCTTAAATATTCTTTCAATTTCCCACCTTTTTTAATTCAGTTTTCCACATCTACCCCTTTCCAGAAACAACAGAATTGACTTTTCACCATAGCTTAACTTTGCTTATTATTGAATTTATATAAGTAGAATCAGACAATATATGGAATATGCATGTATCTTTCATGCAACATGCTTTTAAAATGTATTTGTGCTGGTCATTGTGTTAGTAATTTGTTCTTTTTTATTGCTGAGTAGTAGTTCACCAAATATTTATTTTATTTTATTTTTGTTATATAGACATACTCAATATAGAAAATATAGCAGGGTATAGAGAAAAACAGAAATTATTCATATTTCAAACACTTAAATATAGGCAGCAGTTATTGATTTTTAGGGACATTTTAGTGCTTTTAAAAATAGTTTTTTTAAATTTGAAAGACCACCATTCAGATAAAAAAAGATTGCCATATTTAGAGATTGCTACATTGAGGGACTCAACAACCATCAGCTTCAAATAAATATCAAAGAATGAAAAAACAGGAATGCTGTTGAAGAGCTTTGTAGTAAAAGAAAAAAAAGCAGGTTTCAGATACACTGGCTTGGGAAGTTATTTGCAAACTAAGTGAGGCATCTCACATGATTTGTTTAGGACACATCTGACTTCCATAAGTATTGCATTGTAAATACAGTGGGGGAGGGAGCTGCAAAGATTAGGGAATCTGGTAGTCACTGACCAATATTTTATTACTTAAAATATTGATTGCAGAGGAGGCTGTGGTTTGAGTTCTTGGATTAGTTGCTGCAGGTATTGTGCTTTGGTTTCCTAAGCTGATCATTATAGAATTGAGTCAGATTCTATTATATTTGTCCAGCCATTGTGTATTATACAGACTTTCAGCTGTTTTTTTTCATGTTATAAATATAGTGAAGAGACTTTCACATTCTAGTGTTCACTGTAGCATTTTTCACTATAGCCATATTCACATGGAGACAACCTAAATATCTATGAAGCAATGAATAAAGCAAATGTGGTATATACGTCTAATTTAATACTACCAAGCTACAGAAGAATGAAATCTTGTAATTTTTAGCACCTGGGATGAAATTGGAAACTACTACTTTAACTAAAAGGTCGAGCACAGAAAGGAAAGTACTGTGTGATCTCAATTGTAAGAACATAAAACAGTCGATCTCGTAGAAGTTGAGAGTAGAATGGTGATTACCAGAGGTTGGGGAGAACAGAAACCGAGGGGTGGGAGAGGTTGATCAATGTGTACCGTCTTATAGATAGGAAGAAGTTTCTCTAGTGGGCTGTTGCATAGTAGGATGTGTACATGAGTTGTGTGAGAGACTCTTTCTGGAGAAACACTATACACTCATGTCTACTCACCTGAGACTGGAGATCATAGCAAACCAAAGTAATGTACCAAAGTCTGACCAAAAAGCCCACCCTACTAAGGGTGATGCTTGGAGAAAGCTACATCCCTGGAACTCTTTGCATAACTTACAAGCAGCTCTACAAGTAAAAGAAATCTCCTCTCTGTGGATTGGTCAGTCTCCTTTCTCAGCAGTTTATTCCTCACATAAAGCTGGGGAAGGGTCTTGGAGGATCTTGCAAGTTTCCACTTTCCCAGATCTGTGATATTTTCTTTACTTCCAAAGTTCAATGACCTCCCTTCTCCCTCAAGGAGAGAATGTTTCAATTTGAAGGAAGTGCCTGCCTATACAACAACTGATAATAAATACACTGTACCTTTGAAAAATCTGGAAGAAAGGATTTTGAATCTTTACTACAAAGTTTGAATGAGGAAATAAATATAGTCAGATTAAAAAGATATTATACAGTATATACCTGTATTGAATCTTATCCCACTAATGCATTTTTGTGCACTTCTTGCCTTTTAGAACTATAGAAATCAAGCTCGAAGACATAAATATAAAATGGTTATGTATTAATTATTTTACCATTTTATGTTCTTGAGAGTGATGATTAATATTTATTGACTGGACTTGAGATCATATAGTTTGCACAACTCAGGGCTGTCTGTGAGGGTGCTTCCAGAGAAGTCTAACTGAGGAGGGAAGACCACCATGAGTGTGGGTGGAACTGTGCCATGGGCTGGCATCCTAGACTAAATTAAAAGAGAAAAAGAAAAAGTGACTAGAGTACCAGTATTCATTTCTTTCTGCTTCCTATGCAGTATTTTATCACAGCAATGAGAAAAATGACTACTACAATGAATTAAAGATGGAGACATTTTAATAAATAACTCATGATGTTTAATCCAATATAACAAATCTTTCCCAAACCTATATCAAGATCCCTTTGTTAATGTCAGTCTTAGATTTATTTTTTCCTTTCTTGTGCTGGAGATTGAACTCAAGGTCTCATACATGCTAGAAATTCACCCACATCTTTAGCCCTTGAATGCTAATTTGTATCCAACAAATGCTTTTGCTTATCTCTTTACCTTTAACAAATTGCTCAACAAAGACATGTTTTTAATACCATCTTTATATTCAGCAATTTCATTCTGGAATATTTATATGTAATGTCTATAGTCTTTAAAAAGCTGCTTCATACTTTTCAAAATTCTTTTGAGATTATAGAGTTAAGAATTTTTCTCTTTTAAAATTTAAATGGGATAGATGCACTCCTCCGCAATAAGCAAAGGCAGGCAAGTAAGCAATGTTACTTTTATATTTTTTAATTTAACACATCTTGGTAAAATTTCTGCTTCATAGATAGATATCATGTGTTCTTATCCAGAGTAGAGTTTTTTAGATTGTACAGGAGAATAAAAAGTTAGACCAGTATAAATTTTCCTTTTCTGGTTTCTGTTTTAACTTTTACAAAAAATTAGAAACTTTTATTAATGTATTAGTCAGGGTTCTCTACAGGAACAGAACCAACAGACTGAGTATATATGACAGAGGGATTTATTAAATTGGCTTATATGTATACATGAACTTGGTAGTCTAATAATGGCTGTCAGTGTGCTGGAGAGGCTGAGAACCCAGTAGTTGCACAATCTACATGGCTGAATGTCTCAGTCGCAATCTGGAATTAAAAGCCTGGAGGATTCTGGGAGAGCTCTAGTCTTGGAAGGCTAAGGAAGCCAGTTTCTGGTGATAGGGGAATAATGGCAACAGAACTGCAAAGGGATAGATGCCCTCATCAGCAAGAAGCAAAGGTAGAAGCAAGCAATGCTGCTTTTTCCTCAGACCTCTTAATATCCGAGTGACCATGGGAAGGCACTGCCTACTTTAAGGGTGGGGGAGATAGTCTCCTTTCAGTTACCCCTTCTCAGAACTGCTCTCACAGACCTTCTCAGAGGCATGTCCCTTAGTTAACTTCAGATCTGATCTAGCTGACAGTCAGGATTAACCATTGTACTTTGCAAAGGTGATTATTATTTGATTTTGAAAGAAAACCTGAATAGGTATCTTTTTTGTCTCCTTAACAAATGGTATAATGTTGGTCTAGGATTTGACAATTCTGGTTCTCTATTTGGTGAAAGAGTCCCATTATTTGTCTAAACCTAAGAAACTATAGACAAAACCAGTTAGATAGCTAAGTGCTTTGGGTGAGGAACCAGGAAATGGAAATCTGAATTTTAGGGAAATTTATAGGATTTTGAACTCTCTATGCAAATTTTCATTTTTGATTATTTAGAGTGGTTCTTTGTAATTCTGGGCACAATGACAAAGTGGGTGCTCAAGAACTGGTAAGGAGATATGAGAGAGACTCTGTTTTGGGAGAAGAGTTAATACATGACATGCTATATAATAGGAAGCACTTTGGGCATATAATAGTTTACTAAGTATATTATCCTGTGAGTTTGGGTGTTTTGTTTTCTTGTTAAACCTAAAGTTCTTCTTAATCTAGACAATGGCATATATATATATATATATATATATATATATATATATATATGTGTGTGTGTGTGTGTGTGTGTGTGTGTGTGTGTACCCATGTGCATGTGTCCATACATATACAGGCTAGTAGTAGACATTGCTGTCTTCCACTATTGCTGTCTACCTTAATTCTTAAGGTAGGGTCTCTGAGCTTGGATGTCACTGACTGTCTAGGCTGGCAAGAGACCCTTTGACATACTTCTGGCATCTGTGCTGGGGAGCTAGAGTGGGGACAAGAGGATTCCTGAAGCTAACTGGCCAGGCAGTTGTTAGTCAGCAAGCTCCAGGTTCAGTCTCAGAAAGTAAGGTAGAGAAGGGGTTGAGGAAGCCGCCCAACATCCACCTCTGGTCTCCACACACATATGCGCACACACATGAACACATGCACATACCACATACACATAAAGAGAAGAAAATGATCTGGGATATTTTGATATGCATAAAAGTGGAAGGAATAGTATTTAAATAAACTACATATATCTATTATTTTCTTTAATTCTTACATTTTGTTACTTTTATTTTATCTATTGCTTTCTCCTTTTTTAAAAGACATTTTACTTTTTATAATGGGGGATACACTGAGTTAAATAAGTTACATTTTGAAATAGCTTCAGATTTTTAGAATGGTGGGAAAAACAAGAAAAATTCCATATGCCTTTAGTCTTTTGATTACAGTTCTGTTCTATCTCAGCAAATGTGATCTGCTCTGTTCTTGATCCTAAATTGTTTATATATATATATGTATGTATAGATATATGTATATACACATATATATGTATATATTATCTATAAACATATATATATATAACAATAAAAATGAATATTTATTTTTTCACTAGCTTTTCCATGTTTGAGAATTTATATGAAGCAGAGCCCTAAGAACTGTAGGTTCATATGCTTTATCTGGTCTTTGGAGAGACAATTAAATAAAGTAGAAAATAATCTATTTTTGTCAGTAATGAGCAATTCTAACTGATGCCTTTCTGCCATTTATATGGAACTTAGTTAGCTTGACAATTCATATCTATTCTTTCATCTCTCATGACAAGATTACAAAAAATAGAACTTTATTTCTTACAAAACTTATTTTAATGTAAATGTATATTATCTAATAAAAATTCACTTATTTTACCTGTTATAGAGATAAATGATCAAAATAATTGTTGGAATGTGTATGAAGGTTACAAACCTTCCCACAAACATAAATATATACATACACCTTGCTAACTAGACTAGATCATTAGCCTGTTGAGAGCTGATAATGGCAAATTAAGAAATGCTAAACAGGGAGGAAAAGTTTCATGGACTAGGTGAAGCCAATTCTTTTAGATTTATTTACTTTAGGTGCAAGGATGCCTTCATGTATGTCTGTGTATCATGTGTGTTCTGTGCCTGAGGAGGCCAGTAACGGGATTTGGATACCCTGGAACTACAGTTATAGACAGCTGTGAACCACCATGTGGGTTCTAGGAATTGAACCTGGATCCTCTGGAAGAGCAGCTAATGCTCTTAACTGTTGAGACATCTTTCTAGTCTCTCTCTCTCTCTCTCTCTCTCTCTCTCTCTCTCTCTCTCTCTCTCTCTCTCTCTCTCTCTTTACACACACACACACACACACACACACACACACACACACACACTAAAGGGAGGCAATGCTAATGACATTTACTGAATACTTCCAGTCATTTACTGGGTTAAGTATTATAGAAGAATTCTCTTTTTGATTGTCAGTCACAAGCCTATGTGGTAACAACTGTTTTTATTTTTGTGAGTCGGATAAGGAAATAGAAGCTTAAAGATATTTGCCTTAAGCCACATAACTGTAAGGATAAAGTTTCATTTAACTTGAGAATTTAAGCTTTCTATGAGGTCAAATTTGCCAGTAGTGTGACTTGTTTCAGTTATGACTTGTAGTTTTGAATCCATTTCTGCTCATTTATCTGAAAGTTTACAATCATATAAATAACTGGCTTTAATAGAGTATCTGAGACTTTTCAGGCAGATCTTAGTTGCGTGAGTAGAGCAGGCAAGAAGATCCATGCATAACATCATGTTGTTATTAAGTCCACTCCTTTCTTGGGGTTTCTTTTTCTATAGCTCTGTGCTGCTACTACCCACGGGATCTTGAAATACCACTATTGGGATTAGTGCTCTCCTGTCTGAAAAATACTCCACTCACAGATTTTGTTTCAGTAGAGAGAAAAAAAATTTTCAGTTTTCTTGATCCGCCTAGGACCTACTGCCCTTCTCTGCCTCAATCAAACACATGGGCATTTTATTAGTATAAAGCTGTTGGCTGCTGGCTATGGGTTCTTATAGGCTAGCTCTGTCTTAAATAATATCCCATTTCTAATAATGTAAGCATTTCCTTTCTTACCGGAGAAAGGTCCAGGGACCTCTTACTCCTCTGAAGTCCTACATCTTGACCGTTCAGCATTTCAGCAGAGAAGAGAAGAGAGAGATTTCCTGTTTGTCCCTGCTTATATTCTGATTCTGCCCAGGTATGTCACTTCCTGCCTGGCCCATCAGCCAATCAGTGTTTTATTCATTAACCAATAAAACAAACATATACACAGAAGGACATCCCCCATCAGAAGCTTATTTAAGGAACAATTTAAGGTGTGATAATCTTAACTGAGCTTAATAGGGTCATTATACACACATACAAACACAAGCACACACACACACACACACGTGCACACACATTTCTTTTAGCAATCTCTGCCAACTTTCTCCTTTTTTTCTTGTTCTCTCAACGCTAACCATAAGTTTCAGAGATCTTATGCCCATTTTTATTGTATCCTGGGCTAATAAGTTATACTTTTACTATAACCAAATGTTCATAGTTTTTCCTGTCCATATTTGAAAAATGAATCGTCTTCATACATTCCATAGGGATTGATAAACTAATGCTTCAAAGTTTTAAAAATGTTTTAAAATTTTTATTCCTTGAAAACTTTGTTCAATGAGTTTTGACTATATTGACCCCCTCCCCTCAGATGTGCCCCCAACTTCCTTCCCCATCTGTGGATGTTTGAGTTAGAATGGCTTGGTTCCCAGTTGGTGGAACTGTTTGGGAAAGATTGTTGGAGGGGTATGCCACTGGGGATGAACTTTGAGGTTTCAAAAGTCCACATCTGTCCCAGTCTCTCTCTCTCTCTCTCTCTCTCTCTCTCTCTCTCTCTCTCTCTCTCTCTCTCTCTGTCTGTCTTCTGCCTGTGGGTAAGGGTGTACAGCTCTCAGTCACTGTTTCAGTCGCTGCTTTTTAAAAATAGGAGTTGCCTTGGTCATGGTGTCTCTTCACAGCAAAAGAACAATATCTAAAACATAACTCAACTTTGTGGTTTCTATTTTTTCCCTCACACGTGGATATGGGGAGGAAGATAGGAAGCATCATCCCTAGCTGAGGAGCTATTGGCAATTTAAAACTGCTAGGAGAGAGAGAGTCAGTTGTTTTAATGTTCCAAGCTTTTTTGAGTATCAGTGCTGTAAAAGCTGTTATGGATAATGTGGATCATATTTTCTTCCTAATCAAGTCTGATTGATTTTATTCTAGAATGGCCCTGAGAAGAAAGAGAATTTTTTTTTAAGGAAGAGGGTGTTTTGTTTGTCTGGCCTTTTTGTGTACATTCTCTATTAAAGATCAGACATACAGTATAAGCTTCTGTGATGCAGACTTACTATTTGTTTAAAATTGAAGTATAAGATACAGGGATTTCTTGATCTCATTTATTCTCATTAGTGAAATGTTTGATTTTCATTTTGTCATTTCTTCAATTTAGTGAATGAGACCCTACTTCAAGTTGAAGTTATGATAATATAATGCCTTTGAAAGTTCTTTCTATCCCAATCTTAAATTCATATGGGGCAAATCAGGTCACTCTTTCATCTTAAGATAGAATTAGAGAACTGAAAAGCTACATAGCCTTGAAGTTATCAGTCAAACTGCTTTGTGTTTCTGCAGTTTAGTGACCTTGGACAATTAGTCAACCTTTCTAGGCCTCAATTTCCTCATAATAAAACCACCCATGACATTTGGCAATAAAATTCAATGAAAATTAAAAGAGATATTTCATCTAAGGTGTTGACAGACAAAAATGAAGATGTTAAGATATATGTTCAAGTTACTTAGTGGTAGATCTGGGTCCTGAGCTTGTTCTCCTCATCTATGTTATCTGCTTCTGTGATGTTTAACAACATTTTCATTTGAAAGTATTTTTTTATGTTACTACATGGCTGAAACATATTTTATAATAATTACTTTCTATTTTATTGTCCAACAATGAGAATGATCTTTGAACTGGAGGTATTTGCTGATAGATATTTAGATACCTAAAATGGATCCAATAGGTGTATTTCTTTCAAGCATGATACAGGATTAAGTAATAGACTATTAAGTATAGCAAGCTTTCTTGTCAGACTTTCTTTGGACTACTAACCCTCTGATAGTGACATAGAGAATTATTATTAACGATGAAAGCTTGGTCTTTAACTTGGGTTTGTGATCAATTAGCTCCTATAACTTAAATTAACATGTTACTATTAACCTACATTCTGCCATGTGACTTCATACCTCTCTTCCATTCTGTACATCCAACTCCTCAGTGTCTCATTGATATCTCCTTGTGCCTAGATTCATCCCTTCAGTTCCTCTCTCCACCCAGAAGCCCTGCTTAACCTCTCCTGCCTAACTATTGGCTGTTCAGCTTTTTATTAAATCAATCATGATGATACATCTTTACATGGTGTACAAATATCCCACAACAATTAAGTTGCAGAATGCTGATGTTAAATAGTCTAAAGAGGGAGTAATTAGTATTGCCAGCCAGGAATAAAACAGAAGTTTTAGACAAGTAGAGTTTAATTGGAAGGTGCTGTGGTAAGAAGAGGGACAGAGTGAGCTTGATATCTAGAAAAGAAACTGGACATGAATAGGTCAAATGTTAAATTTCAGTTTTTGAAGGAGTCTAGAGATGTATGACCATGAGGTTGTATAAGACATTGGTATTAATTGGGGATGATTTTTCAAGGTGAGGGTGAAGGAAAAATAATGTATCCAAGGTGTATTATATATTGAAACAAGAATATTGAAGACACACAAGCTGCTAATAGGTCTCAGGACAGAGATTAAATATATAAGACAGATGATAAAATCATCTAAAATTGGAAAACAAGAAACAACTAATAATAGTAGAAACATTTAGGGGTTTATTAATGAATTTTTTGTTACAAATGTGACTGTATTTAAATTACTTATCTAATATGTGATGATGTGATATGAGAGAAAGTATGAGATATAGATACATTTTAAAGTAAGTGCCTCTAATTTTTAAACTAATAAATAATCACATTTATTTGAGCATGTGGAAGGCATCATGCAACATGGAGCTGCTTATTTTGTTCCTCCATTCAGGTCTTGGCCATTGCACTCAGGCTGTCAAGCTTGGCAGCAAGCATATTTACCTGCTGAGCCATTTCACTGGTTTGAGTGAGATAATTTGAATTTAATTCCTTCATATTTTGAAAAAGTACTTCTCTGTTAAGTTTAAGTAGTATGAATTTATACTTACATAATGTGTTCAATCTACAAGGCATGTTTACAAGTGCACCTCACTTAAGAATCTCAGATGTTTTTGAAAATTACCAGTTGTAAACTGTAAATATGTTATTATGTGTGTTGGATTGTTATGACAAAATTTAGTAGTTATTTGAATACCCATGGGGCTTTTATACATCAAAAGCAAAATCTCTGACCTAGAGTAGTTTATAATTAAGTAGTAGAGATTAATCTATGTTCATAGTAGGTTTAGTGAAACACTGGCATGTATAATATCTTTTTGGTTTTGTGTCAAAAATGAGAGCTCATTATTTTTTATCACTCTAGTATGTACATATGTTAACAATCTCAAAGGTACTCAGTGAGAAAGAGTGAAGATGGTAGTTATTGAGAGTTTTCTGTTACTTCATTAGTAAGGAAAATTGAAATATTACCTCCAAACACAGAGATAATTACATATTTATTTAAAAATTATTCTAAGAATTTTATTTTACAGTAAGAAACAGTTACAACTATTCATTTTTCTTAAAATATAATTTTAAAGAAAATACTGCTTATATGCAGATGATATTGAACTTAGAAAGTCCTAAATATTTAATCCTAAGCTTAGTTTAGGACAGAAAATGAACGACATAATCCCTTGGAATTTATTTGGGGAGACCTCAAAAGTACTGCAGTCATTCCTTAGTCACATTGAATAAAAGCTAAACTGTGCTATTGGCTTAAAATCTTGGCATGTATTTCTTAAAGCAGTGAAGCTATAATCTGGAATTTGAGAGATAGGAGTGAGTGAATTTGTTATATATAAAACAATACTAACATTAGCTCCTCATTTCTATGTCTGGATTTAAAAATTGTTTTCCCACTAATATATTTTAGAAGATACACTTTGAAAGAGATATTTTTGCAGCTTCAGTCACAGAAGGAACATAGAAGTTCTTAGGCATGTAAACAAGTTTGTTCTTGAATACTAAATTCTGATGGGATTTTGTTGTCAGAGCTACAACAGAAACTAACAACATCAACACTAGTCTCCTAATAGAATGCTAGCAGTTGTAACTCCTGCAGTTTTACATACATAAAATGTATTAATTTATTCTGCTATTAGTGATGATTATATAAACAAATTAAATTTCAAGGTAGCAATACAATTTTCTCTTACCAGGTACTTTACATAATGGAAAATACATTGTTGAAATACACTGAATACAGTCTTTGTCTTGGGGCCTTTAAAAAATTCAACATATTTCAAAATTACAACTAAATATATAAATGGTGATGTCACCCTAATTTTATTAGTCATTATTGCTACTATAGACAAGTTACTGATTTTTATTTATTTACTTTGTATTTAAACTTTCTCTTTCTTCCTGCATGGGTTGGAGACTTCTTCACTTAAAAGTTATTCTTTCTGTAAATGCTTACTGATGGTATTCCAGACACACACACACACACACCCCAGAGTCCATTATCTGTGGTTTAAACTATTCCTGAACATGAAGCCTGCCCTGGAGTGGTTGATATACACAGTGTTACTGTATCAGAGAAAACTGATTTTCCTTCTCCTGGCAGATATAAATAACAATTCAGTTGTTACCTTTACCCTAGTGGCTAGGTTTTCATTTATTCTTTCATTTTTTAAAAAAAATATAACAAAATAAAATCTAAAAACACAGCTATCACAGTGAAGTTGGACAAGACAAACCAACAGAAGGAAAAGAGCTAAGAGAAGGCACAAGAATCAGAGACCTACTTGTTCATATACTCAGGAATCCCATAAAAGCATGAAAACTGGAAGCCATAACATGCAGAGAACCTAGTACAGCCCCTGTGCATGCTGTTTCAGTCTCTGTGAGTTCGTATGAGCTTTGCTCATGTTGATTCAGAGGGCCTTGTATTCCTGGTGTCCTCCATCCTCTCTGGCCCTTACACTCTTTTTGCCTCCTTGTTTTAGACAGTATTCTACTGCTGTGAAGAGACATCATGACCAGACAACTCTTATAAATGAAAACATTTAATTGGGGTGGCTCATTTAACGTTTCTGAGGTCCAGTCCACTGTCATCATGGCTGGGAGCATGGCAGCATGCAGACAGACATGGTGCTGGATCGTAGCTTGTAGGCATCTACATCTTGTAGGCAGCAGGAAGTTGACTGAGATACTGATTCATATCCTGAGCATAAGAAACCTCAAAGTCTGCCCCCACAGTGACACATTTCCTCCAACAAGGCCATGCCCACTCCAACAAAGCCACACCTCCTAATAGTGTCATTCCCTATGTGATTACGGGGACCAATTACATTCAAACTATCACCCTCCTCCTTCTTGGGGTTCCCTGGGCTCTGAGGAGGAGAGGGATTTGGTGGAGATATCTCTTTTAGGGCTGAGTGTTTCAAGGTCTCTCACTCTCCACATATTGTCTGGCTGTGGGTCTCTATATTTGTTCCCATCTGCTGCAGAAGGAAGCTTCACATGATAATGGCTCAGCAAGGCCCTGATCTATATCAGAATATCATTAGGAGTCATCTTATCACTATGTTCTTTTTTAGACCAGTACTATTTGGTTTTACCTCACATTATCTTTGATTTAAGTTGATTTTTTACACTGTAACATATCTACTTTTATTCTTTTGTGTGTAGTTATCCAGTCCTCCCCGCCCCCCCACTTCCCTGTCTATTGACGAGGCTGCCATTTATTTGTTATCTTTGTCAAAAATCAGGTGACGGTAATCATGTAGCTTTACTGAATCTATTCTACTGAGCCATGTGTCTGTGTTTGTGCCTGTGCAATGCTGCTTTTGTTATTGTGATTACTCAGGTTCTCAGGCTTAACAGCAGATGTCCTTACCCACTGAGCTGTTTGCCATCCCCATATAAGCTAGTATGAATAGGACTGTTTTTTCTTATTTCTTTCTCAATATGTTAGTTATTGGTATAGAAGTGATACTGATTATTGTGTATTTTCTGTATGTCTGTTTCATATTTAAGAGTTTTCTTTCTGGTTTTGGGTTACTTGATTCAGGATGTTTTTTTGTTTGTTTGTTTGTTTGTTTCTAGTTCTGTTATTTGCCTGAGAATTTTAGAATGTCATTGTTTCTTACCACTGAGTAGTACTCCATTGTGTAAATATACCACATTTTCTTTATCCAGTCTTCAGTTTAGGGGCATCTAGGTTGTTTCCAAGATTTGGCTATTACAAGTAATGTTGCTATGAACATAGTTGAACAAATGTCCTTGTGGTGTGACTGTGCCTCCTTCCGTATATGCTCAACAGTGGTATTGCAGGGTTTTGAGGTAGGTTAATCCCTAATTTTCTAAGAAATTGCCATACTGATTTTCTACAATGGCTATACTAGTTTGCACTCCAACCAGCAATGGAGGAGTGTTCACCTTTCTCTACATCCTCTCCAGATAAGCTGTCATTGGTATTTTTGATCTTAGCCATTCTGATCAGTGTAAGATGAAATCTCAGAGTGGTTTTTAAATTAAATTTATTTATTTAATTTAGAAACAATCTTATTTTACATATCAATTCCAGTTCCCTCTCCCTCCCATTTTCTCATGCCCCCACAAACCCCCTATCCCACCCTCTACCCACTCTCTAAGGAGTGTGAGACTTTCAATGGGGGATCATCAAAGGTCTGTCACATCATTTGGGGCAGGGCCTAGGCCTTACTCTGTGTATCTGGGCTGAGAGAGTATCCCTCCTTGGTGAATGGGCTCCCAAAGTCCATTTGTGTACAGGGATAAACACTGGTTCCACTGTCGGAGGTCCCATAGATTGCCCATGCCTCCTAACTGGCACCCACATTCAGAGGGCTTGGTTCGGTCCAGTGCTGGTAACCCAGCTTTACAACTGGGGTTCATGTGCTCTCACTTGGTCAGGTCAACTGTTTCTGTTGGTTTCTCCAGCATGGTCTTGACCCCTTTGCTCATCCCTCCTCCTTCTCTACAATTGGATTCCAGGAGTTTAGCTCAGTGCTTAGCTGTGGAGCTCTGCTTCTGCTTCCATCAGCTACTGGATGAAGGCTCTAGGATGGCATTTAAAGTAGTCATCAATCTCATTATAGGGGAAAGGCATTTAAGGTAGCCTCTCCACTATTGCTTAGATTCTTAGTTGGGATCATCCTTGTGGATCTCTGAACATTTCCCTAGTGCCAGATTTCTCTTTAAACCTACAATGGCTCCCTCTATTGATGACTAAGAATGTTAAACATTTCCTTAAGTGTCTTTCCATTGTTTGAGATTGTTCTGTTGAGAATCCTCTGTTTAGATCTGTACACCATTTTAAAATTGGATTATTTGGTAGTTTGATGTCTAGTTTCTTGAGTTCTTTGTATATTTTGGAGATCAGCCCTCAGTCAGATATGGGGTTGGTGAAGATCTTTACCCATTCTGTAGGGAGCCATTTTATCTTGTTGACCATGTTCTTTGCTTTACAGAAGCTTCTCAGTTTCAGGAGGTCCCATTTATTAATTGTCGCTCTCAGTGTCTGTGCTACTGGTGTTTTATTTAGGAAATGGTCTACTGTGCCTATGCATTCAAGTGTATTTCCCACTTTCTCTTTTATGAGGTTCAGTGTGGATGGATTTATATTGAGTTCTTTAATCCATTTGAATTTGAGTTTTTTTTACATGGCGATAGATATGGATCTATTTGTATTCTTCTACATGTTGACAGCCAGTTATACTAGTACCATTTGTTGAATATGTTTTCTTTTTCCCATTTTATATTTTTTGCTTCTTTGTTCTCAGAGTATGGTTCAGGGAAAGTTACCAAGCTATTCACTAAATAGGAGTCTTTAAAAAATGGGTTTTTGATACTTCCCCCATCTAGTACAAAGAGGAGAGGGCTTTCCTGGTACCCCGTCTTTCTGCTAGTGCAGCTGACAATGTCAGCATTGTCTCCTCTCCCTTACAATGTCTGTCCTCACAGTACACTGCAGATGCTCCAAGGCTCTGTCTTTGCTGCCATCTGCAGTTGCTCTGGTTCGCTGAGTCAGTCTCTCTCTCTAGGACAGGTTCTGGAATTTTCTCCTGTATTGCCTTGCAAGTTTCCAATTTCACTTTGTTTTGACACTAGAGATTTTCTGCCATTCCAACCTCTTATTAAACCTCTTATTATTATCTCCAGCTATTCCTAGTTTACCCTCCATGGATTCTACCTAAATTAGGCTGGTGGTGTTCACCATCTTCTGTTCTGAAGGTTTCTGTTTAATTCCAACAGAGACACACTTTAAAATTTCCTTTTCTTTTCTATACAAGAGAAATAGTGCGTTTGGATTTATAGTGAGAATTCATTTTTATTTTTTACTTTTCCAACAATAGTGTATCAATTTAAATATCATCAGGAGATAGTGTAATTAATATGAAGAAACCAATCAGCATCACAAACTCTAACAATAAGCTCACAGAGGTTGTAGTGACATAAAGTACAGCATGATCATAAGATTCCTTTTTAGAAATACCATTTGTAAAGAAACTTACATGATAAAAATTATGTTAATTTCTCTGTATCATACCAATAATTATTTTATGAGTATATAAAGTTCTTACAGTTTGAAGTTGGGGCCTGTAGGGATCAAAATTTAAGGAAGGAAAAGAATTAAGTAATTTAATATTGATGTTTGCTATGCATAAAGATATATGAAGTATATGCATCTAGTCTATATACTCCGTATGTACTTAAAGATGATGCAATTATATATGACATCATTTCTATTTCTGAAATAAACTATTTGAAATAGTTACATTTCATTAATGGCTTCATTAATGGATTTGTATTTTATGTTCATTAACATTTTCCTGTAAAATGCTTAAAATAACATGAAATTATGTAAGTTTTACAATGTAATGAGTTTTCTCTGATATTATTACCATATTAAGAGTAGTATTTTATTTCTCATGGGCTTTTGTTTCCAGCTCATTCTTCTGCTAATGAGCTCAGGACAACTAGTTTGTTTGTTTTTGTCACTATAGGTTGTTTTCATGTCATTTGATTGTCTGACTCTACCTCACTAAAAATATGAACCATATATTTATCATTAAAATGAAATTTGGGCAATTGAGGGAAGAATTTGATGTTGGATTCATAACAAGCAGATAAATACTAAGCAAGTTAAGAAAACAATTTCAGCCCCAGGGAGAAAACAACTTAAATGGCAGAATAAGAGAATAGCAATAGTACAATGCAAGTAGTTATGCTTTATTGGGAAATAGGCATACAGTAAGTACATGTGCATGTAATGGAGGGGGACAAAGAGAAGAAATGGTTTTCCTAAAAGTTAGTAAGTAGTAGTATAAAAACTGTTAAGATAGATCAAGTAAAAGAACCAAAACAAGCCGGGCAGTGGTGGCACACTCCTTTAATCCTAGCACTCTGGAGGCAGAGGCAGGTGGACCTCTATGAGTTCGAGACCAGCCTGGTCCTCAAGAACTAGTTCCAGGATAGCCTCCAAAGCCACAGAGAAACCCTGTCTTGAAAAAACAAAAACCAAAAAAAAAAAAAAAAAAGAGAACCAAAACAAATGGCAAAAGATAATAAAAATAATTGATTCTGGAAGTTATTAAAGAGAGTTAGGACAGATAAATGAATTTTAAGCACCATGAATTATGCGATTTGTTAAACTATGTGCATGACAGTGATAGAAAAAACTAAATTGCAGAGAAATAAGTGGGACATGAAATTGTAATGTCACAATACTTTTGGTAATCATTCATGCTACTTCACCTATTAGTAAAAATCTTTAATTGTTGCATGATATTACATTTCATGATTAGACCACATTTTAAACGTTCTTTTATTGATAGACACCTGAGATATTTCTGAGTGTCTACTCTTGTGATTAAATTTACTAGTGTCATAATTAAGAAAATAATTTTGTGGATATGCACCTTAAATTAGGTATATATACAGTAGAATTGCTAAGGCCTGCTATAGGTATATATAGCATACATTTAGTTTGCTAACAAATTTTAAGATTGTTTTTATTTCTTTTTCAAGACAGGGTTTCTCTGTGTAGCTCTAGCTGTTTTGGAACTCACTCTATAGTGAGGCTGGCCCTGAATTCACAGATATCCACCTGCTTTTGCCTCCAGAGTCTAAGAATTAAATGTGTGTGCCACAACTACGTGGCTGTTGGTAATTTTCTAAAGTTGGGACAATGTGTGATAGGTTATTCCATGTCCACTTTTTTCATTTAAAAGCTAGTTATAGTCGTCCTGGTGGCCATTTAATACTGTCTTGTCATGATTTTAATATTTGCTTCCCTGATGACTATTTCTACTATTTACTCTCTTTCAGACAGTTCGGCATGGTTTTCCTTATCAGCCCACAGCACTGGCCTTTGATCCAGTCCAGAAAATCTTGGCTATTGGAACAAGAACAGGTGCTATACGAATGTATCCTTAATTTTTGTTAATTATTAATTCAAGTAAGTAAAGCATTTGTAACCAAAAAGTGTATTGTTTCGTTAAAAATTAGAACCTATTGCTAAAATCACCACTGTCAGATTTCTTAGTGTATTTTTGTCTTTGGGATCAATGTTGATATCCCTGCTTTAACCTCTGCTATTGCTTACATGGTCATTCTGTTTTTCTGATCAGTCTAGTTAGAAGTTTATCAATTACCCACAAAGATTGAACTTTTGGACTCACTTTTCTTTATTGTTTATCTCTATCCTATACATTAGTTTCTACTTTGATCTTTTTTAAAATTTACTTTGGGTTTAGTTTGTCCCTTTTTAGTTTCTTTTTTTTAAAATAAATTTTATTTGAATTAGAAACAATCTTATTTTACATATCAATCCCAGTTCCCTCTCCCTCCCATCCTCCCATGTTCCCTACCATTCCCTGGGGAGAGTGAGACCTTCCATGAGGGATCATCAAATCTGTCAAGTTATTTGGGGCAGGGTCTAGGCCCTCCCCTGTGTATCTAGGCTAAGAGTATCCCTCCATGGGAAATGGGCTCCTGAAGTCCATTTTTGCACTAGGGATACATCCTGGTTCCACTGCCAGAGGCCCGTAGACTGCCCAGTGCTTCTAGCTGACACCACATTCAGGGGGCCTGGTTTTGTCCTATGTTGGGTTCCCCAGCTGTCAGACCAGGGTCCATGAGTTCCCACTTGCTCAGGTCAGCTGTTTGTGTGGGTTTTCCCAGAGTGGTCTTAACTCTTTTGTTTGTCACTCCTCCCTTTCTGAGACTGGATTCCAGAAGTTTGGCCCAGTGCTTAGCTGTGGATCTCTGCTTCTGCTTCAATCAGCTACTGGATGAAGGCTCTAGGATGGCATTTAAGGTAGTCACCATTCTCATTATAAGGGAAGGCCATTTAAGGTAGCCTCTCCACTATTGCTTGGGTTCTTAGTTGGGGTCATCCTTGTGGATCTCTGTACAATTCCCTAGTGCCAGATTTCTCTTTAAACCTATAGTGGCTCCCTTAGTCTCTTCTGTTCATCTCCCCACTCAATCTTTCTGATCCCTCATGTTCTCCTCCCTGCATCTTCTCCCCTCCTCTTCTCTCTCCCTCCCCCTCCTGCCATGCTCCCAATTCCCTTTTTAGTTTCTTAAGGTAGAAACAGTCATTAATTTGATAGCATCTTTTTTTTATAATAATGTGCATATAGTGCTCTAGATTTATTCCCAAGTGCATTTTAATGTCTTCTCCATTTTTCAAATTAAATCTTTTATTCTGAGATTTACATTTAGGTTTAAGAAATATTTCTGAGAAACCTCATGTCTTCTTTGACCCAGTTTCTTTTACCTCTGATGTTTTATAAACTGTTGTGTGAATCCACAACTAGGGAGCTAGACAGATGGCTCGGCAGCAAAAGCACCTGCAGAGGGTCTGTGTTTGGTTCCTAGCATCAATACGGTGGCTCCTGACTATCTATAATTCTATTCCAGAGGGTTTAGTGGTCTCTTATGGCTTCTAAGGGCAGCAGGCACACACATGGTGCTTATACATTCATGCAGGCATTTGTACATAAACATAAATAAAAAATCTTAAGAACAATATTCTACACTTATTTTGACAAAGAGGCCGACAATATATATTGGAGAAAAGGTAGTATCTATAACAAATGGTGCTGGTAAAACTGGATAACTACATGTCCTGAATAAAACTCAGCTCCAGTGTATTTGATACCCTGAATCTGATAGAGGAAGAAGTGGGGAATAAAGGAACATTTATTCGCTGTTAGCAGGAATGCAAACAGGTGCATCCACTATGGATATCAGTATGGAGATTCTTCTAAAAGATAGAAATAGATCTACTATGTGATCAGTTTTACCACTCTTCTATGTATACCCAAAGACTCTGTGGTGGTAGTTTGAATGAGAATGGCCCCCATAGGCTCATATATTTGAATGTTTGAGATACCTAGTTGATGGAAGTGTTTTGGGAAGGATTAGACGGTATGGCCTTGTTGGAAGAGGTGTGTAACTTGAAGTTTCAAAAAATCCATTCCAGGCCCATAGAGATTAACAAATTATTAAGGTGCTACATGGAAGGGAGAACTTCAAGGAAGGAGGGATAGAACACAGTGGTATAAAGAGTTAAAGGAGAATAATGGAACAGAAAGGGTTTAATGGGGTGAGTAATGGAAGGGCAGGGTAGACAAGAGAATAAGGGGAAGGGGTAAATAATTCTAAATACTTTGAAAAAGTCATTTGGGAACCTACTACTGAAGAAACTTCTAAAATATAAACATTCACATATACAATAAAGAGTTTAAATGAAGTCACCCAATAATGGAATAATGGCACCCCTGTGGGTATGGTGTCACAAATGGGTTACTTCTTTTGGAGTTTGTTAGCCATTGAGGTCCCAAAGACCCTCCCAAACATTGTAGACTATTGCCAAAGCTTTTATTTTCCATAACCTGACAGTAAGTTCATATTACTGAAGACACCACATACTTGAGTCACAAGAACACACAGAGAAACCAAGATGGCACTCAGCTGGAAGTTTCATGTCTATAGGCTAGCTTTTTACCATGTTGGAAGATGCTATGTATGCTACTGGAGTAGAAAAACAATCACTTATATTATCCAGCTACAGTAACAATTGACCTGGCAGGACATGTCTTCTGGTGCTATAGTGGCATATCCATTGGTGCTATGGTGGCATGTCCGCTGGTGCTATGGTGGCATGTCTGCTGGTTCTATGGTGGCATGAAAAATATGGGAATTACCAACCACTTTCTGCTTGGATTTAAGGTCCACTCCACAAATTGAAACTCAAACCTGGTACCAGTATTGAGCCCAAGAACCTGTGGCTAGATAGGTCAAAGGCCCTAGTGAAGAAACTGCTACTATTACTCTGCTAAATGGACATAGTAGTAATCCAACTCCTAATGGTTTGTCATTATACACATAGATCAATGTATCTCTTAACCCTCATCAGAACATCTTTTGTAACATATGGTAATTAATACAGAGACTTACAACTTATCAAGTTGCAGAAAATAAGAAGCTACAGAATCCTCAGCCCTAAACAGGGCATCTTTATTACATCTCTTCCTCCCAAGGCTCAGGAATCATTTTGGAAAAGGGGGCAGAAATACTAATAGCAGAAGGCAGTATATGACTACAAGGAAACGGTAATTTCTGAACATAGCAGGGTAGTTGTACATATGAATTCAGAGCAGTTGTGACAACGTGCACAAGACTTGGCAAGCTTAAGCCAGACCAAAAAAAAAATCTCAGGATAGAGAGTAGAGATGGGCTCAAATTTCTACCTCTAGCTGAGGAGCTATTGCTAATTGATAGCTGATGGGAGAAGCAGAGTCAGTTTTCTTTAAGGGTGTCACCCTTGGTGAGTTGGTCACACTCCAGTGGAAGGCTGTGCATCCAAGAGTGGTCAGTACCATGTGTATTTGATGTGTTAACCCCCCACCACAAATTTGGGTGGGGAGGAAACGGGAGTGGACCTTGGAGGAGTAGAGGAAGAGTTAAAAAATGAAAACCTTATTTAGCCTGCTCCTCATAATAAAGCAAATAATATTTAAACATAATGTAATTAGGATATACTCTGGAAATGACATTTCTTTCGCTTTAAGGATTCTTCAGGTTGTCCCTGTATTGTGACACCTGCCTTAGTTTTGTTTCTGTTGCTGTGATAGAATACCATGAATAAAGAGCAGTTTAAGGGAGGGAAGGTTTATTTGAGCTAACAGTTCCAGAGCGATAGAGTGCATCATGAGGGGGAAGAGTAGCTGCAGGAGCATGAGACCAGTTGTCACATTAATTGACAGCCGCTCTTCAGGTAGAGGTAGGGCTTCAAGAGTTCCATGATGGAATGTTGAAATCCTAAGCTTGTGTAAGTTCACAGCAGCTGTACGGCAAGCAGACAGTGTTTCATTGGCTCATACCTCCCTGTCCTCCTTCTCTTACATTTTTTTCTGTCTCCTCTTCTGCAGTGTTCCCTAGGCCTTATAAGGGGTGAAATAGATGTCCCATTTGGGACTGAACACGCAACAGTAACTTGTTTTCAGTAATTTGACCAACTATTTCTTTATTATTTCTCTATTGAATCACATTTTCATATCTTACATTGGGTTTCTTACTCCATTTAGATGTATACTCTGTCTTGGAGTTAATTCAGGAATGTATTTATTTCCTCTTTCATTTATTTGAGGATATTTATACTCATTTTGAGTTCATTGTCTGGAATTTTGTCTAAGGACTCTCAGGAGGGGCCATTGCTCTGGGATTGGTAGTTTTTGTAGTATACATGTAGTCTTCGTTTTTCATGTTACTTTCCTTTTTACATTTAGACCTGCATATCTAGAGTTAGATTGCTGGTTGAATTTATTTATTTTTATTTGGCTCACCTTTTTTCTTTCAATGGAAGTGTTTGAAATGTTTCAGAGGTACTATATTATAGCAAGGTTGAAGACTCATTTCTCCCTGTTAGACTGGTATTCAGGGCTCCATTACCCATGTTCTCCTTGGGAGAATATTATTTGCAGCAACAGTCCCTATCCAGGGATAGACCCTCTAATGAAGATAGAGCCAAGTATAAAACATTCACTCCATAAACACCAAACATGTTAGGGAGTAAGAGGACACTGAAAGTACTGTATGCATGTTATTGTTTATTAATTATTGTGGATGTGAGGGGGTAAGGTAGGAAAAACACAGTAAGACACAGTGGTTATCTCTTGGATGATAGAAAGTAGAGGGGGTGTCTTAGTTGGGGTTACTATTGCTGTGATGAAACACCTTGACCTAAATAAAGTTGGTGAGGAAAGGTTTACTTGGCTTACATTCTACATCACTGTTTATCATAGAAGAAATTCAGGACAGAACATCAAACAGGGCAGGAACCTGGTGGCAGGAGCTGATGCAGAGGCCACAGAGGGATGCTGCTTACTGGATTGTTCTTCATGACTTTCTTATAGAACCCAGGAACAGCAGCTAAGGGCTAGCACCACCCACCATGGACTGGGTTCTCCCCTGTCAATCACTAATTAAGAAAATGCCTGGATCTTATGGAGGCATTTTTTTTCAACTGAGGTTCCCTCCTTTCAGATTACTTTAGCTGTGTCAAGTTAACATAAAACTAGCCAAGACAGGGGATAATATAAATAGAAAGGGGAACTTTGACGGCACTGAAGGGTGTGTGTAGGTATGTTGGGAAGAGGTGAAGGAGGTTGATTAAAGATAGACTGAAAAGAGAGATAAAGATATGCTGTCAGATATCTTAGAACTGTCCCATCTCTCAGCTGCTTTAAGCATAGAGACTTAACAATCCTGGGCAGTCAGTGCTCTTTGGTAGAGAGAAAAAAGAAATGAAGTCTGCTAGTGATGGCATGCATCTATAATCTAAGCACTCAGGAGGCAGAGGCAGATGGATTTGTCCAAGTTTGAGGCCAGCCTGGTCTACAAAGTGAGTTCCAGGACAACCAAGATTGTTACAGAGAAACCCTGTCTTGAGAGGGAAAGAAAGGGAGGAAGGGAGGGAAAAGAGATAGAGATATGGGGCAAGAAAAGAGCAGGGGTGAGTGGACCTGCTAAATTGACATTGGGCATTAAATAAATAAATGGGTATAGGGAGAGGGCAGTGCACACACAGTATTTGTAAACTGGGTTCCATTTGACATCTCTCGTTCCTTCTCTGACTTCTAAAACCTGTCCTGCTACTGGGAATTGCTCTGCCATGACTGGTCTCTCTCCTGAATTCCACATTTCTGAGAACTATTCTACATCAGACTCTCACTCTGAACATGGTTCTAGCTATGGTTCCTGCTTGGGTTTGGCTATGCTGGCATCTCTGACTCTGAATAAATCTCTGGCTCTCTTCTGACTCTTACTTGGCTCAATATCTGGAGTTGACTCTCAGACTGAATTTTAGCACATCTTCACTGAATGGTAATAGGAACTAGGAACAGATGGCTGTGAGGGGCAGGGAAATGAAGGAAGATGGTCAGACTGTAGGTAAGAGATGCCCCTGGGTCCAAGGATACATAATCACATAAAGGTGGTTCTTGCCAGACTTCATTATGTAACAAGTTACATAAAAATCACATTTATTTCTTAGTCATGGTTCTTTGTAGGTCCACCTTAGGTCATGATAAAGATATAGGTGAAATAATCCATTCTTTAATGAGATATTGTACTTTTCCTTCCCAGAATCCCTAATTGCTAGGAATGATGGAAACTATTTGAAATATTTCTGGGACACTTTTTTCTTCATTTTAAAAGTATTTGTTATTTATTTATTTGATGTGCTATGGTGTTTTGACCATGTAAAGGTGCCAGGTACACTGGAACTGTAGTTATCGATAATTGTTGGCTGCCATGTGGTTGCTTGGAACTGAACACGGGTCCTCTGGAAGAACAGTCAGTGCTCTTAACAATGGAGCTTTCTATCCAGCCACAATTTTTTCTTCTTTTGAGAACTCTCTCTTCATGTATCAGTCCTACTTTTTGAAGGGGTTATTTTGGTTTTTTAGTTCTTTATATATTCTGGTTATTAATCCTCTGTCAGAAGTATAGCTGGGCAGTGACTCTTCCCCATACTGTGGGCTTCCTTTTTCTGGAGTTGTTTCTTTAGCTGTATGGAGCTTTTGATGTTTGTGAAATCTCACATGTCAGTTGTTGGCCTTAATTCTTGGGCAAATGGAGTTCTAGTGAGAAAGTAATTCCCTACCTACATCATATAGGGAATTGTGTATGTTTTCTTCTAGCAGAATCAGGCTTCATATTTAGGTCTTTGATTCATTTGGAGTTAGTTTTTTGTAAGGTGATGGATATGGATTTAATTTCATTCTTTTGCTGTGAACATCCAGTTTTCCCAGAACCATTTGCTGAAGGTGTATGTTGTCTTAGTCAAATATTAAGTGGCTAAAGTTACATGTGCTCATGTTTATATCTTTGATTTTGTTCTCTCAGTCTACGTGTCTGTTTTTGTGCCAGTACCATGTCACTGTTTTTGTTTGTTTGTTTTTTATCATAATAGCTCTAAAATATACCTTGGGATCTGGAATTGTAATTAGTCCAGCATTGTTTTTCTGCTCTGGATTGCTTTGACTATCTAGGATCTTTTGTGGTTCTAAATGAGGTTTAGGATATTTTCTTCTATTTCTGTCTAGAATGAGATGGGGATTTTGATTGGGATTGCATCAAATCTGTAAGTAGCTTTTGGTAAAATCATCATTTTCACAATAAATACATACACACACACACACACACACACACATTTTGTTTTTTTGAGACAGAGTTTCTCTGTATTGCTTTGGAGCCTGTCCTAGAACTGGCTCTGTAGACCAGGCTGGCCTCGAACTCACAGAGATCCTCCTGCTTCTGCCTCCCGAGTACTGGGATTAAAGGCATGCTCCACCAACACCTGGTGTTTACAATATTCTAATCTATGGTCATACTATATCACTCTATTTTCTAGTGCTTTTGTCTCTCTTTACAGGTTTTAAAGTTTTCATTGTGAAGGTCCTTCACCTTTATTAGGTTTGTTTCTAGATACTTTGTTTTCTTTGAGGCAATTTAAATGGGAATGTATCCATGATCTATTTCTCTGTATGTTTGCTGTTATTGTATAGAAAAACTGTTGATATCTGCAAGTTGATTCTGTACACTGCCACATTGCTGAATTTGTTTACCTTTCTAGAAATTTTCTGGTAAAATGTTTAAGATGATTCATATATAATATCAAGTCATTTGCAAATAGAGATAGTTTGACCTCTTCTTTTCTCATTTCTACCCCTTTAATTTCCTTGTCTATAGCTCCAACTAGTGCTTCTAACACAATACTGCAAAAGAATGGGCATAGTGGATATCCTTTATCTCTTTCCTGAGTTCAGTGTTGCTTTGAGTTTTTCTCTATGTTCAACATGGATATTGGATTTAAGTTTTCTTTTTTTCTTTTTTGTTTATTTTGCTGTGAATCCATCAGGGCTTGGACTTTTCCTTGTTGGGTTGGGAAGCTTTATTACTATTTCAAGCTCTTCATTTGTTATGAGTTTGTTTAGATTGGTGACTTCTTGGTTTAATTTTTATTTAAAAGAAATGTATCTAATTCTTTTAAGTTTCCCATTATAACTAGTATTCCCTTATAATGTTTTAAATTTCTTTGGTATCTGTTATAATGTTTGCCTGTTTGTTTCTGATTCTGTTTTTTGTTTTGTTGTTGTTTGTTTTGTTTTTTTGGTTAGCTGAGTCTAGAATCTGTCAATCTTGTTTGTTTTATCAAAGAACCAGTTCTTAGATTAGGTGACTATTTGTATTGTTTTCTTTGTGTTTGTATTATTTATTGTCATCAATTGGTTTTGAATTTGGTTTGTTCTTGTTGTCCAGACTTTTTGAGTTGTATCATTAAGCCACTTTTTGTGACTTGGTTTCTCTATGTTCTATGACTCAAGTATATGATGTCTTTAGCAATAGGGTCTTGCCTTCAAGTTCTGAAGGGGTATTCAATGGCATCAACAATAGCTTGTAATGCTTGTGGATCTATGAGATCCCAATGTATAACAAATCAAAAAGAATTAACCCATTTGTAGTACTTTTTTTATTTGCTAGCATGTGGTTTCTAGTTGGAGTATTGTACCTCCATTGTAGGGTAACTTCATTAAAATTCTTTTTATGTGTGTATGTGTACCTGAATATATTTTCAGAAACTACTACAGTAGCAGGTTTCCTTATGACTTTTTCAAGAGGTCTTTGGTGTTATCCCTCCCCATGTTCCTTCCTCGAGTCAACAGTCTATTTGATAGAGGCCCTCACGGCCCCACCCCAATTTAACCCTTCCTGTTGCATAATACCTCTTTAACCCTTTATATTTTTTAGTTGATGAATGTAATCCATTTATATTCAAGGTCACAGCTGAGTCAAAATCATTACTACTGTTATTTCTGCCAGTTTTCTTTTTGGTGTTTTGAATATTCTGTGGGTGTTTTTCTTCCTTTTTAATTGTTAATTGAGATTTTGTGGTCTATTGCTCTGATATGGTTTGATTCTTTTCTTTTCTCTCTTGTGGATTTCTTCTAGTGAGTTATGTATTTTCAAGATGGTAGTTATTTTTAGCTTTTGGATGTAGAACTTCCTGAGCCTTATTTTGTAATGGTCTAGTGGTGATGACCTTCTTGAGTTTTTGCTTTTTTGAAAGGTCTTTATTTCTCCTTTGTTTTGAAAAGCTTCTTGCTCAGAAGTTGTTTTCTTCCAGAAGTTACAAGTTAGAATTCTGTTTTCTCTTGCCTTGCAAAGTGTTGCTGACAAATATTTTACTTTAGGGGTGGTGTTCTTAAATATGACTAAACATTTTATTCTTATAGGTTTTAGAATTTTCTTTGTCTTAAACTTAAAATATTAGGGTGTGTGTGTGTGTGTGTGTGTGTGTACAAATGTTGTAGAAGTCAATTGACGTCAACTGTTTTTCTTCATTGATCAGTACTTTATTTATTGAGGCATGATCTCTTGCTGAACCTGGAGCTCACCATTTCCAGCTGATTTCACTAGCCAGCTGACCCCGGAGATGCTCTGACTGTGCCTTCTGAGTGCTGGGATTAGAGATAGCCACAATGCCTTGCCTGTTTTCTCCAAAGGCTTGGGGGAGTTAGATGTTTATGCCAAAAGTGATTTCCACTGGCTTATCTCTCCAGTCCAAACTTAAACTTTTTACAGTTTAACTTGAATATACTCTGGTAATGATCTTTTCAGGTTATATTTACTTAGAGTCCAATAAGTATCCTGTATCTTGATAGCTGTTTGTCCCAAGATTAGGAAAATTTCACCTATTTTTTAATAGATGGATTGGTTAACTTTTCGTGTTGCTGTGGTAAAATATTTGAGAAAAATGATTTAAGAAAGGGAGGATCTATTTTGGCTCACTGTTTGAGTGTATAGTTCATTATAAAGCGCAGAAGTCACTGCTGTAAAATGTAAGTCAGCCAGTCACATTGCATCTGCTATCCAGAAGCAGAGCAAGGAGTCCTGGTATTCCACTTGCTTTCTGCTTTTTATTGACTTCAAGACCCTAGTGCGTGGGACACATTCATCATGGGGTTCCCTCCTCAGTTAAACTTTTCTGGGAACACCCTCTTAACCTCTCTTGAGGTGTATTTCCATGGTGATTCTAATCCAGCAAAGGTAGTAATGAAGACTAGCTATCAAAATGGGTTTTTTATGCCCTTCCCTTCATGTACTTCCAAAATTCAAATGAATGTTTGATGTCTCAAAAAATTTCAAAGGCCATCTTCATTCTTTTTACATTATATTTTCTTCTTTATTGTCTGGGTAATTTCAAGAGACTTGTCCTCAGATTTGGGGATTTGGATATTCTTTATTATGCTTAATGCAGTCTATTATTGGGACTTATTGAGTTCTTCATTTCTGAAATATCTAATTTTTATTTTCAAAATCTTTATTTTTGCTGCATTTCTCACTCATGTCACAGATTGTTTACGTGGTGTGTTGAATCATCTATCTTTGTTCTCTTCAATTTAACCCATTATCTTTAGAGTCATTCTTTTAAATTCTTCCTTGGATATTGTACCCTTATCGTTTACTTTGCAGTCTAAAGCATCACTTGTTTCTTTGAAGGTGTCATATTAACTTTTCTTCCTTCCTTCCTTTTTTCCTTCCTTCCTTCCTTCCTTTTTTCTTTGATATTTTTGATAACTCTACATTGAAGCTTATGCATTAGGTAGGTCAGTGGTCTCTGCTATTTTTATAAGATAACCTTTTAAATTATTTTTTTAGTTTTAAGATTATAATTTAATTACAAGATTTCTCCCCTTTCCTCCCTCCAAGCCCTCCTATATACCCCTCTCCACTCTTCAAATTCATGGCCTTTATTTTTTGAACTAATTGTTATTAGGAATGCATATGTATTCCTAAATATAACCTGTTTAGACCATGTAGTGCTACCTATATGTATATTTTTAGGGCTAACTGTTTGGCACTGGACAGCCAATTGGTATGTTCTTTCTTGGTGAAAGACCACCTCTTCCACTGCCAGCTTTACTCAGTTGTTTGTAGTTCTTCATGTAGGCTTGTGCCTTTGTGGACATTTTTCTGATCAGTTTGACATGTTCATTGGTGTCATCGTTGTCATCACATTTAGGCAGTCATGTTGGTGAGCCTCTATGGGTGTTGCTTCCGACATTACTTGGAGAAACAATCTCACAACAAATTCACTAACCTCTTTTTCAGTATTCTCTGAGCCTTAGATTTGGGAATGTTTTTTAAATGTGTAACCATTGAGACTAGGCTTTATAACTTTTCATTTTGGAGGCTTCTGCAGTAGCCTGTCCATGATTTGAGTGGCAATAGTGGAACATGGGAACTCCCTGTTGTATCTTTCCTGAGGTCACTATTCCTTCTACATTTTAGAGTTTCTTGTTTCTATAACTACCTCTAGAATTTTTCATTTTAAGGATGGAAACATTAAAAGGAATGGAGCAACTGTATTTTGGCAGGACTGAAAGATTACAGCCCGACATTTTGTATTTATTATTTGTACTAATTGTATTTTTGCTCCCATTCAATTTAAAACATTTTTAAAATTCTAATTAATTCATTTTCTTAATCTCTAGGATATTTGTATTATTTAGCCTTCAAGTATCATGAATTTTTCCAGTAACCTTTATATTAAAGAGTCCTAATTTAATTCTGTTAAGGTAAGATATTGTATTTTGTATAACCTGAATTCTTTTCAACTAATTGAAACTTTTCTTTATAGCATTGTATATTGTCATATTGATAAGTGTTAAATGTGTTTGCAGTTGTTGAGAGTTTGTTCTATAAATGTCAGTTAGGTCAAACTGATTTATTGTGTTGAAGTCTGTATTTGTACTGCTTTTCTATCTGTTTTCTCATTATTAAGATAGTGGCATTAAAATCTCCCATTAAAACTGTAGATTGATCTATTTATATTTATAGTTCCATCAGTTTTTGTTTTATGCTTTTTCAGCTTTGTCATCAGATATGTAAACATTTAGTGGAAAATCTTCTTGAAAAATTAAAAAATTTCATATTAGTTAATGACTTTATGTGTCTAGTCATATTCTGTGATCTGAAATCTAGTTTACCTGGTGAACATAGACTCTCAAAATCTCTTTTGGTTAGTCTTAGTATAATATATCTTTTAAAATATATTGTCTTTTTTTTAACTTACTATATTTTAAAATCTGTTTTTGTGGGAAGCATAAATCTGTTTCTTGTATAGCTTGACAATCTCTGCTTTTGAAAAATAAAAAATATGTTTTATAATGTGAGATACAGACTCACATCTTAATGATTATTATTCTTTTAAGACATCACTTCTGCTTATATAACATATTTAGTTAATTTTTTACTTCAGATTCATTTGCTGTTTTATTCTTTATTTCATGTGTATAGATGTTTTGCCTGCATGTATGTCTGCATACTATGTACATGTTTGGTGTCCATGTTAGGCCAGAAGATCATTTTGTATCCCTGGAACTGGAGTTACAGATGATTGTGAGCCACCATGTTGGTGCTAGGAACTGTACCCAGGTCCATTGGAACAGCAGTCAGTTCCCTTATCTGCTATGTCATCTCTCTGACTCCCAATTTTTATTTAATTTTGAAGCTTATCATATAGTAAATTCATATTTTAAATTTTGATATAATTTTATGGAGTGTCTTAGTGTTTTATTACTGTGAATAAATGCCCTGACTATAGCAACTCTTTTAAAGGAAAGCATTTAATTGGGGCTGGCTTACAGGTTCAGAGGATTAGTCCATTATTATCTGGCAGGAAGCGTGGTAGCATGCAGGGAGACATGGTGCTGGAGAATTAGCTGAGAATTCTTCAACTGGATTTGCAGGCAACAGGAAGAGAGAGTGACAGTGGGCCTGACTTGAGCTTAGTTTGTCCCCTATGATACACTTTCTTCAACAAGGCCACACCTCTTCCTGCCAGGCCATATCTCCAATAATGAAACTTTCTATGAGTCTATGGGGAGGTGCATTTTCATCCAATCATCACATTCCAATACTTGGCTCTCTTTATGCTTGTAACTGTATCATATGTAAAATGCATTTAGTCTCAACCCTGTTTAAAAGTCCAAAGTCTCTTTAGAAACTCATGGCAGTCTCTTAACTATAACCCCTGTTAAATCAAAATAAAAAAGCTGATCACATACTTCCAATATACAATGGCATAGAGTATACATTATCATTCCAAAATGGAGGAAAGGGAACACAGCAAGGAAATACTCCGCGAAAACCAACTGAACAAACTCCAAACTCTGCATCTCCATGTCTGATGTCAAAGTACTCTTCAGTTCTATACTGACTCCCTCTGTCAAGGCATCTCCTTTCTTGCCCTCTTCTTTTCCTCCCCTGTCTCAGTCCTCCTGATCCCTCCTGCTCTCTACCCCCTCCCTTTCTCCCCATTTCCCCTCCCCACACTCTCCCACCCCCATTGTGGGATTCCTGCCCAGGGTTCCATTGTCACTTTTAGCCCCCAAATAACACACAAGACACTATATTAATTATGAAGCTGATGGCCATTTGCTATGGTTTCTCATTTGCTAACTCTAACTTAATTATTGACCCACAATTACTAATATATATTTTTATAAGGTCTTATCTTATTGAGAACACAGACTTGCATTCCCTCTTCCTGGAAATCACATGGCGAAGACTCCCTTCACTATATTTCCCAGAATCCTCCTAGATTCCTAGTCCCACCTATCTTGCTTCCCTATTGGCCAACAGTGCCTTATTTACATATACACAGGACTTCTCCATCATCTCTTTTCTGTCTAAATAAAAAGAAAGGTTTTAACTTTAACATAGTCAAATTATATATAACAGAACAGTTATCAAGTAAGAACTATAGTTACAATATTTTGTTCATTAACATTTAGTAAGATTTAAAGAAAGTATTTTATCATCTATCCTATCTTTGTGGGTCTAAACTCTTATATGTAGCTTATCTTTTATCATAACTAAGGAAAACTATGATTAGAACTATCTGTCTTCAACTCCATCAAAGACCTAGAAGGATACTAGAACTGACAGAGACATCTCGCTGCCTGGACAGTCACCTGAAGTTCCTCAGTAATGTTAGGGCATCCATCTTCAGCCCATAGGCCACAGTGTGTCTGGAAGACTTCCCAGCAAAGCAGGAAATTTCAAACTGTTCATCTGCATTGGCAGTCTGTCAGTCATTTTTCTGGTCCTGTAGAAGGTCTGGCAGACTCTTCCATGAAGCAGGAACCCTGAAGGACTGTCCAAATTCAGTAGTCACTTTTCTGTGGGTCCTGTATGTCCAGATTATACAGCAACAGTCAAACAGTCTAGGCAAGAGTAGTTTCTCGTCCAAATGACTAATCTTGCCAGGTTGAAAGAAAACTCCATAACGAGTTTCTTCGATGCCCATCTTCCTCTCAGGCATAATTGGTGTGCCAGGAGCAGACATTTCTCATTGTCAAGAAAAATCCTAAACCATTTTAAATGCCATTTTTTGAAGGTCTTTGAAAGGTTTGAAGACTATCTATCTCAAATACATCTCTATATCTAGAAAACCTAACTAATTTAACTATAAGTCTTGACTATTATAATCATCTATAATATGTATTTAAGTATGCATTATGTTTTAAAAAATCAGTATAAACACAATACTTAAACAAGAGGAGAAACATACATATCACAAAATTGACCTTGAATTTGTATCAATAAATGAAAATAAATTCCAATACAAAGTATTCATTTCTGTATCATAATCTCCCTTTTATCTTTAAAAAGAGATTGGTTGTGATCATTAATCATTTATAACTAACCCCATTTAAATGAAAACAAAAATTTATAAACATTATTTGTATATTTTCCATATTTACGTGGCTTATATATTAGTCTATTTTTTTACATTTATTTATTTATTTATTTAGAGACAGGGTTTCTCTGGAAATCTGCCTGCCTCTGCCTCTGCCTCTGCCTCTGGAGCAAATCCTACCAGTGTGCACCACCACAACTGGCTTCTCTATTTTTTTTTACCACTATCCTGTTTTTTTTTCTCTCTCAAGCTTATGTATACTTTTAAACACATTGTAAACTTTAAGAGGTTTTTATTTTCATCTAAATCTGACTTTACTGTAAATCTTTATTTTTTTGGTCTCATGTCTTATCTGTTAAACAACATTGCTAATCAAAACTGTGGCTGTTTTAACTGTTGTTTTTGCAAGATGTCAGACGTGAGTTGACTGTCAGCATTGGCCAGCAAGTCTCTGCTTGTCTCTAGCAAAACAGAGCCCACCTGAGAAAAATGCTGCTACCAAGAAACCTTGCTTGTCTCTGTTCTTTTGTTTCTAAAATCCCCTTTAAGCTTTTGTCATTTTATGGGGAAATTCATATCACACTTCTGACACCATATTGTTGCGGGGTTCCTGCCTCATGGTTCCGTTGCTGTTTTTTAGCCCACAAATAACACACAAGACACTATATTAATTATGAAGCTGTTGACCATTTCTTATGGTTTCTCATTGGCTAGCTCTGACTTAATTATTGACCCATAATTAATAATATATATTTTTATAAGGTCTTATCTTACTGAGGACACAGACTTGTGTCCTCACTTCCTAGGAATCGTATGGCAACGACTCCCTACACTACATTTCCCAGAATCCTCCTAGACTCCAAGTCCCACCTATCTTGCTTCCCTATTGGCCAACAGTGCCTTATTTACATATACACAGGACTTCCCCATCACCCCCCTGCTCCCAATTTGCTCAGGGCTTCTTGTCACCCTCCCCTTCTTTGGGGGACCATATGTTCTTCTCTTGGAATTCTCCTTGTTGCCTAGTTTCTCTGGTGGTATAAATTGTAGGCTGGTAGTCCTTTGCTCTATGTCTAATATCCATATATGAGTGAGTACATACCCTGCTTGTCTTTCTGTGACTGGGTTACCACACTCAGGATGGTTTCTTCTAGTGTCATCCATTTGCCTGCAAATTTCAAGATTCCATTGCTTTTTTCCCACTCAGTAATAGTCCATTGTGTAAATGTACCACATTTTCTCCATCCATTCTTAGGTTGAGGGTCATCTAGGTTGAGTCCAGGTTCTGGCTATTACAAACAATGCTACGATGAATATAGTTGAACATATGTCCTTGTTGTATGAATGTGCATTCTTTAGGTATATGCCCAAGAGTGGAATTGTTGGATCTTGAGGTAGACTGATTCCAATTTTCCTGAGAAACCGCCAAAGTAGTCCAGCAATGGAGGAATGTTTCTCTTTCTCAACATTCTCTCCAGCATAGAATGCCATTGGTGTTTTTTATTTTAGCCATTCTGACCAGTATAAGGTAGAATCTCAAAGTTGTTTTAAGTTGCATTTCCCTGATGGCTAAGGCTGTTGAGCACTTTCTTAAGTGTTATTCAACCATTTTAGATTCCTCTATTGAGAATTCTCTATTTAGTTCTGTATCCCACTTTTTAATTGGATTGTTTGATATTTTGGTGACTAGCTTCTTGAGTCCATTGTATATTTTGGAAATCAGGCCTTTGTTGGATGTGGAGTTAGTGAAGATCTTTTCCCACTCTGTGGGTTGCAATTTTGTCTTGCTGACTCTGCCTTTGCTTTACAGAAGTTTCTCAGTTTCAGGAGGTCCCATTTATTAATTGTCAATCTCAGTGTCTGTGCTATTGGTGCTATGTTCAGGAAGCAGTCTCCTGTACCAATTCGTTCAAGGGTATCTCCCATTTTCTCTTCTAAGAGATTCAGTATGGCTGGGTTTATGTTGAGGTCTTTGATCCATTTGGACATAAGTTTTGTGCATGGTGATAGATATGGATCTATCTGCAATCTTCTACATGTCAGCATCCAGTTATTCCAGCACCATTTGTTGAAGATGCTTTCTATTTTCCATTGTATAACTTTAGATTCTTTGTCAAAAATCAGGTGCTCATAGGTTTGTAGATTAATCTCAGGGTCTTCAATTCGATTCCATTGGTCTACCTGTCTATATTTGTGCTAATACCAAGGCATTTTCAGGACAGTAGCTCTAGAATAGAGCTTGAAGTCAGGGATGGTGATACCTCAGGAAGTGCCTTTGTTCTACAAGGTTGTTTTGGCTATCCTATGTTTTTTGTTTTTCCATATAAAGTTGAGTATTGTTCTTTCAAGGTCTATGAAGAATTATGTTGGGATTTTGATTGGGATTGCATTGAATCTATAGATTGCTTTTGGCAAGATTGCCATTTTTACTGCATTGATCTACCTATCCAAGAGCATGGGAGATCTTTCCATTTTCTGGTATCTTCTTTAATTTCTTTCTTTAAAGACTCAAAGTTCTTGTTATATGATTCTTTTACTTGCTTGGTTGTTTTTATGTTGTTTTGTGGCAATTGTAAAGGAAGATGTTTCTCTGATTCCTTTTTCAGCCTGTTTATAGTCTATATATAGTAGGAACACTAATTTTTTGAGTTAATCTTGCATCCTGTCACTTTGCTAAAGGTCATTATCACTTGTAGGAGTTCTCTGGTAGAGTTTTTTGGATCACTTATGTAAATTATCATATCATGTGCAGATAGAGAAAGTTTGACTTCTTGCTTTCCAGTTTGTATCCCCTTGATCTTCTTTTGTTGTCTTATTGCTCTAGATAGAAATTCAAGTACAATATTGAAGAGATAGGAAAAGAGTGGACAGCCTTGTCTTATTTCTGATTTTAGAGAAATCACATTGTGTTTCTGTCCATTTAGTTTGATGTTGGATGTTGGTTTGCTATATATTGCTTTTTATTATGTTTAGGTATGTTTCTGTTATTCTTGGTCTCTCCAAGATCTTTATCAAGAAGGGGTGTTGGATTTTGTCAAAGGCTTTTCCCCCCACATCTAGTGAGATGATCATGTGATTTTCCTTTTTTCATTTTGTTTATCTAGTGGATTACATTGATGGATTTTTGTATATTGAGCCATCCTTGCATCCCTGGCATGAAGCCTACTTGATCATGGTGGATAATTTTTCTTGGATTCGATTTGCCAATATTTTATTGGGTATTTTTGCATCAATGTTCATGAGGGAGATTGGTCTGTAGTTCTCTTTCTTACTTGTATCTTTGTGTGGTTTGGGTACCAAGGTATTTGTAGACTCGTAAAAAGTTTGACAATGACCCTTCTGCTTCTATTGTGTGTAACAGTTTGAGGAGTACTGATATTAGCTCTTCTTTGAATTTCTGGTAGAATTCTGCACTGAAACTGTCTGGCCCTGGGCTTACTGTGGTTGGGAGACTTTTAATGATTGCTTTTATTTCTTTAGGGGTTATAGGTCTGTTTAAATTGCTCATCTGTTCTTGATTTAATTTTGGTAAGTGATACCTATCCAGAAAATTGCTTATCTGGTCCTGATTCAATTTTGGCAAGTGGTATCTATCCAGAAAATTGTCCATTTCCTTTAAATTTTGGAATTTTGTGGAGTATAGGTTTTAAAAGTATGACCTGATGATTCTCTGGATTTTCTCGGTACCTGTTGTTATGTCCCACTTTTCATTTCTAATTTTGTTCATGCTCTCTGTGTCTGCCTTTTGGTTAGTTTGGATAAAGGTCTGTCTATCTTGTTGATTTTCTCAAAGAACCAACTCTTTGTTTCATTGACTCTTTGTATTACTTTCTTTGTTTCTACTTTATTGATTTAAGCCTTCAATTTATTTCCTGGTGTCTCCTCCTCCTGGGTGAGTTTGCTTCTTTTTGTTCAAGAACTTTCAGTTGTGTTGTTAATTCTCTAGTGTGAGCATTCTCCAGCTTTTTCATGTGGGCACCTAGTGCTATGAACTGTCCTCTTAGCATTGTTTTCAAAGTTTCCCATAAGTTTGGGTATGTTGTGTCTTCATTCCCGTTGAATTCTATGAAGTCTTTAATTTCTCTCTTGATCTAGGAATGGTGCTATTGGGAATTGTTCAATTTCTTTGAGTTTGTAGGGTTTCTGCAATTTGTGTTGTTTCTTGTATGCAGCAGAAGGACAGCTTCTGTCTTTGTATTCATTCTGTTAGTCTGTTAATTCTTGTTTTTTTGGGGGGGGCTTTGTTGTTGATTGTGGTATTGTGTGTGAATACCCCCCTTTTTTTCTTTTGGCATTTGGTAATGTGGGATTATCTACTGCCCATGACTTTGTGAGTGTAGCTATCTTCCTTGGGTTGGAGTTTTCCTCCCAGTTGTTTCTGTAGGGCTGGATTTGTACATATGTACTGTTTAAATCTGTTTTTTTAATGGAATATCTTGTTTTCACCATCTATAGTGATTGAAAGCTTTGCTGGGTATAGTAGTTTGGGCTGGCATCCATGTTCCTTTAGTGTTTGTAGAACATCTGTTTAGGCCCTTCTGACTCTCAGAGTTTCCTTTGAGTAGTCGGATGTAATTCTGATAGATCTGCCTTTATATGTTACTTGTCCTTTTTCCTATGCTGTTCTTATTTTTTTTTTATTCTGTAAGTTTGGTGTTTGATTACTGTGTGGCAAGAGGACCTCTTTTTGTGGTCCAGTTTATTTGGTGTTCTGTAAGCTTCTTGTACTTTCATAGGCATATCCTTCTTTAGGTTGGGGAACTTTTTAAATATGATTTGTTGAATATGTTTTCTGCACCCTTGACTTGTATTTCTTTACCTTCTTCTATACCTATTATTCTTAGATTTGGCCTTTTCATGGTGTCCCATATTTCCTGGATATTTTGTGTTAAGGAGTTTTTGGACTTGAGATTTTCATAGCGGATGAGTGTATTTATTTCATCTAGTGAGTCTTCAACAGCTGAGATTCTCTCTTTCATCTCTTGTATTCTATTGGTTATACTTACATCTGTAGTTCTTGATCACTTACCCAGTTTTTCTATTTCTGGCATCACCTCATCCTATGTTTTCTTTATTGTTTCTATTTCAACTTTCAAGCCTTGAAGTTTCCTTCACTTGTTTGGTTGCTTTCTCTTGGCTTTCTTTGTATTCGTTAAGGGATTTGTTTATTTCTTGAATTTTTTGGTTTCTCTTTTCCTCCATTTCCTAAATTTTTGTTTGTTTTTTCTTTCATTTATTTAAGGGATTTTCTTGTTTCCTCTTTGAGGGTCTCTAATATCTTCATAAAGTTATTTTTAAGGTCCTTCCCTTCTGCTTCATCTGCGTTGGAGTGTTCAGGTCTTGATGGTGTACAGTTCCTAGATTCTGGTGGTGTCGTATTGGTCTTTTTATTGTTGAGTGTGTTCTTATACTATCATCTTCTCATCCCTTCTTCGAGTGAGTGCAGGTGGGATCTCTCCCTCTCCTCTCATCTACCAGTGATGTAGGTGGGCCAAGACTTAAGTGTCTGGGATTCTGGAAGTTCCAGCCTCTCCTGGTATTCTCCTCACTCAAGCGGAGGGCCTATGGGGGGCCAAGAATGAGTATGGGTGGTTTATCTGTCCTATGCAGGGAGTGGCCCAGGAAGATCCATGTGGGAGGTAGGGGGTGAGGGTGGGGTGAAGGGGGTGATGGGGTGGCAGGAGTTGGGCCCTGAGCAGAGCCCACACTCACCTCAAACAGTGGGCAGAGGGTGTACAGGAGGCCAAGAGTGAGATGTGGCCAGACTCCGGGAGGTACAGGGGGCTGGTCCATTCTATGCTCTGAGCAGGACCAGGAAGATCCAAGGGAAGGTAGTGGGAGTTGGGCCCTGAGCAGAGCCCACAGTCACTTCAAGCCCCTCATTTATTCCTATACCTCATTCTGTTTCCTCTGTTTTGTCACTGATTCCAATAAGTTTTATTTAGTTTAGTATGTTAAAACTCTTATAATAAGAGGTTTGGCAAAACAAAATATGATTCTCTTCTGCCACAGTCACTTCAGAATTGCAACTGATATTTATTAGCTCATTCTTCTAGAATTTTAAAAATTTAGTTCTTTGCCATTTTCATACATGTATATAGTACATTTGGGTTCAACAGCTAACTCTTCTGCTATTCTAAGTTGCTTTCCTAGTAGGTCTACCTAGATCATCTTTTCAAGGGTTACTGAACACTTGTCAAACTGTAACTACTACCGGGCATGGAAGAATTAGGAAACTAATTCTGGCACAATTTTTATAGTAGTATCTATTGCTTCTCATAAAAATCAGAGTCCACATCCAGTTAGGTCATTTGGCATGAGGAATACAAAGTATCTAAGTGGTAGTTGTAGCTTTATGTTTACTGAAATTCTTGTTTCCATTTAAAAGCATTGCCTCCTCCTAGAATTAGATTTCTAGTTCAAAAGAGATTAAATTTGTATGTGTGCATTTATTTTAAAAGCACACTAAATAATTTACTGGGAAGGCTGAAAAAAATAGTTCAGGCAAGTTTTCAGGACCAATACTATATTCCGCATAAAAATTTCCTGAGTTTGATTGTATTTGATGCTCTTAAAAAACAAAACAAAAAACTAGCATCTCTAACTACATGTCAAAGGACATCAAAGGCTAAATGATAGGGAGCAATCATTTCGTAAAATACCCTCTGGGACATGTGATTAAAACTGCATAAGAAATTTGTATATTTTTCTTATGACAGTGAATTTACAAAACAGATGAAAAATTATATATTTTGTATCCTAAAAAGATGACTCAGGATGAATGGTAGAGGATAAATTGAAAATAAGGTATATTCATGTGGGTTCCCTAGAGGAAACAGCCACTAGTGTGTCTGTACATATGTGTCTCTTTATCAGTTAATCACCAGACATTTTTAAAAATTGGATCATACATTTATGAGAGTCTCAAATCCAAAATCTAGATTATGTTGGTTGGCTGGAAATCCGGGAAAGAGTTGATATTGTGTCTAAAAGCAGTCTGGAAGCAGACTTCCTTCCTAAGGTCTCTTAGTCTTTTTTATCAAGAACATCAAGGATTTAGAGGAGACACAGACCTATAATGGAGGGCAGTTTACTGTATTCAAGAGGTTTTTGATTGAGATATAAGGTACATCTAAAAAATGCTTTCCTAACAAGATGTATACTAGCATTTGACCAAAAAATGGGGTATCATGGCCTACGTAAGTTGATGTATTAAAGTCAACATTTGCACAGGGAGACCATTTAAGATGGAATGTAAGATGATCTGTGGTTATGAATTTCTAAAGAATCTTTCCTTGATCTTAAACATTACCAGATTCTCTGTAACTACCATGCTGCTTTCACCATCAACTGTAATGCTTTCATGTAATTAAGGATTTAATATTTGAAAAGTAAATTATAGTCTTACATTTTTGTTACATTTTATATGTGTGTTAAAATTAGGTAAACATTTCAGTAGTATAAAGCAGATGGTGAAAGCGTGAATTAAACTGAGTAATAAATTACTGCTTTAAGATCTTGAGATATTTTATCTTAATTAAATCACTATATTTTCATGGTATTTTTGTGTTTGTACTTTTAAATCAATTTATATGAATCTTTTAGTAACTGCAAAATAGTAGCAGGAAACTAAGTTTTAGATATTATTTAAAATGGATATCTGTGAAATAACACCATCTGTCTAGATAAAAAAAATGGAGGCTAGTGACATGGACAAGGAAAAAAAAAAGTTTGCTCCTAAATTTTACAAGGTAGCATTGCAAACCTCTTACATTTATTCACTCATTAATTGTCCCATCAAAATGATATGCCCACACATTTACTTTGTTTCTTGAGTAGCTATATTCTTCCTTGTAGCTGACCACGTACCAAGTAGAGAGACTAAGTTCTGTAACCTTCAACATCCCAAAAGCAATTTGTGACTCTGTTTGATGATGACTGAGTTCAAGATTCCGTAGTTTTAGCACAGCACATCATTTTATTTAGGTAGAGAAATTCCACTGTTATTCAGAAGTGGAGAAGATTTAGTTAATGTAGTGTGAAGACATTTGCTAGTTACATGGTCACCTGTAGTCATATGGACCCTCATTCAAAGTTGATTCTGATATTGAAACTGATCACATTTCACTTATGTTAACAGGGTATGAAAATATTTATTATGTAGTTGAGAGAATTGGGTAAATCACTCAAGCACATCCAAAGTAAGAAAAAGAAAGAAAATTGCCTGAATTTTCATTGCAGTTACTATTAATATTCAGCCATCTGTCCTGTCCTGTCCTTGGAGTTCTGACAGGATACACACTCAGCTGCAGCCACCAAGAGCAACACCTATGCACATTTACTATATTCTCTTTTAAAAGGGTCCTGACCACCTCCCGTTTTTCTCTCTTTCTCTCTGTCTCTGGCTCACTCTGCCTCTGCTTCTCTGCCTGTTTTTCTGTCTCTCCTCTCTCTCCCTTTTTCTCTCCCACATTCCTGCCTCTCTTTCCTCTTCTGCTGCTCCTATCTCCAGAGGCCAGTTTCCTCCCTACACACTCTCCCCTTTTCTCATTCCCTTTCCTTTAATAAAAACCCCACCACCCAAGCTCTGTCATATAACTTCTTTCTCTCTTGTGCCTCTTTTTAAAATTACAACAGTGTGGGATTAGGATTAGAGTTGTAGTATTAAGGTAAGAGCTTTTGTGGTTCAAATCTCCTGCTGGTATCAAAAGAGAAAAAAAGCCTAGACTTCCTTATGAGTCAGTTAGCTGTGTTCACAAGAACAAGAGGAGGATAAAGCATAACTTAAAATCTGTCAGCATCACATATCAAAAAGTTGAAGTCAACATCTTCTTTTTACTGGTTTATTTATACCTACAAAAAGGCTTAAGTCTGTGGAGTTGAAGGCAATTATTTAGTCTGCAAATACTTTAAGGAAAGCTAGCTATCTCTACTACATTATGATTTTTGGAAAACGTTCAGCTGCTAGTTTTGTTAGAAAGAAGGATTCCCTGGTTAGCTGTAATCGTCAACCTGACACAGCTTATGGTCATCTTAGCAGAAAACTTCTTTTGAGCAATTGTCTATGTCACATTAGCCTGTTGGCATGTCTGTGGGGGGTTGTCTTGGTTGTTAGTTGATATAGGAGAGTTCAACCCACTCTGTAGCACCATCCCTGGTCAGGTGGTCTTAAATTCTATAGAAAGATTAATTTAGTATAGCTTCACAGAGACACCAAGACGAGACTTTGTTAAAGATGCAGCCTCAGTAGCAATAGAGACTCCAGGTTGTTGGAGATGCCAGGACCATGGGATGTTTACCAAGGACAATGACAAGTGGTACGTGAAGACAGACTAGGTCTGAGACAGGCTGTGTGTTGCAGGAGCAGAGCTATAGAAGTGGGGCTCCCTAAGTCTCTGGAACCAGAAGATTACATTATGAGTGACTCCTAGAAGCCAGGCATCATGTGGATTTATACTGCTGTGTTTTATTTTTGCTTAAATGTGGTTGTTTTTATACCCCAGTTATTCCATTTTGAAACAAAACTTATGTAGCTTGTTTTTTTTTATTACTTTAATTTTAAATAGCTTGTTTCACATGTCAATCCCAGTTCCCACTCCCTCCCCTCCTCCCGCAACCCCCCACCATTTCCCTCAGCTCCCCACCCTATCCACACTTCCTTCCACATGATATCCAGAGTCTGTCATTTCACTCAGGGCAGGGTCCAGGCACTCCTCTAAGAGACCAGGCTGAGAGATCATCCCTCTTTGTGTTATAGACACACGAAGTCCATTTGTATGCTAGGGATAAACACTGATCTACTTCCCAGGGCCCCATAGGTTGCCCAGGCCTCCTCACTGACTCTCACACTCAGGGGGTCTAGATCAGTCTCATGCTGGCCTCCCAGCTGTCTGTCTGGGGTCCAAGAGCTCCCCCCTTGTTCAGATCAGCTGTCTTTGCTGGTTTCGCCAGCCCATTCTTTGCCAATTTGCTCATCGCTCCTCTCTCTGTCACTGGGTTCCATGGGTTCAGTTCAGTGTTTAACTGTGAGTGTTTACCTCTGCTTCCATCAGTCACTGGATGAAGGTTCTAGGATGGCATATGAGGTAAACATCAATTTCATTATCAGGAATGGGCATTTAAAGTAGTCTCTCCATTATGGTTTAGCTTGCCAGTTTGTGTCATCCTTTTAGATCGCTAGAGGTCTCACTGGTGCCAGATCTCTCTTCAAACCCATGACTCCCTCTATTATGGTATTTCTTATCCTGTTCTCCCCCTATTCTACCCCTCACTCAACTTTCCTGTTCCCCCATGACCTACTCTCTCCTCCTTTTCTCCCCCTCTCTTCTTCCCAACGCCCACTCCCCCACACCTCCCACCGTGTTCCCAATCGGTTCAGGAGATCTTGCCTCATTCCTCTTCTCTGGGGTACTATGCATATCTCTCTTAGGTTCTTTCCTGGTTCCCAAACTCTCTGTCAGTGGAATTGCAGACTGGCACTATCCTGATCCATGTCTAAAATCCATATATGAGTGAGTACATGCCATGTTTCTCTTTTTGTGACTGGGTTACCTCACTCAGGATGGTTTCTTCTAGTGCTATCCATTTGCCTGCGAATTTCAAGATTCCATTGTTTTTTTTTTTTCTGCTGAGTAGTACTCCATTGTGTAAATGTACCACATTTTCTCTATCCACTCTTCAGTTGAGGGGCATCTAGGTTGCTTCCAGGTTCTGGCTATTACAAATAATGCTGCTATGAACATAGTGGAACAGATGTCCTTCTTGTATGAATTTGCCTCCTTTGGATACATGCCTAAGAGTGGAATTGCTGGGTCTTGTGGTAGATTGATTCCCATTTTCCTGAGGAATCTCCATACTGATTTCCAAAGTGGGTGTATGAGTTGGCACTCCCACCAGCAGTGGAGGAGTGTTCCCCTCTCTCCACATCCTCTCCAGAATAAATTGTCTTCAGTGTTTTTGATTTTAGCCATTCTGACAGAAGTAAGGTGGTATCTCAGAGTTGTTTTGATTTGCATTTCTTTGATGGCTAAGGATGTTGAGCACTTTCTCATGTGTCTCTCAGCCATTTTAGACTCCACTATTGAGAATTCTCTATTTAGTTCTGTAGCCCACTTTTTAATAGGATCCTTTGGTGTTTTGGAGACTTGCTTCTTGAGTTCTTTGTAAATTTTGGAGATCAGCCCTCTGTCAGATGTGGGGTTAGTGGATATCTTTTCCCATTCTGTGGGCTGCCTTTTTGTCTTGTTGACTGTGTCCTTTGCCTTACAAAAGCTTCTTAGTTTCAGGAGGTCCCATTTGTTAATTGTTGACTTCAGTGTCTGTGCTACTGCTGTTATGTCAGGAAGTGGTCTCCTGTACTAACTCGTTGAAGTGTATCTACCACTTTCCCTTCTAAGAGTTTCAGTGTGGTTAGATTTATCCATTTGGACTTAAGTTTTGTGCAAGTCGATAGACATGGATCTATCTGTATTCTTCTGCATGGCAATATCCAGTTATGCCAGCACCATTTGTTGAAGATGCTTACTTTTTTCCATTGTATAATTTTAGTGTCTTTGTCAAAAATCAAGTGTCCATAAGTGTATGGGTTAAAATCAGGGTTTCCAATTAGATTCCATTGGTCTACCTGTCTATTTTTGTGTCAATACCAAGCTGTTTTCAGGACTATAACTCTGTAATAGAGCTTGAAGTCAGGTATGGTGATGCCTCCTGAGGTTCCTTTATTGTATAGGGTTATTTTGGCTATCCTGGGCCTTTTGTTTTTCCATATAAAGTTGATTATTGTTCTTTCAAGGTCTGTGAAGAATTGTGCTGGAATTTTGATAGAGATTGCATTGAATCTGTAGATTGCTTTTGGCAAGACTGCCATTTTTATTATGTTGATTCTACCTATCCAAGAGCATGGGAGATCTTTCCATTTTCTGGTATCCTCTTTGATTTCTTTCTTTAGAGACTCAAATTTCTTGATATGCAGGTCTTTCACTTCTTTGGTTAACGTTATCCCCAGATATTTGATGCTGTTTATGGCTATTGTTAAGTGTAATGTTTCTCTGATTTCTTTCTCAGCCACTTTATCGTCTGTATATAATAGGGCTACTGATTTTTTTTTAGTTAACCTTGTATCCTGCCACTTTGCTGAAGGTGTATATCAGCTCTAGGAGTTCCCTTGCAGTTTTTTGGGTCACTTATGTAAACTATTATATCATCTGCAAATAGTAAAAGTTTGATCTCCTTTTGTTGTCTTATTGCTTTAGCTACAACTTCAAGTACAATATTGAAGAGATATGGAGAGAGTGGACAGCCTTGTCTTGTTCCTGATTTTAGAGGAATTGCGTTGACTTTCTCTCCATTTAGTTTGATGTTAGCTGTTGGTAGCTGATGTAGTTTTGGTAAGTGATATCTATCCAGGAAATTGTCCATTTCCTTTAAATTTTCGAATTTTGTAGAGTATAGGTTTTCAAAGTATGCCCTGATGATTCTCTGGATTTCCTCAGTGTCCGTTGTTATGTCCCACTTTTCATTTCTGATTTTGTTAATTAGCATGTTCTCTCTCTGTCTTTTGGTCAGTTTGGACAAAGGTTTGTCTATCTTGTTGAGTTTCCTCAAAGAACCAACTCTTTGTTTCATTGATTCTTTGCAATGTTTTCTTGGTTTCTACTTGATTGATTTCAGCCCTCAATTTGATTATTTCCTGGTGTCTGCTCCTCCTGGGTGAGTTTGGTTCTTTTAGTTCTAGAGCATTCAGCTGTGCTATTAATTCTCTAGTGTGATTGTTCTCCAGTTTCTTCATGTGGGCACTTAGTGCTATGAACTTTCCTCTCAGCACTGCTTTCAGAGTGTTCCATAAGTTTAGGTATGTTGTGTCTTCATTCTCATTGAATTCCAGGAAGTCTTTAATTTCTATTTTTTATTTCTTCCTTTACCCAGGGATGGTGCAATTGTGCATTGTTCAATTTCCATGAGTTTGTAGGGTTTCTGCGATTTGTGTTATTGTTGAATTCTAATTTTAATGCATGGTGTTCTGATAAGACACATGGGGTTATTCCAATTTTTTTGTATCTGTGGAGGTTTGCTATGTTTCCTATTACGTGGTCAATTTTAGAGAAGGTTCCATGTGGCACTGAGAAGAAGGTATATCCCTTTGTGTTTGGGTAGAATGTTCTATAAATGTCTGCTAAACCCAGTTGGGTCATAATTTCTATTAGTTCTTTTGTTTCTTTGTTAAGTTTTTGTCCGGAGATCCTGTCTAGTGGTGAGAGCAGAGTGTTGAAGTCTCCTACTACTAGTGTGTGAGATTTTATGTGCTATTTGAGCTTTAGTAATGTTTCTTTCATGAATGTAGGTGCCTTTGTATTTGGAGCATAGATGTTCAGAAATAAGACTTAATCTTGATGGACTTTTCCTTTTATGAACATGAAATATCCTTCTTCATCTCTTTTGATTGATTTCAATTTGAAGTCTAATTTGTTAGATATTAGGATTGCTATACCCGCTTGTTTCTTGGGTCTGATTGATTGGAAAATCTTTTCCCAACCCTTTACTCTGAGGTAACGTCTATCTTTGTCGTTGAGATGTTTCTTGTATGCAGCAGAAGGATGGGTTCTGTCTTCATATCCATTCTGCTTCTCTGTGTCTTTTTATAGGCAAGTTGAGACCATTGACAATGAGGGATATTAATGACCATTGATTGATGATTCTTGTTTGTGCTTGATTTATTGGTAGTGGTATTATTGTGTGTATGTTCTCCTCCCTTTTTCTTTTGGTGTTTGGTAAAGTGGGATTATCTATTCCCTATGTCTTTGTGAGTGTAGTTATCTTCTTTGGATCTAGGTTTTCCTTCCAGCACTTTCTGTAGGGCTGGATTCATGGATACGTATTGCTTAAATCTGGCTCTGTCATGGAATATTTTGTTAGCTGTCAACTTGACCCAACCTAGAACTAACCTGGGAGGAGAGCATCAGAGAGGCATTTTTTCTAGACCAAATTGGCCTGTGAGCATGTCCGTAAGAGGTTGTTTTGATTGTTAACTGATATAGAAGGGTCCAGTCCACACTGTGGTTGGTACTATTTTCTTGGTACGTTGACCTGGACTAGATAAATAAGCTGGCTGAGCATAAACTGCTCAAACCATCAAGCACCATTACTCTATTTTACTGTTGTACTTCTTAACTGTGAGTTTCCTGGTAGAGTTTCCCATGATGCATGGGAGAGCAAGCAGTTTCTGCCTTGACTTCCTTTAGTGATGGACTATGATCTGTAATTCCAAGTTAAAATAAATCTTTCATTCCCAAAGTTTCTTCTGGTCAGAGTGTTTTATCATAACAACATTAAAACTCTTTAGATCAACCAGTGCTCAACTGAGCCATCTCTGAAGCCCCACATCAAAAACTTAATCAAACTTATTTTAAAGTAATTTTGTTGCTGTGGTAAATAGTTTTCAAATTTAAATTCATAGCAAGAAATAATTCATTTTTTTCTGAGACAGGGTTTCTCTGTATTGTTTTGGAGGCTGTCTTGGAACTCACTCTGTAGACCAGGCTGGCCTCAAACTCACAGAGATCCACCTGCCTCTGCCTTCGAAGAGTGCTGGGATTAAAGGCGTGTACCACCAACGCCCTGCTGGAAATAATTGGTTTTTAAAGCTTTGAATATTTTGTGTGTGTGTGTGTGTGTGTGTGTGTGTGTGTGTGAGAGAGAGAGAGAGAGAGAGAGAGAGAGAGAGAGAGAGAGAGAGAGAGAGAGAGAGAGAGAGAGAGAGAGAGAGAAGTTTTGGTGACAGGTTTTGGTGACATGCTGAGCCATCTGATAGCTCTAACATCTGATCTTCCATTCTTCATGATTCAGTTCATTTAGTAGTCATGCAACAGTTTTGTAGTTTTCTTCCTCTTATGATATTATCTGGAAATAGACACAATTTTAATTCCTCCTTTCCCATATGCATGCTCTTACTACTACATCTAGTGTGATATTAAATCGAAATAATGATGATGGATCTTTGACTTTTCAATATGTGAAACTGAACAAATTATCCTTTTACTGGTCAGACTGATGTATAGATTTTCCTTAGATGATATTATGTGAAGAAATTTGTTTTCCTAATTTACTGGAGATTTTATTATGAAAGAGCTCTCATATTTTGTCAGTAGCCCTTTCTATATCTATAAAAATTGTTCTAAGTTAATTGGATGAACCATATTGATTTTTCAAGGTTAAACCAACTTTGAATTCTTAGGACAAATTCTATTTGATTACAGTACATAATTCCTCTTATACATTGGATTTAGTTGATTAAAATTTTTATTAACATTTGTGTTCAAAAAAGATACTAGTCTGAAATTTTTATTTTGATATCTTTGTTTTATTTGTTATCAGAATGTTATTTTCATAAAATTTCTCAGAAAACTAGTTTTCCTTTAAGTTTTCTCTTGAATTTTGTAAAACTGGTGCTTTAAAAAAAAAAGAAATGTTTTATAAAAGTGACAACTGATGTCAAAATGGCCTGGCATTTCCTTTGAGAAAGATTTTCTGATTAGAAGTTTGTTTCATTAGTTGATATGTTATTGATTCCTACTTTTTGTATAGTTTGTGTTTTATCAAGACTTCTATTCCATTTCATATACTTCGTAAGATTAATTGGTGTAATATTTTTCATATTTATTTTTGATTTCTAATGACTTATGGTAATATCTCCTCATAGGTCCTTACACAGGACATCTGTGTTCTTCTTGGTAATAAGTCTGGAAGAATGTTATCAGTTTTAGTAAATATTTTAAAAATCAATTTTTTATTTTATTTTATTTTTTTTCTTTTTTTATCATTTTTTTATTTTAATTTTAAATAGCTTGTTTTACATGTCAATCCCAGTTCCCTCTCCCTCCCCTCTTCCCGCACTCCCCTTCCCCCTCCCTCCCACCCTATTGCCAAATCCTTCCACATAGGGGATATCTAGAGTCTGTCATTTTACTCTTGGTAGGGTCAAGGCATTCTCCTAAGAGTCCAGGCTGAGAGAGCATCTCTCTTTGTGCTATAGGCACATGAAGACAGTTTGTATACCAGGGATAGACACTGATCCACAGCTCAGGGCCCCATAGGTTGCCCAGGCCTTCTCACTGACACTCACATTTGGGGGGTCCAGATCAGTCCCATGCTGGCCTCCCCACTGTCGGTCTGGGGTCCAAGAGCACTCCCCTGTTCAGATCAGCTGTCTCTGCTGGTTTTGCCAGCCCATTCTTTGCCAATTTGCTCATCACTCCTCTCTCTCTGTCACTGGGTTCCTTGGGTTCAGTTCAGTGATTAGTTGTGTGTTTGCCTCTGCTTCCATCAGTCACAGGATGAAGGCTCCCTGATGGTTATAGACATCAAGTTCATTATCAGGAATGGGCATTCGAGGTGGTCCCTCCACTATTGCTTAGCTTGCCAATTGATGTTATACCTTTAGATCACTCGAGGTCACTCTGGTGCCTGATTTGTCTTCGATCCTATGATTCCCTCTTCCCCCTATTCTACCCCCACCCCCTCAACTTCCTGTTCCCCCATGACCAACTCCCTTCCTCTTTACCCCCTCTATTCTTCCCAGGTCCCACTCCCCCCCACCCCTCGCCGTGTTCCCCATCCATTCAGAGGATCTTGTCTCCATCCTCTTCTCTTGGGTACTATGCATATATGCATATCTTTTAGGTTCTTTCCTGTTTCCCAGACTCTCTATCTGTGGAAGTGCAGACTGGCACTATCCTGATCCATATCTAAAATCCCGATGTGAGGGCGATCTGGCTGCTACATCTGTCACCCCATTGATCGCCAGGGTTGATTCGGCTGATCTGGCTGGCTAGGCGGGTGTCCCCTTCCTCCCTCACCACTCCATGTGTGTCCCTCCCGAAGCTGCACACTGGGTCGAAGAGGACGACCTTCCCTGGATAGAGGAGGACCGGTCTTCGGTCAAGGTTATACGAGTAGCTGCGCTCCCCTGCTAGAACCTCCAAACAAGCTCTCAAGGTCCAATTTTTTATTTTATTGATTTTTGTTGTTGCTCCATTTAACTGATTTCTCTGCTTCCCTTATTTCTTTATTTATGCTGCTCTAGGGATTAATTTACTTTAAAATTATTTCTCTAGTTTCTTGTTGAGTAGGTCTGGAGGAGAGGACTTGGGGAAAGGGAAAAATTACTAGAATATATGAATTCAAAGTTCTTCTAAATTTTCTTCTAAGTCTAAAGCTTAGGTAGTTAATTTGAAGTACTTCTGTATTTTCTAACAAAGTTTATTAAAAAGTCTAAAATTTCATTAAGTACTGCTGACCCTAACTCTAACCTCTCACTTTTGATACAATATATTTTATTACTATAATTTTTTGTAATTATGTGAAGTGATTATCTTAAGCCTTGGTAATATTTATGTTCTATATCCTAGTTCGTCTTATATCAATATCTTTCATTTCTGTATTTTGATAGTATTTCATGGTATATAATTTTTGCAGTTTTTAACTTTTGGTTTTTTGGGACAGGGTTTCTCTGTAGCCTTGGAGGCTGTCCTGGAACTCGCTCTGTAGACCAGGCTGGTCTCGAACTCATAGAGATCCACCTGCCTCTGCCTCCCAAGTGTTGGAATTAAAGGCATGTGCCACCTGTCGAGTTTTGCAGTTTTTAACTTTTAATCTATTTAGCATATTTGTACACACACACACACACACACACACACACACACACACACACACACACCCTGTATTGTTTTGTTCTGCCTTTTGGCAACAGTTCATGTGTTAACAGCCTAGCTTGTAACTAACTATAAACTCTAGGCTGGCCTCAAAGTGCAACAATTCTGTCTGAGCTTTTCAACTGCTGAGATAAATGGCAGCAACTACTGTATCTGGCTCAGAGGGAGTTGTGTAGACATTGTATAGTTTGACGATTACTTTTTTCTCTGATCTGACATTTATTGCATTCTAATTGGAGTATAATTTCTATTTGTTTTCAATGGGGAATTTATATGGTTCATTTAAATCTAAGGTCTTGAAGTTTGTTTTCTAGTTCTCTTACTAGATCTGTTTTTCTCCCCTTTTCTATTTGATTGTGAGTTTTAAAAGCTGGATTTTACCTGCTGTCAGCATTCCTTAGTTCTTTGTGTAGGATTCAGGCTTGTTGGGTTCTGCCCCCACCCCGACCCCTGGTCTTTTATTGTCCTTGGAGTAAAGGTGAGGGGAAAATCATGTAATTATAATCTCTACACAAAAATAAAAGACATAATTTTAAAAACTGATTTCATTTGACCTCATTGGTAGATATATCATTGACTAATTAGGTTACTTATATAGCCCTGCTTTTGACGTGGTACCTGTTATGGTGGAAGTTCCACACGTGGGCTTTTTCTAATTCGGTTTGATTTGGTCTGATTTGGATTACTGCATTGGTGATGAGGCTTACTGGGGTGCAGAAACTTTTCAGTAGCAGAACCACTTTTATCCAGGAGATGACTTTTCCTCACTATCTAGACAGCGTTTTCCTTAGTGTTTTGCATGACTGTTTCACTTAGGATGGTGGGAGCATGAAACATTCCTGGTCTCACTTAAACACAAGTTCCTTGTTTTGTTCTTCCTTGCTATGTTCTTTATCTATTTTTGGTGACGTTTGTTTGCTTTTGGTCTGGTTTGTTCAAGAAGCATGTTATTTCTTCCTTAGTGTCCCATCTCTCCACCCACCTAGTTTCAAATAGTTTCCACAACTCTAGTCCCTGTTCCACACTTACTCCACTCCGTGGTACTTTCCTACAGATCCTTTTTACTGTGCTTTTGGGCCTTGTGGATTCTCCTTGTTCTTATCCTCCCTCACTTCATTCTGCCTTCAGCAAAGGGGCCCGCTAGGCTTCATAGCCCTCTAGTGTGGCCTGGATATTCTCTATAGAGTACCCGGAACAGTGAAAAAGCTTACAGCCTCCCTACAGTCTTCCATCATTCCTTACCTTTCTCCTTTGTTCCCTATCTGACTTAGAGGTTAACTTTATATATAAACTTCTTCCTTTATAAGGAACTACCATCATTCCTTATTTGATATGCAATGTCTGAAAACTGTAGTGTTCATGAACGTAATTACATCAATGTTGCTGATACTTTTTAATTACTTGGGTGAGAGGATAAATCTACCCCATTTCTTCTCTATGTCTGGAAATAGAAGTTTTCATGCAATATTTTTTGTCTTTAAGAAAATAAGCAAATGATAAATGTACATAGAAATATGTCATTTGATAAGGAATACATTAGTAAAATTTGTTTTGTGGTGTTTTATTTTCTTCCTTTCTTATAATCTTTCATCCTTTTTTTCTTTTCTCTTTGTTGCCTCTTAAACTTGTAGGTTTCTTTATTTAAGCTGAAAAATATATTACTGTTATTTCTCACCTGCCTTTTAAATTGTATTTTTCTATGTAGAAACTATTTTATATACCATACATTAATCTATTTCTTTATAACCTATTTTAAAATATTGTTAGAAGGGCTTTGTATATACCAATATTGCTAACATATTTAAATATATTAAATTGTTTTGTGTCAATTGTCTATGTATTCCTGGCTGTTTTAGAACTCACTATGTAGATGATGGCTATCCTGGAACTCACAGAGATCCTCCTATCTCTGCCTCCCAAATGCCGAGATTAAAGGCGTGTGCCACCATGCCCGGCTTACATATTAAGCATTTTGTGTTTTCATTTATTGCATTGTAATCTTTTAATTGTTTGAATCTACTCTGGGAAAAATGTTTAATTAGATAAATATTTAAAGAAATGAGATGTGTCTGAATTCTCAACTCTTGTTTAACTTTAATGGGAAGGAAACTCCTCCCTCCAGATGTTTTACTATAATTCTTCTCATCGTTAGAGTATTACTCAATTATACTGTATAATTAAATTTGTGTAAAGTAAAATATTTCAATTATTTTTTAAAAACAATAACAATGAAGAATTAAAGCATTAGTTGCGAAAAAAGTCAGATTCTCCTTTACTTTTTAACATTTGTGCTAATTCAAATGCTAGAATCCTTGACTTGTGTTGTGTTAGACTTGGGAGGCCTGGTGTTGACTGTCACTGCCAACATGAAAGTGGTGCAGCTGTCTTGCAGCTCCAATTCCTGATCAATGAGGTAAGATTTTTTTTTTACTATTTCAAACATACATGCACAGAGTATTTTTGATTGTTTAAAACACAAATATGCCCACACTTGCACTCACAGAGTATTACAGGTTGAGTATTCCTTATCCAAAACAGTTGGGTCTAGAAAGTCTGTGGATCTTGGATTTTTAAATTTGGGAATATTTGCATATATATTGGGACACCTTGGAGAAGGGAACCACATCTAAATATTAAATTCATTTATATTGTGTGTATACTTTATACACATAGTTTGGTGGTAATTTTGTATAATTTTTTCAATTCTCTTATAGTTTGAATTTAACCACAGTAGATCAGGTATAGAATTTTCCCTTTGTGGAAAAGTTTAACTTTTGGAGCATCTAGACTTTATATATTTGGATTGTGGATATTCAACTTGTAGTTTATATAGTTCTTTTTGATATTATGATTTTAGATGTTTAAAATACATCTGTATACATTATTACTAAAATTCATGTTTTTCATATTCCTATATTAAATTTAGATCTTAAATTTTAAGAAATATTACATTTAAAATCTAAATTTAATACTACACTTAATAAGAGAAAACATTTTATCTATCAGAAGATTCTTTTATTGTGACTATATCATAATTTTAAAAATTATTTAATATTTTTCTAAACCATTGAGCTTCCTTTCTACTCACTCTCTTTCCCTAATTTAAATATTTTGCTTGTATCTTCATTGAAAGCTTATTATTGTTTACCAATAGACTTTTATATGTATAATGCATACATCTTTTATTTGTATTCATGTATTTATCATTTATTTCATACACACTTGTTGTTTCATGTATGCATTTTCTTTGTGTCCATAGGTATTTTAGATGATTAGCTTTCTAAATTTTTAGAAACAGAATATGTATTTATAAGGCTAAGAAAGTTTGTAGTTCTTACTTAGTTGAAGACAACTTAAAGTCATTTTATCTCAAATTTCTCCAGTGGCTACTGCCATTGTGTGCAGCTCTTTTATGTTAAATGAACCAGTCAGTATGACAACCTGTAATGATGGTAATGGCAAATGTTGACTTTACTTGTCTCAGACTTTTTCAGAGGGTGATGATAACCTTTTTGGCTGAACAGTCAAACATATTTCTTCTTGTAGGCAGTCTTGAATGAGTATCATATAGGGAGGAAAACAGGAAAATAGAAAACATTAGTATGATAGTCACTATGATCTGAAGTGTTCACCTTTCTCTGTTCCCTTGCTATTTTGTAGTTCTTAGGAGAGGGATCTCACGTAGCTTTTTGCCTTCTGCAGCTGGCATGGTTTGTTTCTCTGTAGTTTGCTCTTGTGCTATTGAGGTTATATAACTAAATAAATAAAGACAAGCTTCAATCTCCTTTCTTTGTTTTCATTGTCTATCATCAACTACCTACCCTGATGTACCCCATAATAATTTCTGGACTTTTCTCCATATCTCCTAGTTCCTGACTCTACGGTTAGTGCTCCTTATTTACAGGTTTACATTTTTATGCAGATCATCAGAAGTATTACTGGTGGAAGTTCATTTTGCTTCTGTAAATGAACTGTAGGCATCCTGCTAGTGAACTTACTTTCATTTATATATTTGGTGGTCCATTGATGTTGCTATATCCTAGTCTTATCACAGACCAAATAACTGATTTTCTTTATAGCTTAATCAGATGTCACACAGAAATGTTATTCAGTTTGTGCTGTTATATTTTAATTTTGTTGTCCTTGGCATATTGTTTTGTGTTACAGAAAATTATCTATTATAAATCATGTTTTAAAAATTTCAAATTCAAAATTTAATAATTTCATCTTTCTATTGTTACCTTTTCCCAAGTGAATGTCTCCCTCTCTCAGAAATAAGATCATTATTCTGTACTGAGCTAAAAAGTTGTAGTTCATTAAATATCTTCAAGAAATATTAATAATTTTAGGATACCTAGAAATCATCTATGCATTTATAAACATTCATCCACACAAATATAAAATCTTCAAAGCATACATGAGGTAAATGTTATTGTGTGATGTAAAATAATTTGAGTTCATGTTAAAATATATATTAATGTATACCCTTTGGGCATGTGTATTTACATATATATGAAATTTATATAAATAATAATGAAAATATTCTGATTATAATTTGTTATAAAGATATTCTTATGTGAGACACAAATCCCAGATATATGAGGTAACGAGAAATATTGTGGAATACTATACTGGCTAGCCTTATATTAACTTGACATAAGCTAGAGTTACCTGAATTGAGAGAACCTCAAATAGAAAAATGCCTCCCTAAGATTCAGCTGTAAGGAATTTTCTTAATTAGTGATTGATAGAGGAGGGCCCAGACCATTGTGGGTGGGATCATCCCTGGGCTGGTGGCCTTAGGCTCTATAAGAAAGCAGATGTGCAAGCCAGGAAAGCAAGACCATACCCAGCTCCCTTCCATGGCCTCTGCATCAGCTCTTGCCCCCCGGATCCTGCCCTGTGTGAGTTTCTGTCCTGACTTCCTTCAATGATGAGCAGTGCTGTGGAAGTGTAAGCCAAATAAACCCTTTTCTCTCCAGGTTTCTTTGGTCATGGTGTTTCACTGACTAAGAGAAGTTGGTATCAGCATAGTGGGGTACTGATGTGACAGACCTGATCATGTTTTTGGGAGGACTGTGGAAGAACTTTGATCTAGAAAATCCATTGAGTGTTTAGAACTCAGTGGGATGTTCTGTAGGACCTTGGAAAATAAGACTGTTGAGAGCAGAGTGGAAGATGGAGGCCTGATCTGTGAAGTTTTCAAAGGAAGTTTAAAGACTATCAGGGCTGTTTGCTCTTTTGAATTTAGAGTCTGTCATTCTGGTCAGCTGGGGCTGAAGAGTTGGTCATGATTAACAAGAGACCAGCACCATTGAAATGAAACCTTTGTGCTACTGGCACAGTTGATGCTGATTAGCTGGAGCTTAGAAACTAGTGATTAAGAAGAGAACAGCATCACTGAGGTGAAATCTTCCAGGAAATGTTTCCTAAGAGTTAGTACACAGAAGCTGTATTACTGAGGAGGGCAAGGTTGTATGTTTCTCTGGCAGCTGAATTTGGTAGTGTAAGAATCACCCAGGTGGTACTGGTTTTGAAGCCTTGAAAGAATCATGGAGAGCAGCCACCACACTGGGAGAGACCAGAAGAGGCCATTGTGAAGGCGCAGCCTCAGTGGCAATTGAAGGCCAATGACTGAAGGGGTCAGGCTGAGTTGAGTCTTGGCACCACAAAGTGAGCCTAAGAGAGGCTATTGGTGACAGTGCAGCCCAGTTGAAGCAGAAGTTTTTGAGATATCAGTATCATGGAATAACCACCACCACCAGCAGCAGCAACAGCAGTGGAGCAGGGAGCCAGCCGGAGTTCAGAAGACAAGCTGTGTGTGCTGCAGAGGGTGGAGCCTGAGAAGTGACCAAAACCCTTTGGAGGAGTTCAGAAGACTGTGAGTGCATCCCAGTCACTGGATAGTTGGAGTTTGCTTTTGCTTTGATTTTGTTGTGACTGCCCTGGTTCTTCCCTCTTGGAGTAAGAAAGTATTTAACTTATTATTTTTTTTAATTTTTTCTGGAGCCCAATTGAGAGACTTTGGATTTTAAAGACTTTGGATTTTAAAAGATATTGGCTACTTTAAAGAGACTGAGGTTTTAATGTGTTTGAACTTGTTAAAACTGTGGGACTTTTAACATTAAGTTTTTTAATGTGAAATCTTGGGGACAATTAAGAAAGGAAGGGTTGTGGCCTAAAAGTGATGTGTTTGCGCTAACAAACGTCAGTTGTGCTGGCTAGTTTATGTCAACTTGGCACAATCTATGATCCAGCTGTAAGAAATTTTCTTAGTGATTGATGTAGGAGAGCCCAACCCATTGTGAGTGGTGCCATTCCTGGGCTGGTGGTCCTTGGTTCTATAAGCAGGCAGGCTGAGCAAGTCATAGGAAGCAAGCTAGTAAGCAGCACTTTTCCATGACTTCTGCATCAGCTCCTACCTCCAGGATCCTGCCCTGTTTGAGTTCCTGTCCTGACTTCCTTCAGTGATGATCAGAGCTTTGGAAGTGTAAGCCAAATAAACTCTTTTGTCTCCAGGTTTTTTTGGTCATGGTGTTTCATCTGAGCAATAGTAACCCTGACTAAGACAGGTACAGTATAGACAGTTTCTGATCTGCCTGGTCCGCTGTCTTTCAGGCCCAAATAAATACACAGTCTTAGTGTATAAACTTTTTGGCTGATGACTAGGACTTCTTTTTGCCTATCTCTCTGTTAATTATTAACCCATTTCTATTAATCTGTGTATCGCCATGAGGCTGTGGCTTACCCGTTATCTGGCATGTTACTCCTTCGGCAGCATGGTATCTCTTGGCCTCCTCTCTCTGTCCTTCTCCTCTCTCCAGCCTTCTCCTGGGCTGGTAGCCCCAACTATACTTCCTGCCTGGGTACTTGAATCAGTGTTTTATTCATCAACCAATAAGAGAAATAAAGTTGACAATTTAAAAATATGTTTTCATATGGACTATAAATGAGAATGTGCATGTGACTGAGGTTGTAAACTGTGAAAGATTGCTTGTAATAAAGTTGTTTGGGAAATATATAAAGTACTTTAGGTATCTCAAGATCACCATGTGTCTGCCAGATAACTATTAGAGAACACTTAGTACTCGAGTGTAGCTTTAGGTGTTATTTCAGTGAGAGAGATACTTGTATAATAAAAGTTCTGACATACTTAAGATGACCTTTGGATGTCTGTGTGTGTGTGTGTGTGTGTGTGTGTGTGTGTGTGTGTGTGTGTGTGTGTATAAAGCTAAAGTTATATGTGACAGTTATCTGTACATATGCTCTCTGCTACTTTCAATGGTGGAACATATTCTATTGTATTTGAGATAGGAATTGATGGTAATAAGGCAAAGGATTTTAGTATTTAGTTATGCTTCAAAGTGAAGAAATAGCATAGGTGTTTTTTATATCACAAATAAAGCTTTTTAGGCTGTAAGTAGCAGGTCAAATTATAAAATAATTTTAAGAAACCATACATAAATTTTAGATGTAAAAAAATAGATTCAAAGGATAAACTTTTTTTTTTTTTGGTTTTTCGAGACAGGATTTCTCTGAGGCTTTGGATGCTGCTCTGGAACTAGCTCTTGTAGACCAGGCTGGTCTCGAACTCACGAGATCCACCTACCTCTGCCTTCTGAGTGCTGGGATTAAAGGCATGTGCCACCACCACCCAGCTCAAAGGATAATCTTTTATGACCTGTATCTGATTAATGAAACTGGGCTGGCTATTGGCTTCCTTATGAAGTTATATATTTATGTAAATAGTAGAAACAAAGATTTTAAACTATTTTCATAAAGGAAATAAAAGAAAAGCCCTTTAATAGTCATAATGATGTCATCCTAGTTTGCTTTTAACTGCTGTGATAAACACATGGCCAAAAGCAACTTGGAGGGGAATTGTTTGATTTCATCTAACAGGTTGCAGTCCATCAATTGAGGGAAATCAGAGTAGTAACTGCATGCTACAGGGCAGTAACTTGAAGTAGAAGCCATGGAGGAATGCTACTGATTGCTTGCTCCCTCTGGCTTATGCTCAGTCAGGTTTTTCATATGACCTGCGACTACCTGCCTAAGGGTGGGCACTGCTTATAGTTTCCTGGGCCCTCCTACATCTACCAGCAATCAATAAATACGCCCCAGACATTCCACACTGTGGATCTGATGGAAGCAGTTCCTCAGCTGAGGGTCCTTACTCAAGTGACTCTAGATTGTAACAAGCTGATGATAAAACCTAAGCAGTGAATGTGGTATATTGATTATTCCTCTCTAGTAGTAAAAGGGTATTTTCTGAACAAGTCCTCCTGACCATAAATATGTACTAAGTCACTTGCCTCTCCAACTCAGTGTTCTTAAACTTTCATACTGTAATTTTTCTTTTTTTTCTAGGTTACTAAACACGTATCTATTCAAGCAATGTTAGATCTGTAAATTTGTTGTTTCTGTTGTCCTAATAAGTAAGCCGCAAACTTGGTCTTCTTTTGTCACAGGGCGCTTTGGTTAGTGCGAGTTCAGATGATACACTTCATTTGTGGAATCTGAGACAGAAAAGGCCAGCCATTCTTCATTCCCTTAAATTTAACAGAGAACGGTAAGAGCATAACAGAATAACTGCTATGTGTGACAGAACTGTTTTTCGATAAAATTTTGTGCTAGGTTGACAAACTTTTTGTTTTTTTTAAGTCTATGCTATTGGAATATTTTTCATAGAAAATGAATAATTGGGATAGATTCAGCCATTTATGAAAATGTGAAATATCTAAACCTTTTGTTCTCTAGGCTATCAAACATCATTTCAGCAATCATATTTTCTTTTCCCTGGGCTATGGCAATGAAAACTTAAACCTAACATTATAAAACTCAAGTAAAAACAAATTTATTTTACATATTTTTATTATTTCAGATATCTCCAGCGTTCCAACCTGACCCTCTTATCTAAATACTTTTTAGCAGTAATATCAGCTCTAATTAAACACTGAATTTTAGCATTGCCAAAGATGGTACTTGGATCAAAATTGAGTTTCCCTTATTTTAGAATGATTATAGCCAGGGATTTATTTGAATGCAAACAGGAGAAGTTATCTTATTTGTAATAAATCGTATCACATTTTTATATGTCCAGCGTTGGATTCAATTAGGCCTAGACATGTGCACATCTACTTATAATCATCAGTGATCAAGTAAACACTGGGATGTACCTTAACTATGTAGAGTAGTCTGCTACTCCATGGGAAGCAAGCAGACTTTTTGTAGTAAATGAAAAAGCACACCACAGGAAAATTTGATGTTAATGGTAAGAAGAGAAACCTTTGAGAAGTAATTTATACAGACTGACACCATTCAAACCAAGATAAACACTGGAGAAAAGCAGTGTTGACCTAGAGACCAACATGGTGTTGATTTTATTGCATGATAATGGTTGGTAAGTAATACTGCTATTTTGGCAGAATATGAAAAATATGTGTTTTTATGAATATTAGAAAATAGAAGGGTAGCTATATGGAAATTCCTCTTTTTCCAGTATTTTTCATTTTATGTGCATAATATGTGAGGGTTAAATCATTCAGTTTAAATATTCTGAATAAAATTTATGAGTACTGTATCTCATTACTTTATTGGCATCTTTATATCTAGTATTTTTTGCAATAAGAAAAATTAACACTTAAGAATTTACTGCTGGACAGTGGTAGCATGTGCCTTTAATTCCAGCACTCAGAATGCAGAGGCAGGTGGTGAGTTCGAGGCCAGCCTATTCTATGGAGCAAGTTCTGGGACAACAGGGCTACACAGAGAAATTTGGTTTTTTGTTTTGTTTTGTTTGTTTGTTTTTTGTTTTTGTTTGTTTCCTAAAGTTAGTCAAGACTTCTTTGGATTAGGCTGATTATTTTTCTACTTTATATTGTAGAAGAAGTGGTTTTCATGAATACTGCAAAGATACAATGGGCCAGGCAGTACCAAGTGTATGGTGGGCTGTCTTATTTTAAATATAAAACAAGTAATAGAGTAAAAATGTAAGGATGTTGAAAAACTATAAGACCAGCTCAGAGGTGCTATACTGCCATACCACTAAAATAATTCCCTATTCAGATTGTTATGCTGTTAGTCTCTACCTGTTCACAAGATTTCTTTGAGGGAGGGAATCTGGGAGATGATTCAGTTGGTCATTCTGGGGTTGGAGAAGGCAGATACCTGAAGCTCATTGCCCAACCTCTGGCCTCAAAACATATCCATGAACACATGCACACCATGTGCATACATGCATGTATGACACACACAAGATTTTTTTTCTCTTTCAACGCCTTGAGTAAACCTCACTGTTTACTTTTCTGTTGATGGACAAAATATATTGTCATTTTCTTGTTTTTTATTTCCTCACTATTCAGACATTAAAGGTAATATTATGGTCTCCTTTATGACTCTCTTGAAAGGAAGACATATTGATGATCATGATTTCAAGTTATATATATATATATATATATATATATATATTTATCTTAGTTGGAGTGAATTGGTTAGCAATCTAAGGAACAAGCTGGCAGGCTTGGTACAAGTTTACATCCTGGGAACTCTGAAAACATTATTTTGTTTTAAAGGACTTAAAATTTTTAATTTTTAAAATTTATGTGTATTAGTGCTTTGTGTGCATGAATGTCTGCACACCATGTACATGCCTGGTGTCTATAGAGGCTAGAAGAGGGTGTCAGATCCTCTTGGATTGGAGTTACAGATAGTTGTGAGCCACCATAGGTGTTAGAAATCAAACCTGGGTCCTCTGGAAGAGCAGCAAGTGCTTTTAACTTAACTTGAATAATATCTCCAGCCTCACACTGTTTTATTTTAACACCTACAAAATACATAGTATTTATTTTGAAATGATGTGTATGTGCCATCATGTGACTTAAGGTATGCTTATATCTCCTGATTCTTGGGTTCCTTTCAAATACATTTTAGAATGAAACATGTAAAAGCTACTTTTTTTTTGGTTTTTCGAGACAGGGTTTCTCTGTGGCTTTGGAGGCTGTCCTGGAACTCTCTTGGTAGTCCAGGCTGGTCTCGAACTTACAGAGATCCGCCTGCCTCTGCCTCCCGAGTGCTGGGATTAAAGGCGTGTGCCACCAACTTTTAACGTGAGCCAAGCAATGACTAAAACATCCACATTTTAATCATATTAACATTCTTTGGTATCACTGGTCATAAATTTTTGTAACATTAGAGAAAGCAGAGTGTTTGATGTGTTTTGTAGATGAAATTCAGTATATAAACTATGATTTATAGACCCTTAAATTATTTGAACCTATTATGTCAATTCACATTTTCTGTCTGTGGTGTTCTACCAGTTAATTTAGCCCAAATATTTCCAAAGAATAGTAACTAAAGGGAAGGAATATTTTACTAACAACTATAACAAAAAATCTAGAAAACTTGCTTTACTAGAACAATTTGAACTGTTTTTATGTTTTAAATTTCTCAAATAATGTTTATTTGGTTTGATATTCAAAATATACAAGGTTACATATACCAAAGAATGTTATTCCTGTCTCCTACATGGCATGAGTTTCCAGGCTTTATATATATATTTTATTTTTGTTTGTCCCATGTCATCTCTCAAACCTTCCATTCCCCACTGTATCCTTGTGTCTGCAATTTTTCCCTCTTCTATTTTGTTCTTTTGTCTTTTCCATCCCATCCATTAAAATCTTTCCCCCAATCACATGGTTCCCTTCCTCATTTCCTGGCCTTTACCTCTATTTATTTCCACCTAGATGCACATATTCAACAATTAGAGGCTAGGATTTGCATATGAGAGAAAACATATGTGGAGGTTTTGGTTCTCTCTGAGTCCATTCCAGATGTTCCCATCCTCTCCTACAATCAAGTTCCAGCATCCTCCTTCATTACCAATGGCTCTACAGAAAATTTCAGCACCATGCTAGTTCTGCTGAGGACTTTAACTTCTTGTACTGAAGCTTTATGGGATTCTCTGCTTATATAGCAATATAGATGTCTGTTACTAAATTACCCAGCCTCTACTGTATAAACTAATTTGACAGACCCTTTAACACATGCACACATATGTGTGCGTGTGTGTATATTCTATTGGTTCTGTTCTCTTAGAGAACCCTGCTTACTATTGGTGGCTCTCAGAACAACTCATTGGAGGCTTCACAAGGGAAGTATCTACTTTCAGTCTTATTTTGTTGTTGGCAACATTTAGGTATCTTGCGAATTGATGGTGGGCCTTGGCTTCTTACTGGATGTTGGTTAAAAGCTATGTTTTGGCCGGGCAGTGGTGGTGCATACCTTTAATCCCAGCACTTGGGAGGCAGAGGCAGGCAGATCTCTGTGAGTTTAAGACCAGCCTAGTCTACACAAGCTAGTTCCAGGACAGGCTCCAAAGCTACATAGAAACCCTGTCTTGAAAACAAACAAACAAACAAACAAACAAAGCTATGTTCTTTTTGCCATATGGTTGTTGTATGAGAGACTTTTCTTGGGGAGACACAGCACACATACATCTGCTCAACTCAGATAGAAAAACTAAAAACTAACAGTTGGAGCAAAATTCAACTTGGTGAACCAAACAGTTGTTACTGGGGTTACTAACAGGAGTATGGGAGAAGGGTTATTTATAAGGGCAAAGATGACTCAAAAGAGCAGCTGTCTCACAAAAAACATGCCTCTCCCCCAGAAACCTATGGAAGTTGAATTCCTGGAGCTCAGTTCAACCCATCCAGGAAACCTCTCTATAGCACAGCTGATGGAAACAACTCACCTCCCAGTGCTGTCTCTTCTGAACCCCAGATGTACTGTTTAACTCAATAATTTTGTCAGTTATGAATTCCATGTGAATGGAATTATGTAGTAAATTTTTGAAGACTAGATTTTCACCAAGTATATTTTTTGGAGGTTCATCCAAAATATCAATAATTTATATATTTTTATTTTTAAATAGTATCTCACAGTTGTGGTGATACATTGCTTATGATCTAATAAAACCACTGGAGATCAAAATGCAAAGCTAGCCACAGCCATAGAGCCAGGCAGTGGTGATACATATCTTTAATCCCAGAAGCCACACTAACTAGCCATAGAACCAGGAGGTAGTAGTACACACCTTTAATCACAGGATTTGGAAGACAGAGGCAGCCGGATCTCTGTTAGTGCAAGGTCACAATGAGCTGCATTCAATTGATCTAGTTGAAAAGAGAAACAGTTCACACAAATGTGATCCTAGCACTTGGGATCACACACCTTTAATCTCAGCACGAGGGAGGTGGAGACAGGAGTAATATAGCTGGGCATAGAGGAATATAAGGAGGAGGAGATAGGAACTAAGGGATTGCAGTCAGGCTTGGTGGAGAGCAGTGCAGTCTGCATTGCACTCTGAGGATTCGCGAAGAAAGGATCACCCATTTTTGGTCTGAGGTAGAAATAAGAGGTAATGGCTAGCTGCTTTGCTTTTATGATCTTCAGCTTGAACTCCAATATCTGTCTCTGGGTTTATATTTATTTGTGTTCCACACAGTATTAATGGCAATAGTTTTAGAATATCTAGATTGGTTTTAAATTTTAGTTTAAAAAATTTTCAGTGAGTATTTGTATATAAGTATCTTTGTGATCCAAGTTTTTCATTTCTCTGTCAAAATTATGCCCAACAATTCAATTGCTAGTTTTATGGTGATGGTTTTTTTGTATACAAAATATTGCAATTATTTCCTAATTGAATATTATTCTATATTCCTACAAGCAACATAAGCAGACATCATTTCTCCATACTCTAACTAGAATTTGGTCTTATCACTGATTTTTATTGTATAAGTAGTGACTCGCATTGGTGTTTTAACTCGCATTTGCCTAATGGGTAGAAATATCAATCATCTTTGTATGTGTCCATTTTATAGCCTTAAGTCTTCTGTGAGTAAATGCTTATTCATGTATTTTCATTTTCTAACTAGGTTATTATTTGTTTGTACATGTTCTTTTTAGGTTCTACAGGTATTTTATTGGTCATGTTATTTGCAAATATTTTCTGTTTTTGGCTTGTCTCTTTTCCCCTGTAACAAAGTCTTTCACAAACATAGTGTTTAGTTATAGTAAAATCCAATTATTGTCTAGTCTTTCTAAGTTTCTTTGATCTAAAAGGTAATTGTTTTTCTATTTTAAAAAGGGTTTTATACTTTATGTCTATAATTCACCCTAAACATTTTTTGTTTGTTTCACATATGGGTTTATAGGTCAAGATTTATTTTTAACCTGTGACTGTCTAGTCACTCCACTGTGTGTTGAAAACACCCTTCCTCCATATAATTTTTTTTTACTTTATGAAAATACAGTTAGCTATATTGTCTGAGTCCATTTCTGGAACCCTCATTTCTGGAACCCTCATTACATTTCCTTGATGTATCTGTTCCATGGCCAACAACACCCTTTTTTGATTACTGCTTGCCTATCTATCTATCTATCTATCTATCTATCTATCTATCTATCTATCTATCTGTCTATCTATCTATTAATCTATTTATCATCTATCTAGTAAATTTAAATTTGAACTTAGTGGTTGCTCCTATTGTTTTTTTTTAATTTCAGACCAAGCTACACAACTGTTACATATATGTAGAGGGCCTAGATCAGTCCCATTCAGCCTTTCTGGTTGTCTGTTCAGGATCCTTTAGCTCCTATGATCCCAGGTTAGTTGAATCTGTGGGGTTTTTTTGTGATGTCCTTGACCCCTCTTGGCTCCTACAGTCCTTCCTTCCTGTCTTCAGCTGGATTCCCCCAAGATCTACTTAATGTTTGACAGTGGGTCTCTGCATCTGTTTCCACCAGTTGCTGAATGAAGCATCTCTGATAACTGTTGGACTAGGCATCAGTCTGTGAGTGTAGCAGAACATCATTAGGTATCATTACATTGACCTCCTACCCCCTCTGGTTGTGTTTGGTTCTATCCTAGGTCTCTGGGTCAACCAGCCTCTGGGTCCTGGTGGTCCAGTCATTGTCAGGGTGGTTGTACTCACACTCATGGCATGGGTCTCAGGCAGAACCATTCATTGGTTGGCCACTGCCACAGTCTTTGTACCACTCTTACCCCAGCACATCCCATAGCAAGACAGACTACAGGTCGAAGGTTATGTGACTGCATTGGTGTCCCAATCCCTCCATGGGCACAGGAGATGACCAGTTCAGGCTAAGTATCCACTACTGTTGGGAGTCTTAACTGAGGTCATCCTTGTAGATTACTGGGAGTTTCTCTTGCACCAGGCATCTACCTGACCCAGAAATGCCCTCCTTTTCCAGTTGGTTTCTCTTCAGGACTTACTAAAATATTATCATCAGTTACTTTTCTCATTGCCAGGACAAAACATCTGACACAAAGTAACTTAAAGAAAGAAGGGTTTCTATGGAGGGATACTCTCTCAGCCTAGATACAGAGGGGAAGGCTACGGTCCTGCCACAAATGATGTGACAGACTTTGATGATCCCTCCGCCCCATGGGTAGCTTCACGGTCTCTGAGGAGTGGATAGGGGTGGGATGCGGAGATGGTGGCGAGGAATGGGAGGACAGGAGGGAGAGGGAACTGGGATTGATATGTAAAATAAAATTGTTTTTAATTTAAATTTAAAAAATTAATTTAAAAAAAGATGGAAGGGCTTATTTCAATTTAGGATTTGAGGATATAGTCCATCATAGTGGAAAAGGCGTGGCAGCAGGAACATGAGGGAGCTGGTCATTTGTGTCCACAATCAGGAAACAGGTAAATGCTGGTGCTTAGCTTAGTTTCTTCTCTCTTCCTTTTTATTCAATCTGGACCCCAGCCCAATGGAATGATACCACCCACCTTCAGGGTAGGTCTTCCCTCCAGAGGCATGTCTTTTAGGCAGTTCTAAATTCAGTTAAGCTAACCACGAAGATGACAGACACCTCATAAACTTAACCCATTTGGCTAGAACTAACCCTTTCAAAGTTTATCAACACTATTCCAAAAATTTGAGTTTGTTTTGTAATTTCCTTATATACTTTTCTCACTTGTATTTTATGTAACTATAGAAGATATCAAATCTCTCCTCCAAAGTAAGATTGTTCAGACTACCAATTAATAAAATCGTTCCTTGCTTTGATATCACTACTTACCCTAGCACACTTGCATGCTATGCTTTTCAATTATTTTGTTTTGTTTTGTTTTTCGAGACAGGGTTTCTCTGTGAAACAGTCCTGGCTGTCCTAGGATTCACTCTGTAGACCAGGCTGGCCCCGAACTCACAGAGATCTGCCTGCCTCTGTCTCCTGAGTACTGGGATTAAAAAAGTGCACCACCAAAATATTTTACTAATCCAAAATATTTTACTAATCCAGGCACCATTTCCTAGATGCAAACTGTAGTTGATTAATAATTTTAAATGTAAAATATATAAATAATGCATAAATTGAAATGTATAATACATGGATGCTATAAATGAATATATGATAATATCATGTATAATTTTGTAGTCCTTGATTATAGGATGGAATTAATTATTTTTATTGGATCTAAAGGCAAGAAAAAATTCCTTTTGGTTTGAGTCATTATTAAACCAACTTTTCTTAACTATATACTTACTAGTTAATACTTCTTTTGAACAAAAATTCAGAATTTTCCATATATCCTTAATTAATACCATTTTTACATAAATTTTCACTCTATGGTACCAGCATGCAAAATTATATGTCAAATGTATAATTAAACACCTTGATATACTTCTTAGAGTAGACAAGAAAATGATCAACTGAAACATTTTCCCTTCTGATAACTGCTTTTACTTATAGAATATTAACCTTTTTAACAGAGCATGCAATCATTAGCAAGTATAACACAAAATGCTTGCCTTACAAATGACCTCTTTGGGTTAAATGAAAAATTATGGGACATTGGATGATTAATTATTTTAAGAGAAGATAAAAACTCAAGTAAAAGGATTTGGCATGGTGATGCACTCTATAGCCCAAACTTCTGGAGTGTAGGCAGAAAGATTGCTGTGAGTTTGAGGCCAACCTTGGATGTTTTATGAATCCATCTCAAAAGACCTAAAGAAGAAAACTAAATCAAGTAATGATCTGTAAGACATTTGCCATTTAAATTGTAACAACAAAATAAGTTTAATTATTTAGGACAGAATGTGTGCCAGATTTTATTTGTATATATGAATTAAAATAAGACTATCACTCAGTTTTGACAAATGTTCTCTTAAATTTTAAATTTCAAAGGACTGAAGATGTACCTTATAAGTTTTGTGTCTCTGGCTTTTAGATATGGGTACATATTAAACATGAAGTTTTATTATATTAATTAATACTGTATGTGCTAATAACTATTTCTTGTATATTTTGGCAGTGTAAATTGAGAATGCATAACATTTTGATCATATAAATTTCTTATTTGTTTCAAGAAGCAATATATAAAAAATAAGATAAATATCCTATAATTTCTATGGAAAAGTGAACTATTTAAAGCAGTTTTCTTAATAATTTCAGCTAATTTTTATGAAACTACATAGCCAAATAAAAATAGAAAAGTTAATGATTACATCCCAAACTGTGACATGCATAGCTAATAGGTCATGCCTCCTTTTAGGAATAAGTCTTTGTTAGAATATATGTAGTTCTGCTTATTAATGTGTGTGTTGTCTGTGGCTATTTTTGTACTACTGTGTAAAGGTTGGGTAGTAGTAATACAAACTGTGTGGTATTTAATGCTCCAGCTATTTACTATCTTCTAATACTTCACAGAACATGTTTTCTGTCTCTAACTTAGGTTATTGGTAAGTCACTTTAATAGTTGCAGAAATAAGCTTAGTTTGTGTTATGTTAAATGGTTCCCAAAACAATGGCTAGTGATTGAGTAAAGCTTCTGTTGACAGGTTAGTTGGTTGATAGTTCACTAAGACTATGAAAGGAATTTAGCTGAATATTCATTCATTTTTAATTTGGTCTTTTGTATAATAGTTCTAGCTAGGATAGTTTATTTAAAATCATGAGATTGTTTTACTTGAGGAAAGTCTTTGTGTTAAATTTTCCACTAAAATTCCTGCCTATCAGTGTTTTGGATTAAGATACAACAGCACTTCCAGGGACACTGTCACTTCTTATCTGACTGTTGTTGTTTTTAGTCATCATTCTCCTCCTCAGTGCTCTTTCATCTCCTCTCCTCTTCATAATTTAATCTTTAACTGCTTTTGGGGGACTACATGGCCACATTTCTACTATCAGGACAATAATTTTGACTCTGCCCCTGAAAGTTGAAAAGGAAGTTAACAGTAATCATTCAACCACCGAAAAACGCTTCTTTAATCTGTTCTGTACATTATCTGATAAAGCTTCTCATATGAGGTCTGAGCATGGTTGAGACCCACCTGGGGCTCTTTCATAAAATGCAGTTTGTGATTTAGAAAGTCTGAAGTGAGGGAGGCCTCACCGAGTTTGTAACAAATGTTCACCCAGAATTTGATATTTCTGGCCAATATACTCTTACTTGAATATTTTTAAAAAATGAAATAGAATTTCAGTTTATTATGCACCATTTATACCTAATGGATCACAACTTCTGTGACTGGAATTTTAGAACACACACTCAAATTAGGTGTTTATTACCCTCAAGAGTTAAAATATTTAAAATATTGGTATAATTTAGTTGATGTGCATCAAAATCTTTTCCGCAAAATTTTCTAAGCAATTATTAGTAGACACTGTCTCAGAAATACTGAACATCATTTCTGGTGATTTTTTTTTCACATGAAGCTCAATATGCAGTTGATTCAGCATATCTAAGTTAGGTAGTACAGTTATAAATATTCTATAAGAGGCTAAGGTCTTAGCTGCATTACCACAGTCATTATGCCTGAAACTCAAGAATTTACTGGCAGCTACATGAGAAATAGCCCCGGTTAGATATACTGGAACTTGTTGGAAAGAAGACCTTCAAAGTCAAACTGTCCCAATGAATGTCTTTTTGTCTGCCTGCCTGCCTGCCTGCCTGCCTGCCTGTCTGTCTATTTTTGATATAGGATCTCTCTACATAACCAGGCTATCCTCAAGCTTCCAAAGAGCCTCCTGCCTCTGCCTCTCAAGTGCTGTGATTAAAAGAATGCAGTGCTATACCTGGTTTTGAGTATATTTCTTAAACTGAAGACTATGGGCATGGTCTGGAGTTTGATTTTTCTACAGTAACTTTTACTTGTAATGTTTCATTTTATATTAAATTAATACTTGCATTCTAAATGATGTGAACAGATTGTTTTATCCAAAAATGTTGCTACACAGTGTCCCAACCCCCAGGGTACTCAACGTGGGTTTGTTAGACACCTAGGAGAAAAGTGGAGTGCAGGGGGTACAAGGATGGACGCCAAGACAGGAGTCTGATCAAGACGACAACTTTATTCATCCCAAAGGGATTTATATAGGGGAAGGGAGGAGGGGAAGGAATGGGGGTGTGCTGCAGCTGCAATGAGCCTGGTGGAGCAAAGGTCAGTGGGATGGGTAGGTCATCCTGTGTTCTCTGGTAACCTAACTGCAGATTCTAACTTTACCTTTCACATTCCACCTTCTATTGTTTAAGCCTATGCCCTAGATAAACCGCAGGACTGTTTCTGGAATTTGGCAGGTAGCAGGGTGGTCCAAAGTTACTTACTTTCTATGAGGGTTGAGTCATGTACATGGGGCAGCTGTATTTGGATGGTTGATGGCCGGAGGACCCTGACAATACAGGTTCAGTTTACAAAGTTGGATTTGTGTTTATGATTGTTAGACCCAAATAGTTTGATTTTGTTATAGATTACTAATATATCAGAAGTGCAATATTTGTGCGTTAGACACTTTGTAAAACACAATTATCACCAGGAACCAAGGAGGAAAGATGGATTTAGGCTCATGGTTTCAGATGTTTCGGCCCAAGACTACCATGGTGAGGCAGAATATCAGGATGTAGAACAAAATGGTTCATCTCAAAGAAGCCAGGAAGCAGAGAGTACATTCCTGAGACAACAGGATTTTTCTATTCTCTCTTTTATCTTATCCAGACCCCCAGCTACAGGATAATGTCATTTATACTTAGGGCAGGCACATCCTCTGTAGGCAATAATTTCTGTGAATACCTGACCAGATGCACAACATCAGAATAGATATGTGAATGGAATGCCAAGAATGCCTTAAATGCCTTGTGATATTCAATATGGACAGGGAAACAAGACTATTCTCCCAAGGCTTACATATAAATTATTATATGTAAGATTAAAATTATTTATATAAAAGGTGGCATTAGTCAAAATGAGTTACAAATGAAGACTTAGTAAATAAAAAATAAGTTATATAAATTTATCAATTAATTATTAGGACTATCAAGTACACATAGCAAGTATAATCATACCCTTTGTTCATGTCATTATTCAGATGGTTTGGAAATATTAAATGGTCATTATAACCCTGTCAACATGAGACCTTGTCTAGTTTTTCTTTACTTACTATCATGAAGAAGGAGTTACTTCATAGGCTAGTTCTTTTTCTGTTGGGCTTTTCTTTCTGTATTTCATTCTTCCTGTTCTATAAGGTTTGTTTACAGTGGAATTCTACCCCCTGCTAGGTCTCCTTACTGAATCTGGAAGTTCTAAGACTTTATGCACTAACTGCCCAGATGACTGTGTCACATTGAGGTTTCTTTATGTCCTGTTGAGGCTCTGTGATTTAGAAGATCTCCCTGTGATTTTATAGCTTCTTCAAATTGAGTTCTATTTCTATTAAAGGATAAATTGCCTAGAAACATGACCATCAAGTTATTTCCTGGTTACTATTAGTAAATATACCTTGGAGACAGCAATTCTAGACTTCATGTTTTAGTAAAAGATTTCCATTATTATGTAGGTTACTCATTAATCAGAAAAATCAATGAAATTTGCAGTTGGTTATATCATAGCAGGTTTCTAGTGTTTTTAGTGTCATATGCCTGGAGCTTTCCACAGGATAGATAACATTTGGTTCAGAAAGATAGGATATTGAAACATTCAGTGTGGCAGGTTGAGAATATGCACTGGACACATTGACTGTTCACTGTTGACTATTGTGTACAACCACACTTGTAAGCTTCACACTCATAAAACTCTTACGTGTATTATAAAATGGAATTTGCCATTCACATTCTTTTTAAAGTTGATCTGTTTGCCTAATGTCAAAATTTTGTTCAGCTCTTCTGATAGTTTACTAGATAATCTTCCAGGTAAACTCCAGGAAAGAGTGATGCAGTAACATGCTCTGGAAAGAGATTATCTGAGGATTTATTGTCTTTTTAAGAGTGCCTAGAAGAGCACAATGAATTCAAACTAGAGAGACTAATTACAATGTTAATAGATTAGTCATTAAACTTCACATTACATATGTAATAGTCCTGATGACTCCAGCTATGGACCAGTTAGTTGTCAGAGCTAGTCCGAAAGTCCATTATGAAGATGAGAATAGAGGTAAGATGGGAGGTCGAGAAAAGAGAAGACCCCACAGGGCAAGTAGACTGAAGTGTGCAGCACTATGGGAAGTGAGAGAAACTGTGCCTTCAACAAGATGGAAAGAGTAGACCAATACCTGAGCTTGTCCTCTGACTTCCACATTCACACTGTGACACATGTAAACTCTCACACACAAACGTGCATCTCACATTGTGTGCACGCATGCACATGCACACATGCGCACACTCACCACCCCACTAACTAAGGGAAGAATAAGGTGCTTCTCTGATAAACAGTTTTCTTCTACATAAATGGGAAGCATCTGAACAAAGTGAATGATTTATGCTGTCGTGTAGACATAACTACTACTACTCCATGAGCTCTGAAATTTACATTTATTTTATACCCAATTTATCTTTGAAATGACTTTTATTGCAATAAATAAACTGTGGAGCTCAGTGGGAAGATACTAATTTTGTAACTGAACAGGAATGGTTTTCATCCCAGTTTTACCACTTAATACTTATTAGCTGTTGGACTTTGGCAACTAATTATAAAGCAAACAGTTTCAGTCTCATGTATGCATCTATAAAGACAAAATTAAACATTTATAGAACAGAGGTTTGTAATTTATATTATATTTTGTATATAATATGTAAAGTACTTAGAATTATCTCCATCTTAATAGACAGTTTTAAATTGCCTTGTAGAATGTTTTCATTTTCAAAGTAGTTACCTAGTCATAGTTTTCAAGTATTATCAGAACATTCCTTTATCATTTTGGGTATGTGTGCATTGTGGTTTAATTAAAATATCTGAAAATAAAGTTCAATTTTCTGCTACTGAAAAATATTAGTTTCTTCTATGAAAAAAAGAAATACATACTTATTTGCATTGCTGTATTCAGAATGACGAGTAGCTGATCTCTTAGAAATAGTTATTGGAATGGTGGACACCAGAAGAGGAGGCCGTGGAAGAAGGAAGGGTGTTGGGGAAGTCTGGGAAAGTTTGATTAATTGGTATTACATCTCAGATATTAAAAGGAAGTTCTGAAATACTGTCACACAGTGTGATGACCATAAATGGCAATAATGTATCATCATTACTAGTGCTGGAAGAAAAGATTTTACAAGCCTTCATAATCTAGAAATGGTAAACCTGATTTAAATATTTTCCATATTCATATATATCAAAAGATCACATTGTTATCATTATTATCTACAACTTGTATATTTCTGTGTATTGATCAAAACATTTAAAACTAGATGCAATGTAAATTCATGCCTATAAAAGACACTTAATGTGATTGTCATTATTATTTTTAATGATATATTGTTATTTTTGTCCTGTATTCTATTTAAGGAAATGCCACCACAGTATGTAGGTTTTCCTATCATTTATATAAATATCCTTGTTTTAGCGTGATATGTGTAAGGAAAATATACTGATCAAATGTAAAATTTAGATATGTTAATTGTAATTTTCTTTCTTTCAGAATTACTTACTGTCATCTACCTTTCCAGAGTAAATGGCTCTATGTGGGAACAGAAAGAGGAAATACACATATTGTAAATATTGAATCTTTCATTCTTTCTGGATATGTCATCATGTGGAACAAGGCAATTGAACTGTAAGTTTGAATTTGGCTGTCATTTTGCTTGACTAAAATATTGCATATATTATGTGACCTGTTTGGATTATAATTGTTGATAAATATATCGCTAATAGCAATTAACAAGTGAAATTGAACTAAAATAAAACCAGGTAATTTTGAATAGATACATATATATTAATATATTTTATACATTATAAGTATTATGAATAATAAAAACCTAAATATATCAACCTTAATAATAGAATAGAATAACAGTACATTTTATTCATATAAATCGTCTCATGATATTATAATTAACATTAGCATAACCATAGTGATAATGTATTGTTATATGAAAATTAATCATAATCAATATACATAATTATTAATGATAACAGTTTATTTATCTGTTGCCTTATTAGAATATAATTCTGAGAACAAAGAGAAGCAGCTACTAGATCTTCATGTTTTGACAATACAGCTTGCACTTTTTTGTTCTTTCTCATTATTTTATGTGTATGGATGTTTTGCCTGCGTGTTGTGTCAGTGAACAATAAGCATGCAGTGCCTATGGAGGCCAGAAGAGGGCACCGGATCCCCTGGAACTGGAGTTGCAGGTGGTTGTGAGCTGCCATGTTGGGGCTAAATAGCAAACCTGGATCCTTTTGTAGTGTGGTCAGGGCTCTTAACTGCTGAGACATCTCTCCAGCACTACTGCTTTAGCTTGGGCCTTACTATTTAAGCTTCTGCGCATGTAAAATGTGAAACATGCAAAGCTAAAATTTTGTGGACTTCAAGTTTCTGTTTGTGTAGTTCATATAATAAACATAACTTTTTGTTTTAATAAGAAAACAGTTTTATTTGTTACCTGTTTTATTCATGTCAAGTCCTTAGTAAGATATGTTTGACTTGATGCTGACTTGTTTTCCTATGTATTCTGGTACTCTCTGATGTTCTAATTAAAACACTATTTTCATGAATCTTAAATCTGATAATAAATTATTTCTCTAATCTCGATGATTTTCATTATACTATTATTTCCAAAGTATATTCCATAGAGCTTAATTTCACTGTGATAAATACAAATTTAAATGTCAATTCCTAATCTCCTTAATTGTCTTTTAGTAACTTTCCACTTCTTAAGATACATTAGAAATACATGTCTCAGAATTTTGTTCCTTTTCTGACAGTTAAGTTTTGCTAGTGCAACTTTCTAGAGTTTTGGAAGTTAATGTTAGAGAAACAGACAGAAAATATGACAACATGCTAATAAGCATCATCCTTAAGTAGCAAAGCAAATAAAAAATTTCCTCTTAACTTTTGATATAATATAAAAACAATCACTTTTATCCTTAAAATTTCATTACAAGTAGCAAATTTAATGTTGAATTATCTTCTGAACTAGAACATTTTTATTATTCAGTAAGGTTCTAAGTGGAAGAGTCTAGCATAGGGTCTAGCCTGTATTTGCAAAATAAATTCCTTTAATGTGATTTTATGATTAAAAATGGAATACATCAATAATTTTGGAAACAATTGAATATTTGATTATACTTGGATATAGACTTACTATGCAAATTTATGGAGGTAAAATATTTAACATTATTTCATTCAGTTTCCAAACTTTTTAAGGGTACATTTTTCTTTCTATGAAACATTTTATTGTTTTCAATAGTTTATCATGCAATACACTTTAATTATTGTTCTAACCAAATCCAACAGACAGCTGGCAGTTTTGAATTGTTGACTGTTATTATTTAACAGAGTAGTTAAGAATATTATTCTTTATTAGGGGCATTTATCTTTCCAGAACACTACAGCTATATGTAAGAATATATTACATATGAATAGGACTAAAAAAGCTCTATTAACTGTTCTTTGTAGCCCCGTTTAATTTCTTTGAGAATATACTCTTGAAAATAGATAGTAATTCTGATTATCAAATAACACAATGATCTCAGTACATACTATTGAATATGATCCATCTTTTGTCATTAAATTTGGAGAGATATATAGATATATCCAAGCATATCTATATAGACATATATCTATAATCTAAAGAAATATGTAATTTTTCAGTAAGGTCAATGGTACTGCATCCATTTTTAGATGAGAAAATATATCTTTGAATTGGGCAAATGAATGAATTCATTCACAAAATTTCTCAATGTCTAACCTATATGTTCCTTGGAGTCACTATAAGAAAAGCCTAGAATTATTTACCACTTTAAAATAGTTTCTAGGTTTAAATAGTTTTTACTATTTTGTGAAGGGTCTCTGCGGATTTGATGTGTTCTTAAGAAATAAAGAGTCGGCATGGTGGCGCACGCCTTTAATCCCAGCACTCGGGAGGCAGAGGCAGGAGAATCTCTGAGTTCGAGGGCAGCCTGTCTACAGAGCGAGTTCCAGGACACTCTCCAAAACAATACAGAGAAACCCTGTCTTGAACAACCAACAAAACAAAACAAAACACCCAACAACAACAACAAACAAAACAAACAAAAAACCAAGAAATAAAGTACAACAATGTCAGTTCAACTTAGCCCTACAACACTGGGAGTGTATTCCCGCTTAATTTTAATTTCTTTGTCATGCTCGCATGCCTAGTTTTAAATTACTGTGATTAATTTAACAGATCCACCAAGACTCACCCAGGCCCAGTTGTTCACTTAAGTGATAGCCCAAGAGATGAAGGGAAAGTAAGTATGCTGCATTATTCTTGCTTCTGTTTTTCTTATATTTAGAAGATATTTTAAACTGTTTCTTGAGATTTAACATCTAACTTGGTTTGTAGTGTTCAGTGGCATCTAACAATAATAAAGTGTGAATGAGCAAGTGAACAAACAAATTAAATACTCTTGCTACTAATGTTCTAAGTTTTTAGTTTGCCTAAAACTAAATTTGAATCTTAACTTTGCTTTAATGAGAAGGTAACAGGGCAGCTTTTATTTCTAAATATTGTGTGATTTACCTTAGTAGAATGATTAACTGTCATTAATCATGTATCTGTTATTTGGCTTTGGTATTAACAAAGTCATGACTAATATCCAGTAACACAAATTAGATAATTTTGATTTTCTTATAAATGCACACTAATATAGAAAGTATTTGCCCAATTCATTGGGATAAAGTCCAAGTCATTTGTGAAGCACACTCTGAATGTGTCTGTGCTGGAGTTCCTAGCAGTAGTTAGAAAAGGAGGGCTCTGACTAGCTCAATGGATCTGTCCCCTGATGGCCTCATTACATGATAACAGTATTGGGGCAGCAGGAGTAGGAGATGGAGTCTAGTTGGAGAAGTAGGTCACAAGAGTGTTCTTGGATCTGTTTCTCCCCTGGCCTCTTCCTAGTTGCAGTTTCTTCACTGCCATGTAAAGATCAATTCTTCCTCATCTTCAAGACTGATAAGGACTACACTTTGACTATTTATTTATTTGTCTATCTATCTATCTTTGGTTTTTCAAGACAGGATTTCTCTGTATTGCTTTGGAGGCTGTCCTGGAACTCGTTCTGTAGACCAGGCTGGCCTCTAACACACAGAGATCTGCCTGCCTCTGCCTCCGGAGTGCTGGGATTAAAGTGCCACCATTGCCCGTTCTGACTAGACTGAAACTACAAATCATAATAAATCTTTACCTCCTCTAGTTGATCTCCTAGATATTTTGGTCACAGCTATGTACATATAGCTAATAATTATCAGATTATAAAAACAATTTTGATTATTTCAAAATTTGCCTTTGATAATGAAATTGTTTATAGCTTGATTCTAAAACATTGTCTTCGTGGATGAATTATAAAGTCTATAATTCTTAATAGATACTATTCAAAAATTATGAAATAATTTACTGTAGTTTTAGGTTTTTTGAGTAAATTATTTATTTTTAAAGAGGAGGAATTGGGGTAGTCTAACAAAATTCCAACGTGGAAGGCAAGTTCAACGGATGAAGCAGTATTAGGTACATCTAAATTGATGCATAAATAGACTGTAATACTAACCAGGTGTTGTCAGAGTTTATTTTTTGTTGACAAAATCTTTCTAGGCCTCAACATACACAGAGAACTACAGGTAACTAAGGAATGCTGAGAGTGGGAGACAGTCTTCTCCAGGCAATTGCCCACCAACTGGCTGTTTAATGCCTAGTGGTCAGCCCTGGAAACATACACAGAAGTAACATAAAAGCTGAACACGTTGTCCATAATGTGTAAAATTGTACAAAAGTATCAAGGAATATATGCATATCTACAAACACATATATTCATGCAACTACAGTTAATGAGACCATTAATTCAAAGTAGGGCAAGAGGGTAGATGGGGGGTTGGAGGGAGAAAAGGGAAGGTGGAAATGATGTAATTATATTATAATCTCTAAAAATGTTTTAAAAATAAATTGTCCTGGGTACTTAAAAAGCAAATGAGGCAAACTTTTCCTGAAATGAGTCAAGTTGTATTTCATGTGCAGGTACAGTTTCTACTAGGATGTGGAGGAAACACCCTCACTGACAGTCAGGGAAATGCAGTTGTACTATTTTCTGATCAGGCTGCAAATGTTAAAATACTAATAGTAGACAGCAAAAAATGCTATGCAGCTATACAGATATAGCTAACACATTATCAGATTATAAAACTGTCCCAATTATTTCATAATTTGAATTAGACATGCAAATATGTAGGCACAGAAAACATGTTATAATCATTTAAGATACATGTTTAAAATCATTTGACCTAGATAATCCTAGGTAATTCAGATATCTATACTATTTATATGAATCACGAATAATGTCTATTAATTGAAAATTAAATAAATGTTGATACAGAGATAATAGAAAATTCACTAAAGCACACTTTGAAAAGAAAGTCTAGAGCAGTGAGGCATAAAACTAAATGAATAATGCATGTATATTTGTATGTGATTACTGCATGCCTAAGAACAGAAACCCAAGTAGATATGTGCAAACCAGGAGAGGAAACTAGACATGGTATTAGGGAAAATGTCAAAGGGGTTTCTTTCTTTGTATTATCCAAGTTTTTTTATGAAAGAATACAGTGTGTGACAACTACACTGATAATTAAAAGGGATTGTAAAATAAATGAATACTGATGCCAGAATGCCAATGTCAATGTGTTGCTCTGCAACATATTAGTCTACCACCCAGAGTAAATCTTGCTTTCTTATAGACTAGGGTTCTGCTTTTATTATAGTCAATTTTGTCAATCTTTTGATCTTGCTTTGTGTTTAGTGTCTTTCCTTTCTTGGTTAAAATCCATAATTATACTTTTCCTGTCAGTTTTGAGTATTACTATTTCATAATTTAAATTTATGTTGTTTTGACAAAGGGGCATTACTTTTATTTTGTATATTTAAATAATCCACTTATTGGTTCAAGTTTCCTACTGTTCAGCAAGTTCCACTTATGAACATGATTTATTTGCTTCTCTCTATTTTGTTTTTATGTAATTTCATAATATTTCTCATAAAAATTGTACATCTCTTTTGTTAATTCTATTATACTAATTTATATTTATTGCTCTTAAGACTTAACTCTCTTTTACATTTAGTATGTGTGGGGGTGGGGCATGCATGTGCCATGGGTGTGTGGAAGTCAGAGGACAGTTTGTGGAGTGGTAATCTTGTCTCAAATAAAGAAGAAGAACCTTGGGTATTGAACTCAGGTTATCAAACTTGACTGCAGTTACCTTTATCTGCTGAGCTCATATTGCTGCCCTCTGAATTAATTTTTATTAAGTCAGTTTGATAATAGCTGATTGTTAGTATATTATTTTAAATGGCAGCATCATTGAATGTTTTGTTTTTAGTGTCTGTCCTTAGATTCTATGCTAGAAATAGTAGTACATAATTTTTATTTCTTCTTTTCCAACATACATAGTTATATGTATCTTATGTTTTCTTGGCATATTGTTGAATATAAATTGTTTATTCCTGGGTTTAGAGTTTTAGCTAACAAGTTGAGACCCTAGATTCTGTCCCTGCCCCACTCTCACCCCCCTACACAAAAAGGACAAAAATATTCCCATCTATTTCTAGTATTCTGAGACTTTTAAACCACAAATGGTGTTGAATTTTGTTGAATGAGTTTCTACATGTATCAGGTTAAGTATTCTTTACTTTTTAATTTGTTGAAATATGTTGATAGATTTTCTTAAACATTTCTTTTTACATTTCTGAGGTAAGTTCAATGTGGAAAGGGAAGCTCTCCTTGGAGGAGACTTAATGGTGGTAATAGGAAAAGAAATGAAGTAGTGATGTTAAGGTTCCTATGGAAGTAACATAGTATTATAGGCAGAAATAGAACATCTTTCCTCAAAGACACTGTTTCTATAGAATTTCAACACCACTCTCTCAAACACAAAAGGGTGCTGTTGTACTTAGAAATTTCTATATATAAAATAACTTTTTGGATGCTCTAGTGTTGTCTCCCAAACACTTCCCTGATTGACTCACTTTAGATATGGTGGATTTAATAAACTTCTTACAGCACTACTTCCTGACGTCCACTAGCTATGGACGTCATGAAGCACCCGTGTCTCTTCTCACCAATTCTGGTTTCACAAAGTATTCTACAACATAAATGACACCATCTGCCTTTCCTAAAAATTGCCACAGTGGTCAAATAGCATGGCTTTCTAGTGAAGAAATGCTTACTTTCCCTCGAGCAACTTTAACCAATGTTAACTGGGTTGTTCTGAGTCATGATTTAGAGACAAGGCCACAAGTCCATACTGATGAAACACTGCCAGATAATTATTGATGGGCCTTTTCTGACTCTCCACATGAAATAATGGCATAATTTTGAGTCATTTTTCTTCTACTTCACTTTCCCTTTAGTACTGCAGTCCAGAGAGTATATTTTTCTTGAAATATTAGCATAAGGACCTTGCCTCAGGCTCACTTTTACAGGACTCTAGTTCAGATAATAATAAATCATAACATCTGCAGTTTCTTTCTTCAAGTTTGCTGAGTCCTTGTCTAGATTCCCCCCCCATGGGATTTTTATAGTTGGATTTTTCCCTCTATAAAAATCAAAGAATTTGTTGAAGATACCAAGTGGAGTGACATTAAACTCTGGCATACAATAAAGTCATAATTACTTGAACATTGTCATGTGAGTAATTGGAAAGGGGCACTTGGAAAGGTAAGAGTGAGAGATCAAGTACCTATGATACTGGTTAATAAACAATTATAATGATGGAGATAAAACAGCTTTGATGGCACTTGTGCTCTTATACTGATACAAGCTATCATACTGATGGTAGTTTAAAGCAGCAACAATTTATTGTATCACAATCCTGTGTGCCAGAAAGCCAACAGCAGCCTTGATGAACTGAATTCCTTTCTAGAAAAGAAGTTGATTTCTTACCTTTTCACAAGCTTCACACATCCTTTGGCTGGTAGTTCCCTTTGTTTTTAGAGCTGAGGATGAACTATATTCGCAGTCTGGTTCCTTGAAGCACTCTTTCTAATCACATGAGGAACTTTCTCCTCTCTTAACTTTATTAGTTTGACCCGTTTGGAAATATAAGGTACCTCTTTGATATCAACATATATCTTAATTATGTACTAGAGGCCTTGTCATGTGAAGGACTGTTTTTATGCTGAGCATCAGACCCAGTGTCTTGTGCGTGCAAATCTTTTGCATGATGTATCATTGCTAAGCACTACACCGCTTGACATTTGGGGCTGTTCTTTACTCTGCCTACATCATCCCAGACGTCGATTACTGATTTATCTTAGCCCAGGGCAACTTAGGATGTCTTTAGAGGAATTTTTATTGCTTTCATCTTTAGAAAAACAGCTAAAATCAGGCTCAAGAACTGTTATAAAGAAACCAATTGCTATCTCTTTGATAAGCCAGTGTCATTATTAGGAAAGAACATTACCCCAGGTTCTTATAAACTAGTTTCTTAGGGTTACCACAACAAATGAACACAGACTGAATGACAACCTCAAACCACAAATATTTAGTTTTTAATAACTCTAAAAGCCAGAAGTCTGAAATCAATGTATTGGTTTGTCCATGTTCTCTCTAAAACCTGACTATCCCAACTTCATAACCCTGTTAGGTGTCAAATGACCCTTTAACAGGTATCTCCCAAGATCACTGTATTAATGAATATTTACATTATGATTAATAACAGTTGCAAAATTACAGTTATTTGGTAGTAATGAAAATAATTTTATGGTTGGGGGTCACCACAACATGAGGAATTATATTAAAGAGCTGTAGTATTAGGAGGGCTGAGATCCACTGCTCTAAAAGTTCTAAGGGACACTTTTTCTTGCCTCTTGTAGCTTAGATATTCTTTGACTTGAGGAAGTATAACTCCAGCTCTGCATCTATCTTCTGCCTGCCTTTTCTGTCCCTTTGTGTCTTCCCCTTATCTAATAAGGTTTCAGCCATTGTATTTAGGACTCTAAGTCTAGGATGATTTCATCTCAAACTTCTTAACTAATTATAAATTTAAAAGGCCTTATTTCAAAAATAAGGCTACATATCGAAGTTTTGAATGAATATGTGACTTTTTACAACATGTTTTTAACTATCACACCTAGGATAGGTAAACATATAAAGACAAGCCTGAGAAAACTGTAACTCTTTTTACCAGCCTCAACTTCCATGAGCCCATCTGAACAGCAGAACCATCATTTTCACTGTCACTTAGAGAAAGGAGGTTCTATTCTATAGGAGGCAGATATTTGTATTCACAAGGGTTCCTGGAGTCATTAACTCAGATCTAAAACCAGAATCAAACCTCAGATATCACTACAATCTAACATCAATACATAAATCTTTCTCTATACAGAAACAGAGTATACACAAAGTAAGTAGAATATTTACAAAATATTCTAGAGGGATGTGTTTAGCAATGATTTCTAAGGGTTTGAACTTGGAGGCTATACAGAAATCAGTTCATTACATAGGGCATGTCTTGGGTTAGAATTCTTTGGTGATGACCTTTGTCATAGTAGTTTGCAGTGATTAATTGTTTGAAGCCTTGACTCAACAGTGGCATATGGTAGCTAGAGATACCAACTATTCCTTCTGGTATAGTATTAAAAAAGGGATTGGATCTTAAGAAACAAAAATTGAGAGTTTTTCTCTAAGTCACCTCCTGGTGCTCTCCAAGAGGCTTCTAAGGATATGTTTCTATTTAGTAAGGCAGAATACTCTGGAAAAGCAGGTAACACATTTACAAAACTAGCTAGTGGCTACCTTTTTTTGGCCTTTGTTGACAATAGGAATTGATGGCAAAGACCCAGTCTCCATAATATTTATGAAGATTAAATATCTAGATTGGTAGAGGCCAGGTGGCAATATTTAACCATCTGTCATCCTGGGTATAAATTACTGTAACAAGCAGCTAGGGTAGGGTGACAATGCATGAATGCCTGGTATTAACTAATATTACATGCCATTTCTAAGGATAAAATTAGGTGGGATGTTTGACTGGGATATTTGATTTGCTTAATCAGAAAAATGTAAAGAGTAGTTTTCTCTTAATATTTATCACCAACATGGAAAAATCGCATCTCATCGATCTTCTAAGTGTAAGTCAAATTTCAGATCCAGAATATAGTGATTGAAAGGGATTCTGTTGCCCTTGAAGAAAGATTTTGAAATATTCTATAAATGGATATGGAATATAAATACATGTAAGAACAATAATGATCACTTGTAAAAGAAAAAATTTAGGACAATTATCTAAAAGGTCAGAGAAGGCATTAATATTGGCAAACCCAAAAAAACAACATTGTGGTCCTCCCATAAGTGGTAAGTTATATAAACTAAGTAACTAGATGGTAAATGAAATATTAGCCCAAGACTAAGCTCAAAGTACACCATCCATCTGCATGAAATATTCCATTTTTTCTTTAAGTGTAATTTGGACAGATATGCTCAGTGATTTGGATTAAGATTCTTTGGTTTCCTGACATTGTAATCAGAGGTAGAGTAGGAAGAAAGAACAAAAGTTCCTGAAACTATCTCTACTTGCTGAGATTATCAAATCCTTTATCTCTGAAGTCACTGCAAAGATTAGGACAAATAGATTGGATGACACAGTGATACAGGGGTAGTAGGCAAGGCTGTGTCCTTTTTGAATTCCATTGTGTGGATTCTGCAAAACTATCTTGGACCAGGTTTAGTTAAGAGAAAAATCACTGTAAAGAGTAAAAAGTAGTATAGGAGGGAGGTAAAGAACATGAAAGTAAAAGAGAAACTACCAGAAGTGTGTAAGTAGGATAAGAAAGGGCTGAATATGATTAAAGAGCATTATATGTATATGAAATATTATAAAGAAACCCCTTCCTACAATTAAAAGCATAAACCAGATATGGTGAAGCACATGCCTGTTCTGTAGAGGTAGAGACAGGAGAATCAGAAGTTCAAGGTCTTGTTGTCTACATAGTTCAAGACCAGCTTGGGGAGAAGCTGTCTCAATTATTTAACTAATTAGTTAAACAAAAGCAGAAAAACAATGAATGAGGCCACGTCATTGGCTTATGCTTATCATCCCAGTACTTTGAGAGACTGGATCAACAAGATCATGAATCCCAGGTCGACATAACAAGACCACACCTCAGTAGAATAAACCATCAAAATGGGAATGAAAAGTCACAAAATATCACAATCAAATTTTCTTCATCCTTGGATGATTATAAAAATCAATATGCTTTCCATATTAACAAAAGAAAAAAACAAAAAAGGAAAGAAGAACTTTGTGAACCTGAAACTGTAAAACTCACATGAAGCTATGAATATATCCTCCTCAATGCTGTTTGTTTTCCCTTTGCACAGAAGTGAGACAAAGATTCCTACCATTTAGAATTGGTTAGTTGTTGGCAATATTAGTAATTTTTCTTTTCATATGTATATATAAAAGTGTAAGTTTCAATTAATATTTATGTGTATCCTGTAATATGTGGAATTTAACAATATTTTTGTTAATTCTTTGATAATTTCATATATTTTGTTCATGTCCATCCCCAACTCCTACCATATTCAACCCCACCCCAATCCATACAACTTCTTGTTTTCTCTCTTTCTCTCTTTTCAAATCCATCTAATCTGCAATCTCCTATTTTCTGCACATTAACCCGTAGCAGCCCTCTGGCTTAATTTTCATATAATACTCAAAGCTTTTCTGATGAGGGGTGAGAGATGAATTATCGATTGGTATAGAAATAAATCATTAGGAGTTGGTTTAATACAAAGTTCACTTAGCAAAATAATAGTGGTAGGCTCTCCCTTAGGGACTATGACTTGTATAGCCAAGTGTCCTTAGCCCCAAAAACCATGCTGGCTATGGATTATATCTCATAGAGAATCTTTCTGGGTCTGGGTTATCTCACTCAGGATGTTTTTTCCCAGTTCTATCCATTTATCTGAATGTTTTATAATTTCATTTTTCTTTATAGCTGAATGATAATAGCATTCTATAAATATATCACATTTTTATGTGTTTCATCAGTTGATGGACATCTAGGCTGTTTCCATTTGCTGGCTATTGTAAGAGCAGCAATGAATATGGATGAGCAAGTGTCTCTGTAGTAAGATATACAGTCCCTTGCATATGTCCATGGGTGATATGGCTAGATCACATGGTAGACCTATTTCTTGCTTTCTAAAAAACCACCATAGTGACCATACCAGTTTACATTTCCACCAGTAGTAAGTTTTCCCTTTCTCCACTTCACATCAGCATTTGTTGTTGTTGATTGGGGGTGCTATTTATTTTATTGTAGCCCTTCTGTTTGGGTTAAGATGAAATCTCAAAATAGTTTTAATTTGCATCTTCATGATGGCTAAAGATATTGAAAACTTTAAAAAGTTTTTTCTTTTATTTTTAATAAATTTAATATAATTACATCATTTCTCCCTTTTCTTCTAAAACCTTCGTTTTAACATTTTAAAAGTAATTCCCTTTAAGTTAGCAAATCAGAAAGCTCGCCATTTTTGTAAAATCAACTTAAACATTATAATGTGCAGTTCTATAACTAAGCATTTGGGTATAAAGTATAGCTTAAAAAATAACTAGGGGCTAGAGCAATAGGTCAGTGGTTGGAGCATTTGTTGCTCTTGAAGATAATCTTGGTTCAGATACCAGCACCCACGTGGCAGCTCACAACTAAGTGTAATGCCAGTTCCAAGGACTCTGACACTCTCCTCTGGCCTCAACAGGCACCAGGCATACATGTGGAGTACACACAATACAGGAAAAATGTACACATGAAAAATAGGATAAGAAAGCCAGGCGTTGGTGGCGCATGCCTTTCATCCCAGCACTCGGAGGCAGAGGCAGGTGGATCTCTGTGAGTTCAAGACCAGCCTGGTCTACAGAGTGAGTTCCAGGACAGCCTCCAAACAATACAGAGAAACCCTGTGTCTAAAAACCAAAAAACAAACAAAAACAAGGATAAGTAAAAATATATTTCCTTGATAATATTTATATTTTACCTGTTTCAAATTCTTTTATTTTAAAAGGAAGACTATTACTTTTCAAATACTTTATATTGATTTAAATATAAACACCAGCATTTTGATAGTTACTTTCCTTATTGCTGCAACAAAATATCTGGCCAAAGCAATTTATGGAATTAAGAGGTTATTTTTATTTGTAGTTGAACGAAATTCTGTCATGATGGAGAAGGCTTACAGACAGAAGTATGATGCTGTAGATCACATTATAAACACAGTCAGGAAGTAAATAGTGATGAATGCTTACACTCAGCAAGCTTTCTTCTGGTTGGGTGGTCTGGAACCCAAGCGCATGGAATGTTCCCACCTACATTTAGAATAGGTCTACTCATCTCAGCTAATCTAATTTAGGAAGTCCCCCACAGACATTTGTCTCCAGGGTGATTTTAGAACTTGTAAAGTTTATGCTGTAGATTACAATTAGCTAATATTAATATGATAGAAAATATGTTTATATTGCAGCAAAGGTTATTGACCCTTTAAAATTTTGTTTTTAATTGCTACATCAACATCTTTGTTTTAAAACAATTTTAAATAGGAAACGTATTTAAGTGCTAGAAAAGGTTGTATAAACTGGACTGTGTTGTGTAACATGTTTTTTCTTTATAGTAGTATCATTACTTTTTATTTGAACACAGTTAAAATTAATATCAGAATTAAGAAAATGGTTATTTTACTGTTTTCCAGCTGTTAATAGGTTATGAAAATGGTACTGTAGTATTCTGGGACTTGAAATCTAAAAGAGCAGAACTGAGAGTTTATTATGATGAGGTAAGTGATTTCTGCTGACATTTTTAAAAAGTTTGGGGACTATGTGTCACTTTTCTACTCTTAAGTTTTGTGCCTTACTAATATTTTTAATCACTGGGAACTACCTGTTCTTTCTTAGTGTTTAATATTCTTTTGTTATTTGTGTAAGTTTCAACTGTTGATTATGTTTGAATGGGAATTCTGCCTTGACAGCCAATTTGGGAGATTATTGCCTATTTTTGGCTTTGTATATATTCTTTTCCTTATGATGTATTCTTGATTTGTCTCATCTCCTTTCTTTTATGTAGGTTCCATACTCACAATTTGCTTCTTGACTTTCGGGTTTCTAAAAGCACGATTCAAACTTCCTAAAAATTATCTTCTTAGAATAATGAAATATTCTGTGCATTAGAACAAATAAATGACAATGAATATCTTGAGGTGAATTTTCTTATATGTAATTGAGACTTAATTAGGTTTCTCCCAGATGACTTTCCAGTTAGACTCTTTTTCTAGGCCTTTAATTATTTTCCCATTTAGAAGAAACTAATATGAAGGCAATGCAACTGATGGAGAAGATGAAAGGGGAAATTATTTCTATATCTTGGAAACAAAGTTGATCATTTATTCCCTTAGATTAGAAGTAAGGTAGGAGCAGGATAAGACAGAAGGAAAGTACAAATAAAAAATCTCTGCCTAGTTAACACCCACTCCTGTATGGGTAGATTGACACATAATTTAAGCGAGCATGGAAATAAACAGAAAAAGAGTAGTCTTTTTCAGAAAAATAGTCTTTTAGTATATTTCTTTTAGAACATTTCTTTTTTTAGACTAGAGGAATAGAAAATATCACCCAATGGACTTATAGTTACATTTGAATATGCAACATTTTCTTTCCTAGCATACCATCACAATTAAAATTTTAAAGTTTTGGTGCCAAAAGATATATTTCATGGACTAGAGAAATGTGTGAATGGTTAAGAGCATGTACTGCTCTTCAACAGTTGGAAACAACTACATGTAACTCAAGGTTATGGAATCTGATTCCCTCTTCTGGTCTCCTCAGGCACTATACTCATGTGCACATACTCACACAAGTATGTATATACATTAATAAAAAGTCAAAACCAAATCTTGCTAAAAATTGTATTTCATGAAATCCACAATTCATTTCTTAATGGTTCTTTCAAACTAATATTTTATCATATATATGAGGTAGTTACATTGCCAACGAGTCCAGAAATTAATTGTGTAGTATCTGGGCAATTTGGTTATGATTGGTGAAAAACAAACATGCAAGTAATACCATGCAATTATGTTCTTCATATGCACTTCCAATACATCTGAATTATAAGGAAAAATGACTCTACGGAGCCAAGCTAGTATTTTGCTGTTGTTAAATACACAGAATGCAAAGATATGATATAAATGTTTCTCCCTTTTTCAAGACTAAGAGCTAGAGATAAATCCAAACACTATTTGACCTATTAGAATTGGAAAAGATCAGATCAATAGGAAACGAAAAGAAAAATACTAAAAATTGTTTTTCTTTGGCTTAAAATGTATAGAAATACAATTTCTGACCTTAAAAAGTAAGCATATTAATAATCCTATAATTGAAATTTCAAATAAAGATTAAAATATTCTGAGTTAATAGAGTATGATTGTATATATAATTTATACATAGAGATTATTTTACATATTAACTTACATTATATATGCACATAATGTGTTATACTACACATTTGTAGTTCCTGATATTCTAATGGAGATAGTTACAAACTTCATTTTACTTCAAAACTTTTCAAACTTTCTTAGCACTTTGTCATATCTAGAAGTTATCTTTAATAAGTATCTAAGATGATTTTATAAATCACATATACTCTTCTCAAGTGGTCTTATCTGTAATTTTTCAAAGCCCGTTTTAAAAATTGTTTCTTTTTGCCATGTGTTGGTGGCACATGCCTTTAATCCCAGCACTTGGGAGGCAGAGGCAGGCGGATCTCTGTGAGTTTGAGGCCAGCCTGACTACAGAGCGAGTTCCAGGACAGCCTCCAAAACAATACAGAGAAACCATGTCTCAAAAAACCAAAACCAAAACCAAAAATTGTTTCTTTTCTTGTTTGTGCCTATTTTATTTATTATGTCTCTTTTTTCCATATTTGATTCATTGAAATTATAGATGCTCAAGTCTGGGACACTGGCACTTACTAGATGTTTTGAGACTAAGGCAAGAAAGCAAGATATGTCACTAGTTTGAGGCTGGCTGAATGACGTACCAAGCCCGTCCCACCTCAAAAAATATCTGTCTTTTGTTGCCTGCTCTAATTTATATTTATCTGTACAGGCTCTCATCTCTAATACTACCTGTATAAGCAATATGCTTAATACTACTAAAAAATCTCTAGCCTTTACCCTCTTAAGATTCATATTTAAATGTCTAGCAATTTAATATGTAAATCTAAATAAATACTACAAGAACTGATTTTATATTCAATTACTAATACTACTTTCTGTGTTCTTTTCCTTTTAAAACCAGTTTGAACGCCCACAGTAATGCTTTCTGTGTCATTCACCTTCGTGTATCATATACAATCAGTTTTTATAGGCTTTTTAATTTTGTATTTCTTATTTTTACCATTCCCTTATTTCCTCTTTGTCCTCATTTAGACATCCACAACTCTATGTTAAATTGCTTGACTGGCTATGAGTCTCTTAACATCTATCTTTCTGTATGTTCTTCACTAATAGATTATCTTCTGAAGATATAATCCGATCATGTGACTCTCTACATCAGGAACTTCAACTGACTCCCAGTTAACAGGGTCTGGAAATTAGAATTAAAACCATGGTGCTTTTTTGAAAAGTACTATTTACTATGTCTTATTAAACAGTTGACACATTTGGGGCATGTTACTCACTTTCTCTTAATGATATAATTTACTTCTTACCTTCAAGATTTTGCTACTGGGTGGGCGGTGGTGGCACATGCCTGTAATGCCAGCACTTGGGAGGCAGAGGCATGCGGACCTCTGTGAGTTTAAGACCAGCTTGGTCTACAAGAGTTAGATGCAGGACAGCCTCCAAAGCCACAGAGAAACCCTGTCTCAAAAAACCGAAATAAATAATCAAACAAACAAATAAATCCAAACAAGACAACAAAAAATAACTTTGTTACTGTATTTGCTTTCTCATTATGAAATCTCTTGTCTCTTTCATATTTCAAAATCCTATTTGTTCTGTAGGCACCAAAAAACTATTTGAGCTATATAACTGTCGCTTGATGAAAAGTCATAGATGAATTTAATTTTTGTTTGGAAATCCAGTATTACATTGAGAAATAATTAGCTTAAGAAATTACTTCCAGCTAGGTGTTGTAGGTTATGCTTCTACTCCCAGGTACTTGGGAAGGTGAGGCAGAAGGATTTCCATAAGTTCAAAGCCAACTAGAGCTACATAGAAAGTTTCAGACCAGCCTAGAATACAGCATGGAATTTTTCTAAATAAATAAATAGATAAATAAATAGGAAAGGATTTCTTCTACAACAGTCATGGCTTTTGTATCTTTTTTCCCCCTTTTTTAAAATTTAAATTAGAAACAAGCTTGTTTTACATGTCAATCCCAGTTCTTTCTCCCTCCCCTCCTCCCCTGCTGCCTACCAACTTCCTATCCTATCCTGTTTCTGCTCCCCAGGGATGGTAAGACCTTCCATGGGAGATATTCAAAGTCTGTCATATCATTTGGAGCAGGGCCTAGACCCTCCCCCGTGTGTCTAGGCTGAGAGATTATCCCTCTATGTGGAGTGGGCTCCCAAAGTCCATTCGTGTATTCGTGTACTAGGGATAAATACTGATCCACTACAAGAGGCCCCATAGATTAACCAGGCCTCCAAATTGACATCCACTTTCACGGGGTCTGGATCAGTCCTATGCTGGTTTCCCAGCTATCAGTCTAGGGTCCATGAGCTCCCCCTTGTTCAGGTCAGCTGTTTCTGTGAGTTCCTCCAGCCTGGTCTCGACCCCTTTGCTTATCACTCCTCCCTCTCTGCAAGTAGATTCCAGAAGTTCAACTCAGTGTTTAGCTGTGGGTGTCTGTTTCTGATTCCATCAGCTACTGCATGAAGGCTCTAGGATGGCATACAATGTAGTTATCAATCTCATTATCAGAGAAGGGCATTTAAGGTAGCCTCTTGATTACTGCTTAGATTGTTAGTTGGGGTCAACTTTGAAGATTCTGGACATTTCCCTAGTGCCAGATTTCTCTTTAAACCTATAATGGCTCCCTCTATTATGGTATCTCTTTTGCTTCTCTCATCTATTCTTCTCCTGACTTGATCTTCCTGCTCTCTCCTGTCCTCCTCTCCCCTTCTCTTTCTACTAACTCCCTCTCCTCTCCCCCTATGCTCCCAATTAGCTCAGGAGATCTTGTCCCTTTCCCCTTCTTTATGGGACCATGTATGTCTCTCTTAGGGTCCTCCTTGTTTCCCAGCATCTCTGGCAGTGTGTATTGTAGGCTGGTATTCCTTTGTTCTATGTCTGAAATTCATATATGAATGAGTACATACCATGTTTGTCTTTTTGTGACTGGGTTACCTCATTCAGGATGGTTTCTTCTAGTGCCATCCATTTGCCTGTGAATTTCAGGATTCTGTTGTTTTTTTTTCTGCAGAGTAGTACTCCATTGTGTAAATGTACCACATTTTCTCCATCCATTCTGCAGGTGAGGGGCATCTAGGTTGCTTCCAGGTTCTGCGATTACAAATAATGCTGCTATGAACATAATTGAACAGATGTCTTTGTTGTATGAATGTGCATCTTTTGGGTATATGTCTAAGAGTGGAATTGCTGGATCTTGTGGTAGACTGATTCCTACTTCCTGAGGAACTCCTCTCATACTGATTTCCAAAGAGGTCTTACAAGTTGCACTCCCACCAGCAATCAATGGAGGAGTGTTCGTCTTTCTCCATATCTTCTCCAGCATAAACTGTCATTGGTGTTTTTTTTATTTTAGCCATTCTGACAGGAGTAAGATGGTATACAGAGTTGTTTTCATTTGCATTTCCCTGATGGCTAAGGATGTTGAGCACTTTTTTATGTGTCTTTCAGTCATTTTAGATTCCTCTATTGAGAATTCTCTATTTAGTTCTGTACCCTACTTTTTAGGTGTTTTGGTGACTAGCTTCTGACACAACTAAGAAAGAGAACTACAGGCCAATATCCCTCATGAACATTGATGCAAAAGTACTCAATAAAATTCTGGCAGATTGAATCCAAGGACATATCACAAAAATCATCCACCATGATCAAGTAGGCTTCATCCCAGGAATGCAGGGATGGTTCAACATATGAAAATCCATCAGTGTAATTTGCCATATAAACAAACTGAGAAAGAAAAATCACATGATCATTTCACTAGATGTTGAAAAAGTCTTTCACAAAATCTGACACCCCTTCATAATGAAGGTCTTGGAGAGATCAGGGATAACAGGAGAATACCTAAACACAATAAAAGCAATATACAGCAAACCAACAGCCAACATCAAAATAAATGGAGAGAAACTCAACACAATTCCTCTAAAATCAGGAACAAGACAAGACTGTCCAGTCTCCATACCTCTTCAATATTGTACTTGAAGTTCTAGCTAGAGCAATAAGACAACAAAAGGGTATCAACAGGATACAAATTAGGAAGGGTATCAACAGGATACAAATTAGGAAGGAAGAGGTCAAACTTTATGTGCAGATGATATGATAGTTTGCATAAGTGATCCAAAAATCTCTACCAGTGAACTCCGACAGCTGATAAACACCTTCAGCAAAGTGACAGGATATAAGATTAACTCAAAAAAATCTGCAGCCCTACTATATACAGACAATAAAAGGGCTGAGAAAGAAATCAGAGAAACATCATCCTTTACAATTGCCACAAACAACATAAAATACCTTGGGGTAACACTAACCAAACAAATGAAAGATCTGTATAGCAAGAACTTTGAGTCTTTAAAGAAATTAAAGAAGATACCAGAAAATGGAAAGATCTCCCACGCTCTTGGATAGGTAGTATCAACATAGTAAAAATGGCAATCTTGCCAAAAGCAATCTACAGATTCAATGCAATCCCCATCAAAATCCCAGCACGATTTTCTTTACTCAGAAAAATCTTTCAATTTGACTTGAGGGTAATATTTTGATTCCATGGGAACTGCATGTTTCTTTTTGTCAGATTGCTATATAGTTTTTAAACTTTTGTCTTCAAGAAAAAGTCACTGTTGATAAAATATGACTAGTATTTTTCTTTCACATTCTTTTGTTTTATATTTTTTTCTTGAATTGATTATTGATGTTTGGTTTCTAGTAAGTCCTTGTTTTGATGGAAAGAATGTGATGTAGCTAAATAAACAAAAATCAAATTCCCTGAGCCCAGTTACCAGCTCCTTAGTTATATACTGTATGACTCCTGATCTCTAAAAAAAGACAGTGCTCTCGTTAGGTTAATTCTTTTAGAGTAGTAGCTAGAATTTTTTTGTCTTCTCCAATGGATAGAATTTTACTGTGTTAAGATGAGGTTTTGGGTCTGTATGCTTTCTCATCCTCTACTTTTGCTAACCAAGTAGTTAAAATTGAGAGTTTAAAATTGACTGAGGATCATCAAAGTAGACAAAAGAAGTGCTGTTTAGTTTGAACTACCTGCAGAAGGGAAAAGAAACAGAAAAGACAATGAAGATTTTTTTTTGTTTCTAAATGCCTTTGTTGGAGACAAAATGTCTCTACATAGAAATTATGGCTAGAAGAAAATGAAAAGAAAAGAAAGAGAAAAACAAAATTCCACAAGTCCAGGATTTCATGTTTCCTTTTATGTTCAGTTTAGTCTTATATTGATGTCTGAATCATATCTTATTTCCTTTACGTCTAATGATTAGTCAAGTTATCAGTTAGCTGTAATTCTAATACTAAACATATTGGCTGAAAATTTCACACTTGGTTACATAAAGAATTCAATTATGTAACTGTATAAGCACACATGTGTTTAAAGATATGAACAATGAATATGATTAATATTCACCTATATTGGTCTTCATTCTACATTTCTTGTGGGGGAGATGTTATATACAACTTTTTGATTTTCTTATCCACAGGGACTTGCCTCATTGTATTTAATACAGTGATTAAATTATGGCAATTAATTTATTCACAAAGAACACAAAAATTATGAAATGCAATTGTAATTACTAATTCAGTAGATTTTTCTTTAAAATTTACTTCACATAAAATAGTATAATAATACCACAGGGATTAGTACAATTTTAAAGATGAAGTAATTACTGTTGAATTTTATCTAACTCAAAACTATAGAATGGACTTGAAAAAATTTAAAATTAATTCTTACTTGCTTTAAATCAATTAGTATAGCAATATGCTTGACAGAATGCTGTACAACAGTTAAGAATATGAGTTTTATTAGGAGTTTGGCTTTGACTTCTGTGATTTAAAAAGCAAATGAGTATCTCAGTCTCTAAGCTAATTTCACCATATGTAAACTGAGAAATAATAATAAAATAAATTAAAACCCTTTATGTGATTAAATATTATATTTTATGTAAAGTGCATGTCATGAGATTTGGCATATAGAATGCATTCAGGTGCTAGCCCAAATTATTTTTAAATTATCTGCTTTTAAGTGATACTATGCCTACATTTTACAAGAAATTATCTTCTGATAACTATACTTTTACTTCTGTGTAAATTTTTCAAACATGGAAGATAGGATATAGGAAGGACATAGAATTGATATCAAAATGTCCTGGGATCTAATGTCATTAAAATTTTTCAAAATCGTTATTTATATAAGGAAATGAGTTTTCATAGCTTTTAAATGTCTGTAATGGGTTGAAGTCAAAGACAGCCCAATCTGGGTGAGAAAACAATTATTTCAACATGTTTCAATCTATTAATTTTTATGCCAATGTGATTTCAGAATATATGATGATATATCTACTTTCCCCCTGTATTTGCTTTTATCAGGCTATTCATTCAATTGATTGGCATCATGAGGGCAAACAATTCATGTGCAGCCATTCAGATGGTAGTTTGACTTTATGGAACCTGAAAAGCCCAAGTCGCCCTTTCCAAACCACAGTACCACATGGTAAGATACATACTTTGAAAAGAAACTATGAAAACTACAGATTTGCCTCTTCACAACTTTAATGTTTCCAATTTTACCTTCATTTATGTTATAGACTGGCAGAGGACATTGATTAGCTCCTCCATAAGGAACATACTTTAGGTTTTTTTTCTTATCTTGGGGTTAGTATGTTTAGTCCATTAACATTAAATGCAATTACTAGTAAGACTAGATCTAGATCTACTTCTTATTTGTTCTCTGTTGTTGATACTCTATTTGGTTGCTTTGTTTTTCTACTTTCACGTAATTTAAATATTATTATTAGGAATACATTTTAATTCTGAGGCACTTTATCATCTTTTTCTATAGTTTGTTGCAAGTATCTACATCAGTGCTTTGAACTTTGCTTCTACTATATAGAATGTGTTTTTTCCTTCTGGTTTTTTATATATTTTATTTGTAGTAACTTCAACATGTTATGTCTCAACTTATTTTGGTTGGTTTTTTAAATTTATTCCATTAACAGTTCTAAATTCATAATTTTCACAAAATTTTAGAACTTTTTTGCCATTTATCTTTAATATATTTTTTTGTTTCTCTTTCTGTAATATGAGTCAGCTTTGTTAGAATTTTTGGTGTTCTGGAGCAAATCACTGATTCTTCATTTTTGTATTTGTTTTGTCAATATTTTTGTAACAGATTTCAAGTAAATTAGTTCCCACTGATTCGTCATCTGTTTAACTGTTTTTTGTTCCTGCATTTCCATGCTATTAAACTAAGATTTTTCTTCAGATAGTTTTTCCACTCAATATCTTTTTGATTTTTAGAAATCTTTCAAGATTCCCTTTTGTGACTTATTCTGAACATTTCACCTGCCTTTAATCATTGAGCTTAGGTACCTCTTAAAAATTTTTTAAAATAACATCACTTGCTTTGCTTTGACCTGTATTGACAACCATGGCTCACACTCCTCCTCCTTATAAAAGTTATATCCTATATAATGAAGATATACAGGCTTTTATCTTCATATTTATCAGTTACTCAGGATATACAGTATAAAAGTCTGTTAGAAATAAATGTAAAGCTTCATGTATATGAAGTAATATAATGTGGATGGTGATACAATGTCATCTATTTGCTAGAATGTATATTCTCATCCCCTTCTTCCTTAGCCATCTCTTCTAAATCTATGTGGATATATATCACTGTTTTTCTAGAAGTCAAAATTTTTCTATCATGAAGAAATAAACTATAAAGCTTAAAAGGTCAGACAATTGTGTTTTAAAAGGAAATGTGTTCTTGGGCGAGGTGTTGGTTTGTTGGTTATTTTGTTTTCTGAGACAGACAAACCTAAAATTTGGAATCTCCCTGCCCCTGTCTTGCAGATGCTGGGATTACAGATGTGAACCACTATGCCCAACTTTTGTTTTAAATTGTAGTAAAATATATGTATTATACAATTTATTATCTTAACTTTTTACAGACTGTTTTGTGGGTAAATATACCCATATGATCATGTTTCTGTCAAAAAAGATAATTGTGTTACATCTTTTTAAATACATGTAGAATTATTTTAAATGGCAATGTGTTAAATTACCAAGAAAATCTTAAATTCTGTAAAATGGGTAGTAAAGCATTTCTCATTGATAGTGAAATAAAATATAGTTAACTTAAAAAGGAAATGCTACAAGGAACTGTATATAAACTTCATATGTAAACTTTAAAAAACAACATTTAAAGAAGGAATTAGACAAAAATTGTTCTATATGTAAATTGTTCAATGTAGAAAAATAATATTGAACCATACTATATACTCAAACTAGGAAATTCATTGAAGAGGAAAACTTGTAGCTCTAAATTATATCTACACTATGTCTAAATTATCTAAAGATAAATACTCAAAAATCTAAAAAAAAACAAAACCAACTAACAAAAAGGAAGGATCAAATCACACATTTATCATAGTAGTTAATGGCAGTAAAAGCAAAACCATAGAACAAAGAAATAAAACACTGATATAATGAAAACAGACACTGTCTTTAGCTAAGCTAATCAATACAGAAGAACAAAAATATGAAATTAGAAATTACATTGGGCAGGCAATTGGTGGTGCACACCTTTAATCTCAGTACTTGGGAGGCAGAGGCAGGTGGATCTCTGTGAGACCAGCCTCCAAAGCCATAGAGAAACCCTGTCTCAAAAAAAAGAAAAGAAAAGAAAAGAAAGAAAAAAAGGAAAGAAAGAAATTGCATCAGAAATGCAGAAATTAAAAATTCAAAGACATTCTGATACAAAGGTAGGACAGTTCTATATTCTCTCCACTATTGCTAGAAAAAACAAAAAATAAACAAGAAGAAAAATAAAAACTTCAAAGACAAAAACCCCTCAAACTCATAGTCATGAATAAATACAAAATAATGAAAATTTTGTGGTTTTTTTGGGGGGGTACAAGTTCAAATCCCCATCTGTGGCCAATTTCTTTTAGCCTGAAAAACACCTCTTATTTCTGGTGTTGCAAATCTGGTTTTGCTTTGGGGAAATGTTGACATTTTAACTCATTGTTGGAAGATGATTTTGTCTAACACAAAATTCTCTAGTTTACATTTCTTTTTTTCTCTTCCAGTACTTTAAGCATATTGTTCTCTGCTCTTGGGTCTTTAATGTTTCCAAAGTTGATGTTTAATCTTACTTGGGGCTCCTTTTAATACAATTGTTTTTGTCTTGATTTTTTCCCCTGCCTTTAAGATATTTTTTCAATCTTTTAGCATTTTTGCTTGGATTGTCTGAGTTTGGAGCATTTTTCTTTTACCATTTTACCATTTCTTTCCTAACCTTTCAGTATTACCCTAGTGTCTATGGTGATAATGACTAATGGTATTTCGCAGTTTTTGGCATTGTTTACTTACTGTTATTGTGTTTGGTTTGTCACACTCTCCTTGTTCCCAGCATCAATTTCTAACACTTTTCATAATAACTTTTGTTAATTTCACTCATATTACTGTTCTGAAATGTTGCTTTATTCATATTACTCCAGAATTCAAAAGTTGTCCATATTTATATTGAAATTAGCTATACATTTTGTCATTGGTTGACTATTTTGTACCTGAGAATTTTCTTTTATCTTTTACTCTTTCATTTATCCTGTGATGGAGTCAAATTGGTCTATCCATAACCCTGTTTTAATTACAGCTTCTAAAACATGCTGTGTCTATTATTCATTTTCTTCTGGTGCATCATACTGCAGTTTTTATATTAGTATTGTTCAACCTAATGAATTCTAAACACACTATAATTTAGTTGCTTCTATGTGCCCTGACACTTATTATACAGTACTTGTAAGATAGAGAATAACAATAAATCAACTTGATGATATTATTGTTTTGCACATTACATTTAAGTATGCTTTAATTACTGGCAGGTATTGATAAAATGAAAATAAGCAACTCTTTCCAAAAAGTAAACTGTTAGAGCTGAAGATTGAATGTCAATTGGACCTTACAACACTATTTCAATGCCTGGGACCCAAATGGTGAAAGGAGAGAACTAATGGTTCTCTTAACTCTATCTATGTACTATAGCACACATGTGCCCCCTCTCCACACAGTAAATTAATCATTGTAACAGCATTTTAAGTGAAGTTGAATGATTTTGTAAGACTATCATATGCTTTATATTAGAAGACTTTCTGCAATATGAAAGTTTATTACTATTGTAGACAAGTAATTGAGAATGATACAGATTTTATTCTTTTTCTTTTCCTTTCTTTTTGTTCTTTTTTTCCTTGTGGAAGGGGGGAGAAGAAGATCTTCTGTACCCTTTGCTGGATTTGAACTCTCAACCTGCCTCAGTGTTGAGATTACAGTCATGAATAATATATTCTAATAATACTATTCTTCATTATATATGTGTATATCATCAGTGCTATACTTTATTTTATGTGTATATATAACTAAAATTATAAGAAACTACATTCATATTTAGAGAATACAAAGCAGCAAAATGTGAATACTTTTATAAATAACTTCATTAATATAAAGCATCCCATTGTTTTTATTCTATGATAACTTATGAATTTAATAAACTATTAGAATATGTAGACTTATTATGTAAAATATGGATACATTAAGAATAAGCCAATACCTTTAGCTTAAACTGAAACTACTATGCATTAAATCATAAAAATGACCAGCTTAACAATATAATATAACTGGAGTAATAAGATTATTCCAAACTTAATCATCATTGATGGAAATATAAAATAGTGCTTGTCCTATTCCCTTCTGTAAGCAGTGTCTACAATTAAAACTGTGCTTGACCCTTTAGCTTCAGTTGTGTTTGTATCAGCTGCCATAGTGTAATCTGTTCAAGGGTTATTGTCACAGTGGAGGAAGCTACATGACTCATCCCCAGAGGCTTATAGATTTCTGTTTTATTATATTATTGTTCCATGTTTATATTTCTTAAATGAAATTTTAAAAAATTCTCATCAATCAGTATAATTTTAAGTTAGATTTAATTCTTTCTTTCTTTCATTAGGAAAAAGTCAAAGAGAAGGAAGGAAGTCTGAGCCTTGTAAACCAATTCTTAAAGTAGAGTACAAAACTTGCAGGAACAGGTACGTGGTTGTACTTGGTAAATATGTAATTATATGTTAGGAGTAGGAGAAAGAAAGCCAACAACCTCTGATAATGTTATATTACCATAGAATTATAAATTATTAATTTTATAATTAACATATTTTGTTATTGTGAATATTGAAAATAACAAATTACATGTTTAAATTATATTTATATTAACATATATTAATTCTAATAGTTGAGGACTTTTGAATCATTTATAATACTTGTAACATTTATTAAGCTAAATCTATATATTGATAATCCTAAGAGATTTAAATGTATAACCAGATCTCTCTGAACTTAGAATCTTAACATACTGAATTTGCAAAGATAGCCTTTAGTTGGAATTATAAAATTATGTATATTTTCATGATGGAAAAGAGCTAAATATTAAGACTATATGATAAAATAATATCTAATACAACTTTGTTACATTTATATCCACAGTCTCTGCATTGCTTTAATTTATAATAATCATTAATGGCATTTTCCCACCCGATATGAGCATAATAATGTTATTATTATTATTGTTCATGTACACGCACATGGGTTCTGAGGATCTAACTCAGGAGCAAGCACCTTGACATGCTGAGCCATCTTGTCAACCCCTGAACAGAAATATAGACTAAAAAACTCCTACTTTTTGCTAGTTACTTGTTCACATTGTAATGTGCTATTAACATCATAGATACAATTATGTTTGTTAAAATGTCCTCTTCTGAAGTTCTAATAGTATAAAATTATGATAAATTATCAATGTATCTTTAGCAGGCCAATTTACCATAACTAAACAAATAAAATATTCCAAATTTAAACAGTGTGAATGGAAACAAATCTTATATAATTCTTCTTTCCTTAAAATGTTATTTATAATTAAAAGTTTTCATGTACCTAAGTAGTATATATACCATGTTATACACTGTAAACTCTAAGGATCCTTGAAGGTCAGGAAATTATATTAATTGTTCAAAGCAGCTTATAGCTTTATTTGGTTTTCCTTTTAACTTGTGTAATTTTTTTCCAAAATAATATTTTCTTTACTTCAGTGTTGGATATCCTAAGGACTATAATATCCATTGAATTATCAATTAGTGTTCAATCTTTTCTATGGATTACAAATAATGAAAATAAAACAGCAACATAAGAACAGTTTCATGTGATGCCTGAGATACTTTTCCCATGAAAATCTTATAATCCATGCATTTTATGGCTTCTGTTTGGTTACAGGGGTGTCATTTTGAAAATGTACTCCTGTGATGTGCTCAGCAATGTTCATTTTGATTCAGTTGGTTTTAATTATATATCACACACTGAGTAATTTGATTTCTGTGTTAAAACATGAATTACTACCAGATTTTGAATTTGATAGGCTCTAGTAACAAAGACCAAGACAAAAAACTAGTGGTTTTTAAATGGCATTAGAGATAGTTTGATAGATGTTTGTTTTGGGGACATAGAAAAAGGCCAAAGGTATAACCAGGCTGCAAATATTATAAAATTTCTATCTATTAGCTTTTGGGCAACTAAATATTTTATAGAAAAAATAAAAGGAACATCTAACCTATCCTTGAAGATCATGGAAGGGAGAATTATCAAGAGAGGTCAGGAACATTCCTTAGAGAAAGAATTTCTGAGATAGGACTTAAAAGGAGGTACTTTAGGAATCAGAACTCAAATGAAACAGTGTAAAGTCACGATTAATATCACTGACTTTATAATAATATGGCTGTGAGACTTTTAATTATATCATAACCTTTAGTGTCATCAGCGGTAATATCTGATTTGCTATGATGCTCATGAAAACTAGGTGAAACAATGCATAAGGCATAGATTTTCATGACTAAGAGGGTACACACTCAGTTTCCTAATTAATCAAATTAGCATAGTTATTATCATTAGAAGATTAAATTAAAGATTAATTAAATATTTGTTTTAACAATTAGTTTCTAAATATAATAATTATATTTATAATATTAAATAAGCATTTTATCGATCACACTTTCATTCCATTTGTATACATTGCGTACAGACAATTTTGTTTTTATTTTTGTGATTATTACTTTATATAAAAGTCACCTCTGAAAGTTTAAACTAAGGGTAAAACTTAGAGTGTACTAGTCTTAAAAAGAATGAAAGATGTGGTCACAGAAGTAGTAGAGAACTCGACTGAGTTATATCCAGGTTAAACTATGTCTTAATTAAGAAATGCTCCTTTTCACTAGTTGTTGTATCATGCATATATAGATGAACATCTGTGTGTGTGTGTGTGTGTGTGTGTGTGAACATATATATGTGACCCCATATGTTCTTATTACTATATTGTGTTAGATTTTTAAAGCAAAACATGGTTTTTTTTGGTTTTGGGGGGGGTTGCAAAACATGTTTTTTGGGGGGGGTTGTTTTAAGTAGACGATTTGTTCAAACTCATTGCTATCCTCCCTGCTAAACACTTCAAATCAAAGTCTGGCAGGGCCCTGGGAATTTGTATCTATAACAAATTCTGGTTTATGCTGATGCTGGGCCACACTTTTTAAAATTGATACATTGATTAAAATAAAATGTTAAGAAGTGAAAATAACCAGAGAATAGAGAGATAATGATGACACAAATATCTTGAACCTAGAAGGAATAGTAGTGAGCCTGTCTTAGTCATTGTTCTGTTGCTGTGAGGGGACACCAAGACAAAGGCAACTCCTAAAAGAAGCATTTAATTGTAAACTTGCTTACAACTTTAGAGGTTTAGTCCATTATCATCATAACAGGAAGCATGGCAGCAGGCTGGTAGGTGCCAGAGAAGTAGCTGAAAGCTATGTTCTGATCCACAGGCAGCAAATGAGAGAGGCAGACACTGGACCTGATGTGGGGTTTTTGAAACCTCAGAGCCTATCCCAAGTGACACATTCCTCTAACAAGGCCACACCTACCTCCAAAATGACTTCATCTCCTAATTATTCTAATCACCAAACATTTCTGCTCCTTGGTGACTAATTTGACTAATATTTAAATATTTACACATTGAGCCTATAGGGGGCATTTTCATTCGAACAACCACAGAACCTTAGAATAAGAAAGATGAAGATTTCTGACAAGTAGAAAATAGCTATGAAAACTAAGTAAAACGTCCACTGTGGGGACTAGGAAAGATGGCTCAACAGTAAGAGCACTAACTTCTCTTGCAAAGGATATAGATTTGGTTCCCAGCATCCACATGTCAGCTCACAACTGTAATACAGTGTCATGGGGCTAGATACCTGCTTTTGGTCTCTGTGGGCTCCTACATTCATACAATACACATAAACTCATACAAGCGCACACACATAAACATTTTTAATAAAAAACCTCTAACCCATTGTGTACATATATTTACTACTTAAATATAAATTTTGTTGCATGTACTTAAGCTTTACAATATGATGTTATAGGATAAATGGAAGTATATTTCAAACAATAGGAAATATGCTTTCTAATACCAAATTAATGGTTTCTTGACTCAGTTTGTCAAATCATTCATTCTAGGCCATTAACTCAAATGATCCACAATGCAGGATTTAGAGAACAGAAAAGCTTTGTCAAGACATAATTTTTAAAAGTTAGAATAGATATTTTATATGTGAATGTGATAGAAATATTAAGATTTCTATGGTTTTTATTCTTTGATCAGCATAAAATTTACAAATTATTGCATAACACAAGACAAAAAAGAGAAGGAAATATAGAGATTTATAGAGACAGGCAGCTTCTTTAGTTTATCAGAAAGAGTGGAAGTGGATGTTTTAGAAAAGCAGACTTTAAAATGACTCTGCTGCAAAGGCTCTCTAGTGCTTTTAAAAATGTATTGGAGAGGGATATTTTCAATTTGGTATTACTTGCTGAAAACACTTCTTTATTAACATAAAGTATGTGTGTTGAGTTTAGAGTAGAAAAATGAAAAGTTATGAAGCTATTTTAAATGGTTTCCAATCATCAAAGGAAACCTTGTTGAGTTTGTCACTTTGTGTCCTTGTAACAAAGTATGAGAATAAGTATGTTAAAGTAAAAAGACCTAATTGGCTATAGGTCACTTTAGTCTGTCATTTACTGACTCCATTTATTTTAGTCTTGTGTCAAGGCAAAGTAAACTCATCACAGCATAAAAGTACACCAAGCAAAGTAGGCTTACGTTATGTCAGCTGGGAAGCAGAGCGAGAAAAGAGGAAGCCTATGTTGGTATCCTTCCTTACTCTTTTGCTTCCTGGACCCCCGACTGTTGGACAGCACTGCCAGCATTCAGCACAGGTGCTCCCTTACTGCCTTTACTTGCTATTCCATATGGAGGTTGACTCTGCAAATGCCCTAACAGACATATACAGGAGCACATTTCTTTTTTTCTTTTTCTTCCTTCCTTCCTTTTTTCTTGTCCATTTCTATTTTTTAAATTTGTTCTTCTCTCATACATTACATTCTGATCATAGTTTGCCCTCTCTCCACTCCTCCTAGTACTCCCCCACCTTTCCTCACTCCCAGATCCAAACAGTTTCAGTCCAACCAAATTAAGAAATGAGTGACACTCATTTTATTACTTATTTGTACCTTGAAAAGTAATATGTAGACTGAGCATGGTGTGTGTGTGTGTGTGTGTGTGTGTGTGTGTGTGTGTGTAAACAAGTAAAAAAGGGGTCATAATTTGAAAGACAGCAAAGGATGGTACATGTGAGGGGTTGGAGGGAAGAAAGGGAAGGGAGAAATGATGTAATTGTCTTTTAATTTCAAAAAGAAAAAAGTACTAAAGTAATAGACTATAGTTTTATGTGAAATTACTTGAACCAGCTAGAGCTTGCTGTATATGCATATAACTCAGTAGGGGACATTTCTCTGACAAATTATTGTTCATTTACATATTACTTTCTATCTTCTCATAAACCTTTTAATATAGAAACTTCATTATCTAGAATTTTCATGTTCTCATATAGCATTCTGAGCTTTCCACTGTGGTATTTCATTTTGTATTAAAATTTGCCTCTCTTTTTCATCTTAGAGACTTGGGTCCCACGTGCCCACTTGTTAATTGAATATTATAACATAAACTAATGTTCTAATGATAGTGATATAGAATTTCTTAGCCAAATAAAATGTACTAATATGTCCCTTTGAAAGTTAGTGAGTACCCCAATTCCCTCCATCTTGTCCTTTCCCAGTGCCACTCAAATATCTTTACACCTACCCATTAGTTATTCTAGTAGATAGAATGTAGACCCAGAAAAGGGAGATGCTAAAATATTCATTGTTGAGAAACTAGAGACAGGAAGGCCACTTGCATTGTAGATAACTTATTCTGAATCTATTATTTAAAGGCTTATGTTTTGTCTTCTTGTTATCTTAAAGAATGTAGTCTCATTACCCTTTTCCCCCCTATGTAGTGAACCATTTATAATATTCTCTGGTGGGCTGTCATATGACAAAGCTTGCAGAAGACCAAGTTTAACCATCATGCATGGAAAAGCAATTACAGTACTTGAAATGGATCATCCTATTGTTGAATTTCTAACTTTGTGTGACACACCTTATCCAAATGGTAAGTAGATAAAATGAAACATTTAATTTTAGAAAAACAATAATTTTGAAATGACAAGTTCCTAATGAAATTAAGGTTAAATATTTTCAGTTTTGGCAGCAGACATCCACTGTGGTACAACACTGTGAGCTACAGTTGCTGGCGCAGGTTCTGCAATTGTACCTACTTGGCAAACTGGAAGTAAGACAGATGTAGTGCAGCAGTTCTGGCGTTTCAGGTTCTAATATCAGGTAAGTGCTTTAAACTTTGATAAGGATGGTGGAAGCTGAGCTGGGAGGGTCCGATAGGGGTCCGGGGTGAAATCACTTGGGGGAAACTGAGGTCTCCTAATAGTCTCTCCTAGACCAGCTCCACCCATCCCATCCCAATGCCAATCAAAGTTAAAGCACTTACCTGATATCAGTGATCTGTAACTCTGGTGGTGCTGCATCTCTTTCACATCTGGCTTTGCTTCAGATGCAACTGCAGCACATCTGATTACTCTAGGATTGCTGATGTGTGGTTAGTGATTTATTTTAATTTGGAGAATAGTTATACGTCCATGAGGAGGAGAGATGCATGTATATATTATCTTGAGTAAAGATACAAAACATTTGTAAACATAAAAGTAATCTAAACTCATATAAAAACTCTAATGGTGATGAAATAATGAAATCTAAAAATTGGAAATGGTTAAAACATAAACCAGAAATATGAATTTATGATCAAATCAATATTAATATACATTACTACATTCTCAAAAGGGGACTTGTAGATATAGGACAAAGACTTGTCTTGGGACAGAATATTTGGATTTATGATTGATCTCTGACATTTATTATATACTAAATAAGTTGCTTACATGTTTTACTTACCATGTATAGAAAGGGAATAATTTTACCCAAATATGATTAGTGGAAAGGTAAATGAACATATTTTGTTAACTATGAAAATATGTATGTTGTGTTTCATTACTAAATATATTGATTCCTTTTTATTTATTTAGCTTTATATTTAAAATATATAACAGTTAACAATCAACGTAGCACTTTATTTCAATAGTTACTAGAGACAAATGACCTGACTTTTTAATCAACATATATTTATTGAATGTTGATGTGGCCTCAATACTATAAGTACTTGTTAAGTTTATAGAAATATGAACATAATCTCTACAGTAATTGCATAAAGTCTAGTTGAGTCAATGAAATAATTATGAATTGAATTGAAGTAATGCATGATTGTAATGATGAATTACATGTTTCACAGTATAAATAATACACCTTTTTATAGCTGGTTAAATTACTAAAATATTCATGTAAAGCCTCAAAAGAGAAGTAGAATTTAGGCAGAACTTATTGAAAAGATTGAGTAAAGGTTCTTATAAACTGTTGGTTATTTATTTTTATTTAAATTAAAACTATCTTATTGTACACAACAATCCCAGTTCCCTCTCCCTCCTGTACTCCCATTCCCCTGACCATCCCCCAATGCTCCCCATCCACTCCTCAGGGAGGGAGAGGTCTCCCATGGGGGATCATCAAAGTCTGTCACATCATTTGCGGCAGGATCTAGGCCCTCCCCATGTATCTAGGCTGAGAGAGTAACTTTCTATACAGAATGGGCTCCCAAAGCACATTCCTGCACTAAGGATAAATACTGGATCCACTGCCAGAGGCCACATAGACTTCCCAAGTCCTGCTACTGAGAAAAAATTGTGGTGTTTTGTAAGATCAATTTATAAGAAAACATCTAAGATTTTTGGAGACATGTGTGGAGAAATGAAGAACTTTGAGGAAATACTAAGATGAGAAAGAAAGTACTCATTTTAGTAAGTTTGTTCAAGGAATATGTAGGTTTAAAGAAAGACTCCTAAAATCCAAACTGTAGCAAAGGCATTTGTAACTAATATGCATTTAATGTAGCTGGGTGAGTTGTTTTACTCATATGATCTCAGAATTTGGGAGAATGAAGCAAGAGGATTCCCATGAGTTCCAGGCTGCCTAAACTATATAATGAGTTTAATACAGTTTATGCTATAGTGTGTATGAATTTTCTTTCAATATGAACATAAAAAACATTAAAACAAACCCAAAACCACTACGTCTTTTTCAAACACAGTCACAGCATTTTTTTAAAGAAAGAATAGTAAAATTGAGTAGAGTTATAAGAGAACAAGAAAGAGGAAAATATCTTACAATGTTTACTCATGATTTATCACATTATAAATGTTTGTATGGATGACAAAGGAACAAAGGTTAGAGTCACCTAGGAAGGAAATATGGAGGAAACAGAAAGAAAAGCCAAAATACCGAACTAAAAGCTAAAGTTAGGAAAATTCCCCCTAGTAAGAGCAATGAGATGTATCTGAAATAGAAGTTGAGAGTTCATGATTACAAAGATCAGACACGTGTTTCATACATGTAGTCTTCTGAACATTAGTAGCCATGTAAGGACAATTTATTATGGTTTTTAATAAAGCATAATTCTGCTAAACCATGCCTATTCTCCACCACAAGTGGATTAATAGGTCTGTTTTTCAGAAAACTAATAGGGAGAATTGAACTTTTCATTTGTTAGATTTGAGGAGAAATGGTTTTAACTATACTGGTGGTAATGTAAATATATTAACTACTCAAATACATTTTAACTTTTCATATCTAGAGTCTATCAAAGCACCAGAAAAGAAAGCCTGTGTTATACATAATGAAGTTTCTCAGGGCCTTTCCAGAATCGCCCAGTGCTACTCACCTTTTTAATTATTCTCTACAAATGCGTATATAGATGTATACATTATCTTGATGTTTTTTCTACAAATGACATAATATTCCATGCACTGTCCTATATCATCGTGTTAATGTATTTTAATTATTATTCCTTGGTCGTTAATAGGGAATTCCAATCTTCTTTACAGATACATATGATAAATGTCATTCCCAGACTAAACCAAGTTGTCCATAATTTTAATACTGCTGATAACTTTTATGACATCTGACAATTTAACTTACAACTCAATGTTGTAACATTGCTAATGGGATCATAATCCAGAGTAATAACTGTAATCAGAAGTTGCCTGTTCACATCTATATTTAGATGGCCAGTCATCTCTGGGCCTCTCAAATGATGTATTATTTTCAGAATAATAATTGTGATAGAACTTTCTTCATCCTTAACTGGTAGAGCAAGGATTAAAAGATGAGATATACCAACCTAAAAAGGTACTATTTATCATCATGTGTAGTTTTTCATATAACTTTTATAACAGTTTAAGGCGATTATAATTGTGCCATTTCAGTGGAAAAGGAACTTCAAGTTAAAGAATGTAACTGATATGCCCAAGACAAAACTTCTAGTAAATAATAGGCAAAGAATTGAACTCAATATGATTCCTAAACAATTCTTTAGTTGCTGTCACAATATACAAAGGACTTTTACAAGGTGAAACTTCTGCTGCCAGTTTTTGCTTGTATAGGAACAACAGTAACTTTTGACAAATGTAACTAACAGTCTACAATTTCAATTTATCTATGACTTTCGTTCATACATGGTAATGCCTCAGCTATTTTATTTTCTAACACTTGCTATAAATCTAGCCAATGAAGTTCCTAAGGAGAGCTGACAAAGAGAAAATAAGTAGTCATATTGAACCCTACTGTTCCTCAAACTTAGAACCAAATTGTACTAAAACAACACTGAGAAACTTAAAACAATGCTAAAGATAAATATTGGGAACATCTTAGTATGAGAATAGTTTGTACATTGGACTGTTACAGACTTCCTGTTGTCATATAGATGACCTCCTAAACACCAGCAAGTTTTAACCCTTGTTCTCATTTACTTGTTTGCTTTTGTGTTTTTCTCTTGTGTGAATGTTGGTTGTAAGCATGAACTTGGGTAGGCTCTGTAGCCTCTCAGGCATGGAAGTTACTCCGAAGGCTGTTTACTCCAGTATTTAAATTTCTCACAAAAGACTTCAATCCTCTGTAGAAGACATCTGTTGAGTGATTATTGAGTTTAGGATAAATACTTTTCAACTAAAGACTGCTGGTATAATGAAAACAAGATGGAAGTTAAGAGTTTAAAGTCCTGGGTTTAAATTTCAGTTTAACCACTGGTTGATGATCCTGTGCCTCTTCTGAATGCTTTCTCAGCAATATGGCAAAAATAACACTCCATAGCTAGTAAGAATCAAGGTCATACATATAAAACGTTTTCTTATTCAGTTTCCTAAAACTGAGAACATCACTTTTACTTTGGCTGTCCCCATTAGTCAATTATTGTAAATGGAAAACAATGCTTGCTTTGCCTCTTAACTAAATCACTGCTCCCATCTTAGCACAAGTTACATTTTATACCATTCCCCTTATCTTCCCACAGCTCATAGTAGTTCCCAAATTCATATTTTAACACTGTTCACAGATTGTAAAGATCCACAAGAAAAATGTATTGTCAGTCTTATTCCCCATATAGCTTTTGGTTTTTTGAGACAACTTCTGGGATATAATGGAGCATGAATAGGAGGGAACAGAACAATGGAAAGAAGTTTGGATTTTAGAAACTTGAAAATCTTCGGTTACCTCACATTGTTTGATTTTTGCAGGCTTGTACACATGCACACAGGAATAGTCTGTAAGAGTATACTAAACTATATTGACTCAAAGTATACATCCAACTATAAGTGTTTTACTATCATAGTGAGGTGATTGTATATCATATCATAGAGAAGCAGGGTTAGTGCAGTCTCAGAGTGTCTCCCAGTAGGCATGATCTAGATCTAAAGCACTAAGCTTATGGATGAGTATGATAGTGATCATAAGATTGCAGTGACACTCTCACTCTTTTCTGTTAGTCCAGGACTGCAATCACTTCATGATTTTTGAAATTTATTTGACTGTGTACTATACATATGGTCATTTTCCTTGTTCTATTAGATATTTTAACATTATAGTTGTCAAATAAAACATTTTATTAAAAGTATTCTTTGTCACTTTGGCTCATAATTTGGTTTTATCATCATTTAAATAACATCTCTATATGAGATAAAGGAAATGCAGTGCTGATGGTTTAAATGAAATACGAAGTATAGAAACTTTTCAGTGTTTTCTTTCTGTTGTAGAATTTCAAGAGCCCTATGCTGTTGCTGTACTTCTAGAGAAAGATCTCATCTTAGTTGATCTGACACAAACCAAGTAAGTTGTTCATAATAACACCAACAACTTTTAAATTATATTCAGTACAATAAAAATGCAGGAGCACACTTTAAATAATTGGCATTAGAATTCCCTAGATAGTAAGTTTTCCTTCTGTGAAAAATTGTCTTACTAAAGTTATAGAAATGCAATTTGGTTAAATGATGAAAAGTGAGTTAGGAGAGTTTGCTTGTGTAACAAAAAATTTGCTATTCATCTTAAAAGCAGCATAGATGTTTGGACACAGCATTTAGACACCTAGGACACAAGGAATCACATTTTTGCCTTTGTCTTAAACAAAAGTAATTGTTACAAAACATGTACAGTATAACAACTGGACATCTGTTACTCTATTGACTGAAGGAAATCTTATAAGGGAAAATTACACATGGTGAAACTATTTTGAGACTACTACAGCAGACAGTTGAAGACTGAGATTCTTAGGAACAGAAAATGGGGTCTACCATTTCCTATTTTTAAAATGTGGGAAATATATAACAAAAATGAAGAAAATCTGTTTTACCCTGAGACACAAACCAGTGTAGCTGGAAGACAGTGTCCAACAATTCCAAGTCAACTTTACAACCAATATAAAGGACTGAAACACACCAGCAGCACCTTTTATGTTTTCATGTCACATGTGTTCTGTTCCTTTCTCTCTCCTTATGATACCTTCCTCCCCTCTCATGATCCCTTTCTAGTTTCATCTCGAACAAACACATTCATTTAGCTCTAGATTCTGCATATAATATAAAATATCCAGTCTTTGTCTTTCTTAGCCTAGCTTACTTGCTTAACATAATGATTTCCAGGTCCATTCATTTTCTTGGAAATGTTATGATTTCATTTTTGTTTGAGATAACAAAAGTCTAATTTGTATAGGTACTATATTTTATCCATCTGTGTGATCATTAAATTAGAACTCTCCATTGGAACCTGGTGGAATCACCAATGAACATACAATTAAAGACAATGGTTCCCATTCTCCCTAATCTATCATTAGAAAATAGTCCAACAGCGAAGAAGAGACCCCCCTGAGACTCTCTCCTTGCCATACTGGACTGTTAACAGTTCCATTATTGGGTACACTTAGTGAATGTATACTTGCTTACTTTGAGTTTGTGGTTGCATAGCTATGTCTTGCCAGGAGATGACATTTTATAGCCTTCTCTCTATCAGCTCTTACATTCCTTTTCACTCTGCTTCTATTTTCAGTATCCCATAAACCATGCACAGGATGGTATTAATGTATTATTTAGGGCTGTGCTCTCAGTATCCTGCAGCTACAAGTCTCTGTTTTAAAACCACAGCTCACTGGAAAGAGAGCTTCTCAATTAAGGATGAGAGTACTGCATATCTATAGGTATAAACAAATATTTAGAAGGTAGTTTGATCTGTATCAGTTGATAAACAACAGCATTCTGTTCCCTACTTAGAAACTCTGAATTCCACCGCTATGGGTATGTGATCAGATTTATAGCAATAGACATGGATTCTTTCGTGTTGAGTGAGTCTCAAATCCAATCAGAAGTTGTTTACCCCCACAATGGCAGGACCACTATTGCACAAATGGGATCCTCTATCTCTCCAGGTTGGTTTTTTTAGATCATAGAACTCACAGTTGTATAAAACCATTGATGCCATTTTTACCCCGGTAGTCCACACAGGAGCTTGTAGAATTACAAATGCTACCTGTCAGGTAGAAGATTCAGCTCACTTCCAGCCTGACTTTCCAATTCCTGTGAGCATTCGCACCCCGATTGGCCCCTTTCTAAGTCACTGTCTTCTACTAGGATTCTAAATTGAACCCACAAAATTAGAGATTTGAACTTGGGATCTATATATAATGGAGAATGTGAGGTTTACATGTAATGGATAGTGTGGTGTTTGTTTTTCTGTGCCTGGCTAACCTTACTCAGCATCTATTTTATTAGAGCCACCCATTTACCTACAAATTTCATAGCATCATTTTTCTCTGCAGCTGAGTAAAATCCTACTGTACCACATTTTCATTATCTAGTCTTTAGTTAGTGGACATCTAGGCTCTTTCTGTTTCTTAACTGTTTTTTTAAGAAGCAAGTATAAACATGGATAAGCAAGTATTTCTGTAGTATGGTATAGAGTAGGCCCTTGTACATATGTCTAAGAGAAGAGTAGCAGGAACATATGGGATTTCTTCTATCTTTGACCGTTAGAGTAGAAGTTTCCAAGGGTTGCATATCAGAAATCCTGCATTTCAAATATTTGCATTATGATTCAAATGGGAACAAAATTACAATGATGCAGTAGCAACAAAAATAATTTATGGTTTGGGGTCACCACAACATGAGGAACTGCATTAAAGAGTCACAGAATAGAAAGGTTGAGAATCACTGTTTTATAGGAATCTCCACACTGATTTTCTTAATGACTAAAAAAGTTTACACTTCCACCAACAATGGATCCTCTTTCCACAAATCATTGCCATCATTTGGTTTTTTGATGATGGCCATTCTAACTGGGGTGAACAGAATCTCAAAGTAGTTTTATAATTTGTATTTCTCTTATGGTTAATAATAAAAAGTCTTCAAAACTGTTTATGGGTCATTGCTATTTATTCTTTTGAAAATTCTCTGTTCACACATATAGTCCGCTTTTAAATTGGGGTTTTCATCTTTTTCGTTTTTTTATATATTTTGGGCATTAAAACTTTCTCAGATACATAGTTGGCAAAGAATTTCTTCCATACTGTAAGTTGCCTCTTCACCATATTGACTATTTCCTTTGTTGCACAGAAGCTGTTTAGTTTCATGGACTTCCATGTGGAAGCTGTTGGCCTATTTCTGAGTGACTGTAGTCCTAGTTATAACATTATTACCTGTTCCTGTATGTTGTAGTCTACTACCTCCCATCTCTTCTACCAGTTATAGAATTTCATATATTACATTGAAGTCTTTGAACCATTTGGAGGATTTTTAACAGGATGGGTCTAGCTTCATTCTTCTACATGCATACAACTAGATTTCCCAACATTGTTGAAAATGTTGCCTTTCATCTAGTATGCATTTTTATCAAAACTCAGATGTCAATAGTTTCATAGACTTCTTTTTTATGTTCAAGCTTGATTTCTTTTTTAAAATTGTTTTTATTTTTAAATTTAGGTTAGAAACAAGATTGCTTCAAATGTCAATCACAGGTCCCTCCCTCTTTCGCTCCCTTCCTCCCATGCCCTCCTTCCAACACCCCCAGTACACCCTCATTTCCCAGGGAGGGTGAGGCCCTCCATGGGGTATCCATAGTCTGTCATTTCATCCAGGGCAAGGCAAAGACCCTTCCCCAAGAGTCCAGGATGAGAGTGCATCTCTCCTTGTAGCATGGGTACCCAAAGTCCATTTGTATGTGAGGCATAAATACTGATCTACTACCCAAGGCCCAATAGATAGCCTAGGCCTCCTCACTGAAGCCCACATTCATGGGGTCGTGATCAGTCCCATGCTAGATTCCCAGCCATCAGTATGGGATTCGAGAGCTAACTCTTCTCAGGTCAGCTGTTTCTGGGGGTTAAACCAGCCCAGTCTTAACCCCTTTGCTTTTCAGTCCTCCCTCTCGGATACTGGGTTCCTTGAGTTCAGCTCAGTGTTTAGCTGTAGGAGTCTGCCTCTGTTTCCATCAGTCATTGAATGAAGGTTTTTTCCCCCAGACTTTGGCAGTTAAGATTGTAGGCTGGCACTCCCCAGATCTATGTCTAAAATCCATAAATGAGAGAGTACATAACATGTTTCTCTTTTTGTGACTGGGTTACCTCACTCAGGATCGTTTCTTCTAGTGCCATCCATTTGCCTACAAATTTCAGGATTCCATTGTTTTTTTTTTCCTGCTGAATAGTACTCCATTGTGTAAATGTACCACATTTTCTCTATCCATTCTTCAGTTGAGGGGCATCTAGGTTGCTTCCAAGTTCTGGCTATTACAAATAATGCTGCTATGAACATAGTGGAACAGATGTCTTTGTTGTATGAATGTGCATTTTTTGGAAATATGCCTAAGAGTGGAATAGCTGGGTCTTGTGGTAGGCTTATTCCCATTTTTCTGAGGAATCTCCATACTGATTTCCAAAGTGGCTGTATGAGTTGGCACTCCCACCAGCAGTGGAGGAGTGATCCTTTCTCCACAACCTCTCCAGCATAAACTGTCATTGGTGTTTTTGATTTTAGCCATTCTGACAGGAGTAAGATGGTATCTCAGAGTTGTTTTGATTTGCATTTCCCTGATGGCTAGGAATGTTGAGCACTTTCTCAAGTGCCTCTCAGCTATTTTAGACTCCTCTATTGAGAATTTTCTATGTAGTTCTGTAGCTCACTTTTTAAGTGGATCCTTTGGGTTTTAGAAACTTGCTTCTTGAGTTTTTTGTAAATTTTGGAGATTAGCCCTCTGTCAGATGTGGTGTTAGTGAATATCTTTTCCCATTCTGTGGGCTACCTTTTTGTCTTGCTGACTGTGTCCTTTGCCTTACAGAAGCTTCTCAGTTTCAGGAGGTCCCATGTATTAGTTTTTGACCTCAGTGTCTGTGCTACTGGTGTTATGTTCAGGAAGCAGTCTCCTGTACCACTTCATTCAAGGGTACCACCCACTTTCTCTTCTAAGAGGTTCAGTGTGGTTGGATTTATGTTGAGGTCTTTGATCCATTTGTACTTAAGTTTTGTGCATGGCAATAGACATGCCAGCATCCAGTTATGCCAGCACCATTTGTTGAAGATGCTTTCTTTTCTCCATTGTATATTTTTAGCTTCTTTGTCGAAGATCAGATGTTCATACATGTGTGGGTTAATATCAGGGTTTCACTTCGATTCCATTGGTCTACCTGTCTGTTTTTGTGCCAATGCCAAGCTGTTTTCAGGACTACAGCTCTATAATAGAACTTGAAGTCAGGGATGGTGATTCCTCCAGTGTTGAGTAAGACTGTTTTGGCTATCCTGGGTCTTTTGTTTTTCCATACAAAATTGATTATTGTTCTTTCAAGGTCTGTGAAAAATTTTGCTGGTATTTTAATGGGGATTGCATTGAATATGTAGATTGCTTTTGGCAGGATTGCCATTTTTACTACATTGATCCTACCTATCCAAGAACATGGGAGATCTTTCCATTTTCTGGTGTCTTCTTTAATTTCCTTCTTTAAAGGCTCAAAGTTCTTTTGATAAAGGTCTTTCACTTGTTTAGTTAGCCCTCAGTTTGATTATTTCCTGCTGTTTACTCCTCCTGGGTGAGGTTGTTTCATTGTGTTCTAGAACTTTCAGCTGTGCTGTTAATTCTCTAGTTCTCCAGTTTCTTCATGTGGGCACTTAGTGCTATGAACTTCCCTCGTAGCACTGCTTTCAAAGTGTCCTATAGGTTTGGGTATGTTGTGTCTTCATTCTCATTGAATTCTAGGAAGTCTTTAATTTCTTTTGTTATTTCTTCCTTGACCCAGGAATGGTGCAATTGTGCATTATTCAATTTCCATGAGTTTGTAGGGTTTCTGCAATTTGTGTTGTTGAATTCTAATTTTAACGCATGGTGGTCTTGCATGGAATTATTCCAATTTTTTGTACCTGTTGAGGTTTGATATGTTGCCAAGTATGTGGTCAATTTTTGAGAAGGTTCCATGTGATCTTGAGAAGTAGGTATAGTCTATAGATGTCTGTTAATCCCAATTGGGTCATAACTTCTATTAGCCCCTTTGCTTCTTTAAGTTTCTGTCTGGTGTTCCTGTCTAGTGGTGAGAATGGTGTTGAAGTCTCCCACTATAAGTGTGTGGGGCTTTATATGTGATTTGAGTTTTAGTAGTGCTTCTTTTACGAATGTGGATTCGTTTGTATTTGGGGCAATGACGGTCAGAATTGAAATTTCATCTTGGTGGATTTCTCCTGTTGTGAGTATATAATGACCTCCTTGATCTCTTTTGATTGATTTTATTTTAAAGTCTAATTTGTTAGATATTAGGATTGCTACCCCCACTTGTTTCTTGGGTCCATTTGATTGGAAAATCTTTTCCCAACCTTTAACTCTGAAGTAATGTCTCTCTTTGAGGCTGAAGTGTGCTTCTTGTATGCAGCAGAAGGATGGGTTCTGTCTTCGAACCCATTCTGTTACCCTGTGTCTTTTTATGGGTGAGTTAAGACCATTAATATTGAGGGATATTAATGATCATTAATTGCTCATTCTTCTTTGATTTGGATTGGTTTTTCGTGGTGGAATTATGTGTGGAATTCCGCCCCTTTTTTCTTTTGGCTGTTGGTAAGGTGGGATTATCTAATGCCTATGTTTTTTTCTGGTTGTAGTTAACATCCTTGGGTTGGAGTTTTCCTTCTAGAACTTTCTGTAGGGCTGAGTTAGTGGATACGTATTGCTCGAATCTAGTTTTGTCGTGGAATATCTTGTTTTCTCCATCTATAGTGATTGAAAGCTTTGCTGGGTATAGTAGTCTGGGCTGGCATCCATGGTCTCTTAGTGTTGGTAGAATATCTATCCATGACCTTGTGACTTTCAGAGTTTCCATGGAGAAGTCGGGTGTAATTCTGATAGCTTTGCCTTTATGTATTACTTGGCCTTTTTTCTTAGCTGCTCTTAATATTCTTTCTTTATTCTGTATATTTGGGGTCTTGATTATTTGTGGCAAGGGGACTTTTTTGTGGTCCACTCTATTTGGTGTTCTGTAGGCTTCTTGTACCTTCATTGGCATGTCTTTCTTTCGGTTGGGAAAGTTTTCTATGATTTTGTTGAATGTATTTTCTGCCCCTTTGAGGTGGTTTTCTTCACCTTCTTCTATACCTATTATTCTTAGCTTTGGTCTTTTTATATTATCCCATATTTCCTGGATGTTTTGTGTTAGGCATTTGTTAGACTTAAGATTTTCTTTGGTTGATGAATCAGTTTCTCCTAGTGTATCTTCAACACCTGAGATTCTCTCTTCCATCTCTTGTATTCTCTTGGTTATGCTTGCATCTGTAGTACCTGACCATTTTCCCAGCTTTTCTATTTCCAGCCTTCCTTCAGATTATGATTTTTTTATTGTCTCTATTTCAGTTTTCAACTCTTGCACTGTTTGAATTGTTTCTTGCAGTTTTTGCTTTGTCTTTTCATCCATTTGATGCATTTTTTGAATTTTTGGTTTGTTTTTTCTTCCATTTCTTGCAGTTTTGGTTTGTTTTTCTTCCATTTCTTTGAGGGACTTTCCTATATCCTCCTTTAGGGCTTCTATCATTTGTATGAGGTTGTTTTTAAGGTCATTCTCTCCTACTTCATTTGCATTGGAATGTTGGAGTCTTGTTAGTATGGAGTCTCTAGAATCTGGTGGTATCATATTTGTTTTTCTGTTGCTGAGTGTGTTTTTGTATCGTCTCTTTCCCATCTCTTCTTCCAGTGGGTGCAGAAAGAGCGCCTTACTGGTCTGGTGGTTAGGGGAACAGAGTTCCCTTTCAGTGGGTGCAAGCAAGTCCAATACTCCTGTAATTCTCCTCTTCCTGGTACCTAGTCCTGGTCCTATGGGTGGAGCAGAAGACCGGGAATCTGGGGTGGTTAGGGTCTCACTGGTGGTCTGCAGGCACGGGTCCCCTGATCCTGTTGGTGGAAGAGAAGACCAGGTATCTGGGGTGCTTGGCTCCAGCAGGGAGGGGAGGCGCTGTACCAGTTCTCAGGCACTAGAATGCAGGCCCAGTTACAGCGCCTGGCTTACTTGGTCCCCTGGTCCCATTAGTGGAAGAGAAAGCCAGGTATCTGGGGTCAGTTGCATGAACTTCTATTTGGGACTTTTATGATGTTCAATGATCTCTCTCTCTCTCTTTGTGTGTGTGTGTGTGTGAGAGAGAGAGAGAGAGGGGGGGTGTATAGAGAGTACTATGCTCCTTAGAACTTCAATTCTGTTGACTCACTTGATACTAGTTATAATAATGTTCTGTTCTCTTTTGCTCAGGATTGCCTTGGCCATCCAGGGTCTTTTTGTTTCTAAATGTATTTTAAGATTTTTTTCCATTTTTTTGTGAATAATGGCATGGGGATTTTGATTAAGGTTAAATGAATCTGCATATTGCTTTTGGAAGGATTATCATTTTCACACTATTGTAACTACCCATGAGCATGGGAAAACTTTCCATCTTCTAATGTCTTCATATAACTTTTAAAGTTTCCGTTGTAGAAGTCCTTTACCTCCTTGATTAGGTTTACTCTGAGAGTTTTTAAAAGGGTATTGGGAATGGAATTATTTCTGTGATTTCTTCCTCAGTGCATGTCACATTGGTATATAAGATAAACTATTGATGCTTGTTTATTTTTTTATCCTAACAGATACTTTGTGGGAAGTATAAATGAGTTCCAGGAGTTTTCTGATGGAGCCTTTAGGTTCTCTTATGGGTAGCATTATATTATCCCAAAACAAGTATGCTTTGAGTTCTTTTCCTATTTGCATTTCTTCTCATCATAATGGTCTAGCTAAGAATTTGAGCACTTTACTGAACAGTAGTGGAGGTAGTGGAAACTTAGTCTTCTTCCTGATTTTAATGATATTGCTTTGACTTTTTCTCTATTAAGATGATGCTAGCTATAGATCTTTTACTTGTAGTCCTTATTAGATGACAGTATATTCCTGCCAAATATTTTTTTCTCTGAAACTTCTCTCATGAAGGGAATTTGAATTTAGTCAAAGCATTTTCTGAATTTATTGATCACTGTGTGAGTTTTGTTCTTAAGTTCACAGAAAGGAAGAAAGGGCTCAGTCAGTATGAGGTCTCAGGGAAGGCAGGTGAGGAGTTGGGAACCCTCAGGAATAGGAAGAAGAATCTACTTAGAGGCTACATCTGCTCAAGGTCCCAGAAAAGACCAGTAGCAAATTTGGTGGCCAAGGGTGAAGTGATGACAGGAAGTTCTAACAATGGGCCACAGGAAGCTGGAGGGCTTAGGGGTACAGAAGGTGAGGAGTTTACCTGGAGGCAAGAATGGCAGTGGAGAAAAGGTAGGCTGGTAGTTGGGCAGCCTATGGGATGAGAGAGGTCCTGCACAGCAGTGGGATTCAGGCAATTATGGAGGTGACCTGGGTAGCCTAGGGAGGAGGAAGGAGTGGGGGGGGCAACCTGGCAGCAAGTTAAATCATGTCCAGGAGGGGCAGATAGAATTAGGTAGCTTAGGGACAAGGAAGCAAAAGGCCTACTTGTTAGCACACTAAGCTATAGTTCTCTGAAAGGTGGAGGGTAGTTGTTTGGCCTAGGGAGGAAGACTGCCCAGGGCATTTTTGAAAGTAATTGCAAATATAATCATTACCTCCAGTTCTTTCTCAGTTTGTTTGTTCTTGGTATATGTCTGCATTAAATTTTTGTCTTACTACTTTTCTCAAAGTATCTATAATGCCTACCAGTTTTCTTTTTTTCTTTTTAGAAACACTCTTACTTACACATCCATCACCCCATTCCCTCACCCTCTCATCCTCCCATGCTTCCTACTGGTCCCCCACCTACCCACTCCCCACTCCCCAGAGATAGTGAGACCCTCCACAGGGGATCATCAAAGTCCATCATATCATTTGGAGGAGAGCTCAGGCCCTCCTTTCCATATCTGGCTGCAATAATATACCTCCATAGGGAATATGCTCCCAAAGTCCAATTGTGACCTAGGAACAAACCAAGGTTTCACTGTTAGAAGTTCCATAGACTGTCTTGGCCTCCTAGCTGGTACCCATAGTCAGAGGGCTGGTTCCCCCACTTTACGACTAGGGTCTGCATGCTCTCATTAGGCCAGGTCAACTGTTTCTGCAGGTATCTTCAGTTCCATCTTGGTTCATTTGGTTATCTCTCCTCCCTCTCCACAAATGGATTCTGGGAGTATGGCTCAGTGCTCAGCCGTGGGTGTCAGTTTCTGCTTCGATCGACTACTGGGTCAAGGTCATAGGAATGGCAACCAAGATAGTCATCAATCTCATTATAGAGGAAGGACATCAAAGGCAGCCTGTCCACCACTGCCTAAATTCTTAGTGGAGGTTATCCCTGTGGAACCCCTACCATTTCCTCTGTGCCAGACCTCTCTCCAAACCTTTCCTGGCTCTCTTTATCAAGGCATCTCCTTTCTTATCCTCTTCTATACCTCCATAATCTCAATTCTCCTGTTCTCCTCCCCCCTTCTCTTCTCCCTTTTCCATCTCTCTCCTCTCTGCACCCTCCACCCTGTGCTCCCAACTTGCTCATGAGTTCTTGTCCCCTTCCCCTCTTCCAGGACCATGAGTTTTTCTCTTGCGAGTCCTCCTTGTTTCCTAGCTATATTGGCAATGTGGATTGTATGCTGGTAATCCTTTTCTCTAAGCCTAAAAACCATACATGAGTGAGTACATACCATGTTTGTCTTTTTGTGACTGGGTTACCTCACTGAAGATGGTTTCTTCTAGTTCCATCCATTTGCCTGCAAATTTCAAGATTCCGTGTGTGTGTGTGTGTGTGTGTGTGTGTGTGTGTGTGTGTGTGTGGTTGTTGTTGTTGTTTTTAGTAATAATCCATTGTGTAAATGTACCACATTTTCTCTATCCATTCTTCAGTTGAAGGGTATCTAGGTTCCTTTCAGGTTCTGGCTATTACAAACAATGCTGCTATGAACATAGTTGAACATATGTCCTTGTTGTATGAATGTGTATACACCCAGGAGAGGAGTTGCTGCATCTTGAGGTAGACTCATTCCCATTTTCCTGAGAAAGCACCATACTGATTTCCAAAGTGGTCATACAAGTTTGCACTCCCACCAGCAATGGAAGAGTCTTCTTCTTTCTCTACATCCTCTCCAGCATAGACTGTCATTTGTGTTTTTGATTTTAGCCATATTGGGCAGTGTAAGATGGTATCTCAGAGTTGTTTTGAGTTGCATTTCCCTGATTGCTAAGGATGCTGAGCACCTTCTTAAGTGTCTTTTAGCCATTTTCCATTCCTCTATTGAGAATTCTCTATTTAGTTCTGCACTACACTTTATAATTGGATTGTTTGGTGTTTTGGTGGCTAACTTTTTTATTTTTGGTTTTATGAGACAGGGTTTCTCTGTATTGTTTTGGAGGCTGTTGGTCCAGCCCAGCCTCGAACTCACAGAGATCTGCCTGCCTCTGCCTCCGGAGTGCTGGGATTAAAGGCTGTAAATCAGTACTCTGTCAGATGTGGGGTTGGTGAAGATCTTTTCCCATTCTGTTGGCTGTCATTTTCTCTTGCTGACTTGCCTTTGCCTTCCAGAAGCTTTTCAGTTTCAGGAGATCCCATGTATTAATTGTTGATCTCAATGTCTGTGCTACTGATGTTATGTTCAGGAAGTATTCACCTGTATGAATTCGCTCAAGGATACCTCCCACTGTCCCTTCTAGGAGGTTCAATGAGGTTCAATGTGGCTGGATTTATGTTGAGGACTTTGATCCATTTGGATTTAAGTTTTGTGCATGGCGATAGATATGGATCTATCTGCATTCTTCTACATGTCCAAATCTAGTTCTGCCAGCACCATTTGTTGAAGATGCTTCTTTGTCAAAAATCAGGTGTTCATAGGTGTTTGGGTTAATATCAGGGTTTTCAATTAGATTCCATTGGTCTACCTATCTATTTTTGTGCCAATACCAATATGTTTTCAGGATTATGGCTCTATAATAGAGCTTGAAATCGGGGATGGTGACGCTTCCAGAAGTTCCTTTATTGTACAGGGATGTTGTGGATATCCTGGGTTTTTTTTTTCCATATAAATTTGAGTATAGTTCTTTCAAGATTTGTGAAGAATTGTGTTGAGATTTTGATGGGGATTCCATTGAATCTATAGATTCCATTTGATTGGAAAATCTTTTCCCAACCCTTTACTCTGAGGTAACATCTGCCTTTGATGCTGAGATGTGTTTCTTATATGCATCAGAAGGATGGATTCTGTCATTGTATCCATTCTGTTAGCCTGTGTCTTTTTATAGGCAAGGTGAGAACATTGAAATTGAGGGATATTATTGACCATTGATTGCTCATTCTTGTTTGTTTTACATTTATTGGTGGCGGTATTATTGTGTGTAGGTTTTCCTCCCTTTTTCTTTTGATGTTTGATAAAGCAGGATTATCTATTGCCTATTTTTTTGTGAGTGTAGTAATCTTCGTTGGGTTGTACTTTTCCTTCCAGTACTTTATGTAGTGCTGGATTTGTGGATATGTATTGCTTAAATCTAGTTCTGTCATGGAATATCTTGTTTTCTCCATCTATCATAATTGAAAGCTTTGCTGGGTACAGTTATCTGTGCTGGCATCCTTGTTCTCTTAGTGTTTGTAGGACATCTGTCCTGGATCTTCTGGCTTTCATAGTTTCCATTGAAAAGTCGGTTGTAATTCTGAATGGTCTGCCTTCATATGTTATTTGGCCTTTTTTCTATGCTGCTCTTAATATTTTCCCTTTATTCTGTAGGTTTGATGTTTTGATTATTATTTGACGAGGGGACTTTTTTGTGGTTCAGTCTATTTGGTGTTTTGTTTTTGTACTTTCATAGGCATATCCTTCTTTAGGTTGGGGAAGTTTTCTTCTGTGATTTTGTTGAATATGTTTTCTGTACCTTTGAGCTGTATTTCTTCACCTTCTTCTGTACCTATTATTCTTGGGTTTGGCCTCTTCATGGTGTCCCATATTTCCTGAATATTTTGTATTAGGGATTTGTTGGACTTGAGATTTTCTTTGGTCAATGACTGTATATCCTCTAATGAGTCTTCAATACCTGAGATTCTCTCTTTCATCACTTGTATTTTATTGGTTATACTTACATCTATAGTTCCTGATCATTTACCCAGCTTTTCTATTTCTAGCATTCCCCTCATTCTCTGTTTTCTTTATTATTTCTATTTCAGCTTTCAAGACAACTGTTTGAGTTGTTTCTTTCACTTGTTTTTTGGCTCTCTTTAGATCCTTGAAAAGATTTGTTTATTTCTTGAATGTTTTTGGTTTGTTTTTTCTTCTATTTCTTAAGGGATTTTCTTGTTTCCTCTTTGAGAGTCTCTATCATCTTCATAATTTTTTTTAAAGATCTGTCTCTTCTGATTCATCTGCATTGTGCTTCTCAAGTCTTGTTGGTGTGGAGTCTCTAGATTCTGGAGTCATATTGGTCTTTCTATTGCTGAGTGTTTTCTTACACTGTAGTCTTCCCATCCCTTCTTCAAGTGGGGTCTCTCTGTCTCCACTGGTCTCCTGGTGATGTATGTGGGCCAAGACTTTAGTGTCTGCAACTGTAGATGGTCTGGTGTAGGAGTGAACCCCACAAAGCTATCCGCCCATGAGGATGGGGACAAGTAAATTAGCACAGGTAGAGATAAAATGATGGGTAGCACTCACCTCTGGAGTCCGAGCCAGGTGGCCACCAGCCACAGAGGCGTGGGCTTCCAATCCAGTCAGCTGATACCAGATAATGATGGTAGCCAATGCTATAGGGGATGCAATATATTTATTTACAGAGAGAGAGAGAGAGAGAGAGAGAGAGAGAGAGAGAGAGAGAGAGAGAGAGAGTCACACAAGCTAGGAGTTAGCAGCTTGGCTGGCTTCCAAAAGAAGAGGTCCTTTTTCCTTTCGCTTCCTTTTATCTCTAGACGGATAGCTTTGTGGGGTTCACTCCTACAGTCTGGCTTCTCCTGGTATTCTCCACACTACAGCAGAGCTCGGTGGGCAGAGGGGGAGCCAAGAATGGGGTATGGCAAGACTCAAGTCCTTCCTGTCTGAAGCAGAGCCTGGTGGTTGTTAGGGGAGCCAAGACTGGGGTGTGGGAGGACTCAGGTCCTTCCTGTCTGGGCAGATCCACTAGATGTGAGGAGCAGGCCCAGGAAGCAATACCTACCAGTTTTCTAATGGAATATTTGTTTTTTATGTTTAAAATTATAGCATCTGCAAATAAGAATACTTTATCTCTTTTTCTGTTTGTGTTCATACTTCTCTCTCCTGTGTTCCTGTTCTGGATGAGACTTCAAGCAGTGTATTGAGTAAGAGTGGAGAAAAGGAACACATTTCTCTTGTTCTTGATTTCAGTGCAAATGCTTTAAATTTTTCACCCCAATTGGATAATGTCAACTATAGATTTGCCATATACAACTCTTACTATGTTAAGATCTGTTCCTCTTATTCCTAATCTCTTCAGGGCTCTTATCGGGAAGGACTGGATTTCATCAAAAACCTTTTCAGTATCTATTGCACTGATCATTTGATGTCTATCCTTGAATATATTTATTAATGTATACATTTATTAAGATGTGTAGTCTAAAGCATTCCTTTCTCTGTAAAATGATTATAACTTGATTACATAAATGATCTTTTTGATGTATAGTTGAATTCAGTTTGCAAGTATTTCATTGAAAAATTTTTGTTTATGTTCATGAGGGAGATTGATCTATATTTTGTGCCTTTATCTGGCTTTTATATGAATGGCTTCATTCAATGAGTTTTTAGTGACTACTATAGGGTATCTTATGTATAGAATACTATCATCTCAAATTAGGGCATTTCTTTTTGTTGCATTTTTTTCTAGTTTTGTTATCCAGGTATTGCTGTCTTTGTACAATGAGTTTGGTAATGTTCCTTTAATTTTGTGGCACAGTTTGAAAACAATTGCTGACAGTACTTCCTGGAATGTTTGGAATAATTTGATAGTAACCATGCCTGTTCCTGTGCTTGTTTGTGAAAAGAGTGCTACTGCTTTAATCTCATTGCTCATTGTGGGTCTTATTGATTTAATTTGGTAGGTCCTTTGTATTTCTAGAAATTTGTATATTTCTTTTTGATTTTCTTTTTTAAATACTTTTTCAAAGTATTCCCTAATAATCTCCGGATTAAGCTCGCTCTCTCTCTCTCTCTCTCTCTCTCTCTCTCTCTCTCTCTCTCTCTCTCTCTCTCTCTCTTTCTCTCTTTCTCTGTTGCTTTGGCTAACACTTTGTCAATATTTTTAATCTTTCAAAGAACCATTTTGTATGATTAATTATGTATTGTTTCTATTTCATTAATCTCTACCCTGATCATTATTATATCTTGCCACCAACTACGTTTGGGTTTGGCTTGTTCTTATACATCTAAGTTCTTGAAGTGTATCATTAGATTATTTGCTGTCACTCTGATTTTTTAATGTAAATACTTATAACCACATACCTTCCTCTTGGAACTGACTTTGGCTCAATGATTCATATGTATTGTACTGTCATTTTCATTTGATTGTAGGAATTTAGTAATTTCTTCCTAACTTCCTCAATGACTCCCTGGTTGTTGAAGAGAGCATTCTGTAGTCTCTAAATATTTGTGTAGTTTTTTTTGTTTTATTTACTTTTGGTTTCCAGTTTTATTCCACTATACTCTGATAAGATACATGCAATTGATTATTTCTATCAGATAATCTGTATTATGAAAACATGTTTTGTGACCTATAGTTTGACTCTGACGTTTCTTTGTTGATTTTTAGTTAGGATAACTTACCTAAAGATGAGAATAGGGTGTTAAAATCACCCACAATTGTATCAGGACCCATCTTATGAAATTGTGTCATCCTATGCATTCACATTTACAATTTTTATTTTGTCTTAATGAACTGTTCACTTTGTTAATGTGTAGTGACATTCTTCATCCCTTTGGTGAATACTAATGATGAGATCCCTTTATCAACTAATAGAATAGTTACACTAGAAGGTTTGAAGCTTTTTACTTGATAGATTGAGTTTCATTGTTTAACTATAGGTTTGTGGTTGCCTTTGGCAATGAGGTGTGTTTCTTGGAGACAATAGATAATTGAATCTTGCTTTTCAGTTTCTCTCTTTCTCTCTCTCTTGTTTTATGATGATTTGAAGAAATTTATATTTTAGATTTTATGGAGGGAAATAAATTTCCATGGTTTGTGCTTATCTTTAAATGTTCTCATTTTGCTGCATATTTTTAAAAGGTGGTTTTGTTTTATATAGCAATCCTGTTTTTTAGTCGTTTGCTTTCAGGGCTTGAAATATATCATTCTATGCTTTCCTGAATTTTAGGATTGCTGATGAAATATCTGATGGTATTCTGATGTGTTTGCCTTCATAGGTGAGTTGGTAGTTTTTCCTTTATGCCTTTTACACTGTTTCTATGATTTGTGTTGTTGACTTCTTAACTACAATATGTCTTGGAGATGCTATGCTCTTCACTGGTCATGTCTGTTTTAAGTTCTAAATTCCTCTTGTGTTTCAATATAATTTCTTTGTCTACATTTAAAGAATTTTCTGCTTGAATTGAATTGAATTGATTATTCATACGTTTAGATTTTATCTCATCTCATTCTGCTCAGTGTATTCTTAATTTTTGGTCTCTTGAATATATCTCAAATATCTTAGAAGTATAGCTATGCTCATTTTTCCATTATGTATGTTATGTATGTCTAAATGGACATACATGAATGTCTTGATCAAAGAACTATAGCCAACTAAGGACTTTTAAGAGGGGGAATTAGTCTTCCCCAAGGATGAGCCCTTTAATTGGTTACTCAGTACTGAGTGGTGAACCTTGAAGTCATGTACAAATAGCTAACACTAGATGAACTCAGCAGGTTGTTTATATATTAATGCATACATATAAAACAATAATTAGTGGAAAAGTTCAAGAATCTGAGAAGAGGCAAGGGAGAAGGACAAGGGAGTTATTGAAAGGAGGAAAGGGGAGGGAAAGTGATGTAATTATACTTTAATTTTAAAAATTGCAGTAAAGTAAATGTGTTGTTGTCATGAGATTATCCTCTGACACTTGGGATAATTTTTTTCTAATTTAATCTTAGATTTTTTTACATAATATAATCTGTTCAGACTCATTTTTATCCTGCCTTATCATCCTCTTACTCACACGTATTTCTCCTTCCTTCCTCCCACAGGGTCCAGATCCCATTTTCATGTCTTTTTGGTTTGCTTTGTGATCTTGAGTTTATCCAGGGCTGCTCATATGCACTGGGTTGTAAATCTCTATGGGAGTAACTTGAGTAACTCATCAGTGGCTATATCACTGAATTCAGATATTTACTCTTCCTCATCAGTCCTCGACTAGCACTAGCTCCCCTGGGTAGGACAGGGTCCCATGAGTACCTTCACATGTAAGGCTGAATGTATACTGGTTTAGTCTTTTACAGGTCTTATTCAGGCAACCTAGATGTTGTGAGTTTGTGAGTGCTGCAGCTGTTTCATGCTTATAAGGCAGTGTTTCACACCTTTCCTTCTTTATCTGTTCCTTTCTTTATTTCTACTCACTTTTCTGTCATTTTCTCTGAGCCTTAGAGGAGGTTTTGATGAACCCTCAACTTATTCTTAGCACCCTGCCCAGCCATGAGTGTATGAATTAATCACCATTCAGTGCAAAGAGAAGCTTCTTTAATCAAGACCAGGGACAATCATAGTCTGTTGATATAAACAAATATGTAAAAAGACAGTTTGATGACATGACCATTTACTCAAACAACAGTAATAGGTTTACCTTCAAAGTCCACAACTCCCGAGCTATGGACCTTTGTCCAGGTATACAGTACTGATAATGAACTCCTTCCTGCTGAGTGGGCTTCAGATTCAGCAGATACCATTTGCTTACTCCCAAAGCAGTAGTGCCATTATTTTACAGGTAAAATGATGCCTGGTAAGTTGATATTGTAGCATACAAGGTATACAGATGACTTTAGATTGCTACTAACATTTGCTACCCCAGCTGCTTACATGGCAATTGCCAGAACTGTGAAGGCTATCCAGAAAAAGGGAGCTTCTAGCTCAGTTATAACACAGTTTCTCTATATTGTGCACCTGAAGTATATGATATTTTCATCAATAGGGTCTTACTATCTAATTCCAGTGGGTAACTAATGGAAATACCCATCTTCTGTATATTTTGGGGGGCCTATAGGGATTTCCTAGCCAATAACCATGAGGGAGAAGGTTCACACCTAGAACAGGGTTTTTCATTTTATGACCCATGGCTTCTGGGATCATCATCATCTATTCATGTTTGGTAGTACATTCAAAGTCTTTAAAAATTGTATTTTAATAGTTTATAAAGCAGTGGTTTTCACAGGTTTCTTAATACTTCCATGGTTTTTGCTAACTTTTTCCTGTACCCCATCTTGGTCCCCATTCTTCACTGCCATCTCTGATTAAGTCATGGTATCCAAAGAATTCTTTCCCTTTTTTCATAGTACATGAGTTCTACCATGACCCCTGAATGCAACCAGGGACATACATATGTATTTGTATGGTAATAAAACTTTCCACTGGGAGATGGACTTGCCAGTATATACACCATTAAAGACAGTGACCCTCATTCCCCAGCATCCAGCATCAACCAATAATTCCCATGGAAGAGGCAGGATCCAATCAGCCTTTGAACCAAAAATGACTAAATGTTGACAGGTTCAATCTAATGCAGGCTTAGTTCAGGCAACCACAGGTATTATGTGTTAATTATTGCAAAGACCATGTCATACCCAGAAGATAGCATTCCCTAAGTCATTCTCCTGATCATTTGGCCCCTACCTTCTTTCTGTTCCCTCTTCCAAGCTTTGAATAGGGTGAAATAAATGTTCCATTTATATATATTATGACTATTATATCTATAATGACTTACTATTAACAGGCACTTGTTCTAAGCACCACGGATCTCTGCATTTAACTTTATTCATTGCATAGAAACATCTCTGATTAAGTCTGAGAGCAGCATTTGCTCTGTTCCTTTTGTTAGTTTGTTTGCTTTATTTTATTAGTTTGTATTTTCCAGGGATATTTCAAAGAAAAATGACCGAAGTAATAGAAAATTGACATTTGACGGCAACACTAATTCTAGCATGTAGTAGCAGACACTTTGTTGCTTGACTTGTGTCCCCAATAAGGTTCAGAAACAGATACAAGGGTACCACTGGGGAGAAAGGTAATTTATAGTTTTGTAGAGCCAAGAGTATTAAAACTTAAGCACAACGTGTAAGAAATTGCAAAATGCGAGTTGAGAGAAACAAAGTACAAATCAGAGGGAAAGTATAAGTGCTGGAAGAATAATAACTAGTAAAGACAGTATTATTGAATGGGTTTGTGAAAGGTGCAAGTTAAAACCACATCTAAACAAATGGAATAAAAGTATAAATTAAAATTAACTGAAAAAAGAATAAAATTAAATAGAAAACACTTTATAATCAGTGTCTCTTCCTATTTGCCATGAGTGTTATTTCCCCCATTCCTTTGGTGTTTTCTGTAATTGACCCTGAGTGAAGGGAGAGCTTCTAGTCTTAGTAATTAAAATATTAGACTGGGCTGCCCTCCCTAATGTACCACTCTGCTTTCTCTAGGAGTCTTACAGTCTGAGACATTAAACCTGTCCTACAAGATTGTATTTGGTATGCCAAGGATCATACTTTACACTCTGTGTAGAGTATGTGGTCTATTAGGCTCTGAAGTCTTTTGAAGGCATGGACTCAACTTCTATTTAGTCTTAGTGTTTTCTTCCCACCCACATCCCTCTTGTGTTTACTAACAAATCACAGTCCTTGCCTGAGAGCATGTGTGTCATGTTCAGTGTTCAGTATACATCTCATGTTTCTATGTTGTTGCTCTCCTAGGTTGTGATAGATGTTTTTGTCTTCCATAGTTTCTTTAGGCTGCTTACTCCAGACCAGTGGTTCTCAGTCTGTGGGTCGAGACACCTTTGGGGGCTACATATCAGATATTTTCATTATAATTCATAACAGTAGCAAAATTACAGTTATGAAGTAACAAAAAAATAATAATTGTATGGTTGCAACCACCACAACATGAGGAACTGTATTAAAGGGTCACAGTGTTAGGAAGGTTGAGAACCACTGATATAGAGTCTAGAGGCCTTGTAGGAAATCTCATAGTCAGGCCACTGAATTATACTTCTGTTGCAATTTCAGTGGCCTGCTATAGCCATCTTTCTGTCCATCTTAATCTCCCTTTCCTGGCCATGTCTCTTTAGCCTGTTCATTCTCTCTCCATTTGGTATTACTACAGCACCTGTCCTCAAGAGGTACCTCCTTGATATCTCCGAATGATCTTGGTCCCTGACAGGCAGCAGGTCCTTGTTAATGTCCCCATTGTCTGCTACAGAGATTTTGTAGATTTCACCTCAGCCTGTGTTTTGTGTGTATCAATCTTTTCCTCACATGTTTCAGCTATCCTTCATGTGTTTCTGATATTTTTCTGTTCTTTGTATCTTTTGAAGATATTTTTATTTTCAATTATATGTAGGTGTGTGTATGCAAGTAGGTGTATGAGTGTATGTGAGTGCAGGTGCTCATGGTTGTGAAGCTGCCTGATGTGGGTGCTGGGAACTGAGCTCAGGTCTTCTGAAAGGACACAAGAGCTCTTAACTGCTGAGCTGTCTTTCCAGCACCAAACTATTCCTGTTCATTTTTTTTTATTTTAAGTAGCTTGTTTTACATGTCAGTCCCAGTTCCCTCTCCCTCCCCTCCTCCCGCACCCCCCATCCCCCCATCCTCCCACCCCTTTGCCAATACCTTCTACATAGGGGATATCTAGAGTCTTTCATTTCACTCAGGGTGGGGTCCAGGCACTCCCCTAAGAGTCCAGGCTGAGAGAGCATCCCTCTTTGTGTTAAGGACACAAGATGTCTGTTAGTATTCGAGGGATAAACACTGATCCACTGCTCAGGACCCCATAGGTTGCCCAGGCCTCCTCACTGACTCTCACATTCAGGGGGTCTGGATCAGTCCCATGCTGGCCTCCCAGCTGTCGGTCTGGGGCCCAAGAGCTCTCCCCTGTTCTGATCAGCTGTCTCTGCTGGTTTTGCCAGCCCATTCTTTGCCAATTTGCTCATGGCTCCTCTCTCTCTGTCGCTGGGTTCCTTGGCTTCAGTTCAGTGTTTAACTGTGGGTGTTTGCCTCTGCTTTCATCAGTCACTGGATGAAGGCTCCAGGATGGTTATAGACATCAAGTTCATTATCAGGAATGGGCATTCGGGATAGTCTCTACACTATTGCTTAGCTTGCCAATTGGTATCATCCCTTTAGATCACTAGAGGTCACAATGGTGCCTGATCTGTCTTGTAACATATGATTCTCTCTTCCCCCTATCCTACCCCCCCAGTCAACTTTCCTGTTTCCCCATGACCTACTCTCTCTTCCTCTTCTCCCCCTCTCTATTTCCCAGATCCCCACCCCCCATCCCTCGCCGTGTTCCCCATCTGTTCAGAGGATCTTGCCTCATGTCTCTTCTCTTGGGTACCATGCATATCTTTTATGTTCTTTCCTGTTTCCCAGACTCTCTGTCATTGGAAGTGCAGACTGGCACTCTCCAGATCCATGTCTAAAATCCATATATGAGTGAGTACATACCATGTTTGTCTTTTTGTGACTGGGTTACCTCACTCAGGATGGTTTCTTCCAGTGCTATCCATTTACCTGAGAATTTCAAGATTCAATTTCACTAATCCTGATTCTGGGCCATACAGAGACAGCTTCTAGTCCACCATTGTTTCCTGAATTATTCTTTCTCTAAGAAATTGCAATATGTTTTTATTAAAATGTACTTTCCTTGGTGTTGATAGTCAACTATTTCATATATGTTGTTTCTTCATACCTTACCAAATTATCTAATGACCACAAGGCATATTAAATTTCTTTAGTTTATATACTCACTAAAATTTTTATTGTGGTGAAGTATGTGTAACAAAACCTCTATTTTATGTTTTTATTCTTATGCTGTGTGTATGTGGTGTTATATGTGGTACAAACAAGTGAATGCACCTATGTGCATGTTTGTAGAGAACAAAGGGGAGGTCCTTGGGCATCCTCTTCTATCACTATGCTACTTAGTGCCTTTAGCTGAGACTCTCCTCTGACCAGGAAGCTTGCTCCCTTTCCTAGGTTGGTTGAAAGCAAGGTCCAGAGACTAACTCATCTCTACCTCCCAGTTGCAGGTTTTATAGGTGTGATCAGCTTTTAACCTGAGTACTGGGAATTCAGACTAAGTTGTTCCTGTTTTCAGAGATAATTGTTTTTATCCACTGAATCATTTCCCCAGTCCCTGTTCCTAATGGTTTTTACCATCTCTTGTTAAGTAAATAAACATTTCGTTGGCAAAAACAAAAGCAAACATTTGTTTACCTTGATAGCATGATTAAAACTTACATCAATATTTCTTTCCTGTTTTGAATATTAGATAAATTTAAATATCAAAATTGAATATATTCTAGTTCCTGCAAATAGTTACATCTCAACCACATTGAATGTTAAGTTATAACTTTAGAGTATTGTCTCCCTCTTTCCCTTTCTCTTCCTCTTCTCTCCCCTCTCTCTACCTTCCTCCTCCGTCGCCACCCCCATCCTTTACATTCATTCTTTCATTTACTCTTCAACATGAAGACAAACATTATGATGAACAATTTTTCCCTCTTGGTTCTTAGATTTTCCTTTGGGTAGTTATAGTTTTTTATTATATTTTATTATTTAAAGCATTTTTTGGTTTTTACGAGACAGGGTTTCTCTGTATTGTTTTGGAGGCTATCGGTCCAGCCCGGCCTCGAATTCACAGAGATCCACCTGCCTCTGCCTCCGGAGTGCTGGGATTAAAGGCGTGTGCCACCACCGCCCAGCTTAAAGCAAATTTTAAATTGAAATATACTTTGGTTATATTCTTCTTCTCCCCTAAGTTCTTCCAGATCCACTCCCCCTCCCTACTCATCCAACTTTAAGTTCCTTCTCAAAAAAACAAAACCCCAATATAACAAAGCCCCCCAAATCATGAAAACAAAATACACCACTACCCAAAAGAGAAACACACACACACACACACACACACACACACACACACACCAAACTGTAACCAAATAAAAGCTTGTGGGGTCCATTAAATGTTGGTCAACCACTCCTGAACTTAAAGCCTTTCCTAGAGTGGTTTCTCCTTTGGAGAAAACTAATTTTTCCCTCTCCTAGCAGGTATAAATAACAGTTCAATTGTTAACCTTTACCCTAGTGTCTAGGTATTCATTCATTCATTTGCTTTTTTAAAATAAAATAAAATATAAGATAAAACAAAAGCTATCAACATCAAAATTAGACAAGACAAACTAACAGAAGGAAAGGAGCCCAAGAGAAGGTATAAGAATCAGAAACACACTCACTAGCACACTCAGGAATGCCATAAAAAGACTAAACTAAAAGCTATAACGTATATGCAGAGGGCCTGGTGCAGGCCTGCGAGGCTGGGTGCATGCTCAGTCTCTGTGAGTTCCTATAAGCTTTGCTTGTGTTGATTTAGAGGGCCATGTTTCTTCGTGTCTTCCATCCCATCTGGGCCTTACACTCTTTCTGCCTCCTCTTCTGCAGGTTCCCTGAGCTCTGAGGGTAGGGCTTAATGGAAACATCTCATTTAGAGCTGAGTGTTCCAAGTTCTCTCTTTCTCTGCATAATGTCTGGTTGCAGGTCTTTTTATTGTTGTTGTTGTTCCCATCTCCTGCAGGAGGATATTCTCTGATGATAGTGAACATCTATAAATATAGCAGAATTTCATTAGGAGTCATTTTATCTCTCCTTTTTTTTCTGTTTTTAGACCAATGTTATTTGGTTTTTCCTTAGGTCCCTGGACTATCTAGTCTCAGGTTCTTGGTCACCCAAGCAGTATTGGGTATGGGTTCCATCTCGTGGAGTGGACCTTAAATCAGCTACTGGTTCCTTACTCCCACAAGCTTTGTGCCACTATTGCCTTAACATATCTTGCAGTTAGTACATCGTTGTAGATAAAGAAAGTTTGTGACTGGCTGGATGTTTACATTTTCCTTTTGACAACATGCAGAGTACTGCATCCGAAGACTGAAATGTACAGGTGAAGGCTTTATGTAGGTACTAGTTAGACATATTTATAGTCAATGAATTGTGTAGGTACTATCTTCAGCAGTTGGGTCTTGCTGTCAGTTTGTGGAGAGCAACCTATGGTTTTGGCAACACCTGGGCTATTTGGGGATTCTCTGAAGCTTCTTTGGCCTATAATTCAATTAGATATAACCCAATCCCAGTATTGAAAGCTTTATTTGGTGATAAAAGACAGCCAGTTGGGACTCTGTTTCCCCCATTATCTAGTGATTCCATTTAGGTCACCTTCATATATGTATATATTTTAGGAAGTTTCTACGGTATTAGGCTTCATACTACCTCTCAAATGTTCCTTAATTTTAACTGTCTCTCCCCCTAGTCCCTCCCATAATCCCCTCTCTTTCCCCAACCCCACCTGATCCTTCCCTTCTGTCCCCCAACCCCTCCTGCTTTTCATTTCACACATTTACATCTAAGTACCTGTGGTAAGGATGAAGTTTAGTGGTAGCACACTTGCTTAACATGTGAAAGGCTCTGGGATCAGAATAAAATTTTAAATGCCTAAGTTACATTTTTTTTATTTTCTTTTTTTTAAATTTTATTTTCCAGTTTAAATTTAGATAAGAATCAAGGTTGCTTCACAAGTCAGTTCCAGGTCCCTCTCCCATTCCCTCCCTTCCTCCCGTGCCCTCCCCCCCCCGTTATCCCCTCATTTCTCCAGGGAGGGTGAGGCCCTCCATGGGGGTGTCCATAGTGTGTCATTTCATATAGGACAGGGCCTAGACCCTTTCCCAAGAGTTCAGGGTGAGAGTGCACCTCACATTGTTCTATTGGAGTCCAAAGTCCGTGTGTATACTTGGGATGGGTACTGATCTGCTGCCCAAGGCTCAATAGAATCCCTAGGCCTCTTCACTGACACCCAGATTCAGGGGGTCTTGATCAGTCCCATGCTGGCTTCCCAGGCTAATGCCTGGGATTCAAGAGTTAACCTTTGTCTGGTCAGCTGTTTCTGGGGGTTAGACCAGCCCAGTCTTAATCCCTTTGATCATCAGTCCTCCCTCTCTGTTACTGGCTTTCTTGAGTTCAGCTCAGTACTTAACCAAGGGAGTCTGCCTCTTCTTCGATCAGCCACTAAATAAAGTTTCTGTTTCCCAGACTCTCTGGCCATAGGATTGTAGGCTGGCACTCCCCAGATCTATGTCTAAAATCCATATATGAGAGAGTACATGCCATGTTTCTCTTTTTGTGACTGGGTTACCTCACTCAGGATGGTTTCTTCTAGTGTCATCCATTTGCCTGCGAATCTCATGATTCCATTATTTTTTTCTGCTGAATAGTACTCCATTGTGTAGATGTGCCACATTTTCTCTATCCACTCTTCAGGTGAGGGACATCTAGGTTGCTTCCACGTTCTGGCAATTACAAATAAAGCTGCTATGAACATAGTGGAACAGACATCTTTGTTGTATGAATGGGCATCTTTTGGATATATGCCTAAGAGTGGAGTTGCTGGGTCTTGTGGTAGGTTTATTCCCATTTTTCTGAGGAATCTCCACACTGATTTCCAAAGTGGCTAAGTTACATTTTTAAAATTGTGTTTTTCTTTCATATTTTGTGCTTACTCTCTGCCTATAGGATAAAATAATGTTTCCCAAACATCTTCATTGTGTTGTTTACTGTTCTAGGCGCTTGATATGGTTCCTTGCTGCTGTTATCAAATTCAAGTGTAGGTGTGGTCTTTGAAGTAATTCATTCTTACCTTTCCCCTAGCTATTCCAACATAACAATGATCAGAATATATTATATAAAAATCTATTTTAATAATGATACAATTAACAATTTGTACTTGGAAATCAAGAATTTATGGTTTGCTGAATTTATCCTACTTGTCATTAGCTATGACTTGCTTCTCCATGCTTGCGTTTGCATATGCTGCTGTCCGGATCTGAAATACTGCGCTCTTTGCAGCACTTCAGGCTGGCAGGAGAACTCTGCACTAATAACATGGCTTAGTGGACAAAGGCCCCTGACACCAAGCCTGACAACCTGAGGGTTTAGCTTCTACCACAAATATTTTAAGAAATTTTATATATTTCTTTGAAAAATATAAAAATTTACATATGCTTTACTATTTAAAAGAACTTTAAATATCATATTAAATATATTTTAACTTTAAATTGTAAAAAGGTATGATAATAAAATAGTAAATAGTAAAAGGTATATTGTACCTTTAAATGTAATACCTAGTTGGGATAAATTTAAGACATTGGACTTAGTGAAAAATATTTTAGTTTAATACTATTATTGTATTCATATTAATAAGGTGTGTCATTATGGCATGTAGGAAGCCTGGAAAGAAAATTAATTTCCATCATTATTAACATCTCATTTTATAGATAATTATTATTTTGTAAGTATTGAAATAAAATGATTCTTTTTATGGTGCTAAAAGGAGTGAAGTTTATAATGTTTACAAACATTTTAAGGCTTGATTATGACAATTATGTCATGTTTTATCTTTGTAAAATGACCTATATATTGTCTTTATCTATTAGTTTTCCAATCTTTGAAAATCCATATCCAATGGACATTCATGAGTCACCAGTTACATGCACAGCATATTTTGCCGATTGTCCTCCAGATTTGATTCTAGTACTCTATTCTATAGGAGTCAAGCATAAAAAACAAGGATACAGTAATAAGGTAAAGATTTTCTGTATTTGTATGTATGATCATACTTTTTCTTGTCTTTTTATATAACATTTTATTTTTCTTGTCTGAATTTACATACAATATGACTTGAATGAAACTTTTGAAGTTGTAAGATGACATTGTGAAAGATGTAACCAGTGAAATTCAATTTCCTGACTGTGGCATAGTTCTAAGCCTATAAGGCTATAAATTTCCCATACACTAAGTGTGTGATTATATACTAAGATCTATTTATCAGTCATGCTTATTTTGTACTACTTATATAAAGTATCAGAGTCATAATAAGTACTCTTTAATTCTTTTACATAGATCATATTTTAAGAAATTCAAGAATTAGTTCTTCCTAATTTATCATTTGAAAGATTAAAACATTCGTTGCTAACATAATGAGAGTTTTCTTTACAATGTTTAAGATACAAGTATTTATAGTTATCACAAAGTAATTAGTATGGTTTCTGTTATTGACTCGGGATAACTGAAATGTACAATTTAAAGAAACACTATTTACATTCTGTTCTGGGTTAAATTGTACCATAATAGCTTGTAGCAACACATACTGCATGGCACATGCTGCATCACTGTAGTTATTCAAATAAAAATGCTCCTCTTATTGCCTTGTATAAGTGGTAATATTGTTGAAAATCTATTTTAAAGGAGTTGTTATTCTGCATTTACAGATCTATTTGCTTAATAAAAGAATTGAAGATAGCTATATATTTGATCTTTGGATGTTTTGTAGTGATCCAATATTAAATATTTCTATTATTTTGTTACATTTAATTCTAAGATTCAAAGCATTTAAACTGAAACTATAAAAACCATGTGTTCTTCTTGATAATCTAATTAGGAATGGCCAGTAAATGGAGGGGCTTGGAATCTTGGAGCACAAACTTATCCAGAAATTATTATTACTGGGTAAGTAAGAAGTTTTCTAGGTTGTAAATTATAACAAATTATATTATAAATTTAATCACAGTAAAAATATTTGTTAAGCTTTTATACTTTTATGAATTTGTATTCTATGCAGATGAATCATTTAAGTAAAAGTAAGAAGTAAGAACCTAAGAAATAGCTTTAATCTATAGTCTTTAATGAAAGGTACAATAATATTGCTAGAAAAATAATTAAAAAGAATTGTATCTAGATTATATTAGAAGGAAGTCATAGGAAAATTATGAGAGAGATACATAAGGAATGCTTCATTTGGAATCATGGAACATTAACTTCAGGAAAGCCCTGAACAAAACTTCATGATGCCTACAAATTTCAGGAACCATGCTTTGTATCCCCTTTGAATGTAAGACATCCTCTATAGGCTCAAGTATTGACTTCTTGATACCTACCTGATAGTGCTATCTTGGTAAAATGAAGAAGCCCCAGGAGATAGAATCCAACAGGTGAAAATAGGCCACTGGGTGCATGCCTTGAAGGGTTATACCAGTACCTAACCCCTTCTTTTTCCTTTCCATCCGTCTTGAGATGAATAATCTGTCAATTGCTCCCAATGCTGTGGTGTGAACTGTTCTGCCATACCCTCCCTGCCATGGTGGACTGTGAACCCTTGAACAAAACCAAACTCTTCTCTCAAGTGTTTAAATTAGGTATTTTATCCCAGTGGCAAAACATTCATCAAATGGCTAAAATTTGCTTCAAAATTTATAGCATCAGAAATGTTACTACTCTGAAATGGATGGTGATGGCACATGCCTTTAATCCCAGCATTTGGGAGGCACAGGCAGGTAGATCTCTGTGAGTTCAAGGTCAGCTTGGCCTACAGAGTGAGTGCCAAGAGAGGATCCAAAGGTACACAGAGAAACTCTGTCTTGAAAAGCCAAAAAAAGTTACTAATTTAGACCAACCCTCTTCAAGTTATGATATTAGGAATCAAAAAGAGAAATAGTTACATAAAATATATAATATAATATATAAACATATAAACATAAAATCTACATTATAAATAGGAAGTGTTTTAATAGTATCACATAGTAAATTTTGTACTAATGGTGACAAGTTCCTCTTCTATCCCAGGCAAAACAAATAACAGAAGTGATTTCTCCTTATCCAAAGAATGAGAAAAGGAATACTTTACTGAGTCATGAATCTTATCACAAACTAATATCTCTAAATTAAATCACTCACACACACACACACACTATGAACTCAACACATTTTAGCAAAGGCCAAATTCAAAGCTTAGACTTTTGTCATCACCAGACTCTAAAATTCTCCAGTTTTTTTTTTCTCAGAAGGCAGAATAGAGACCTGAGACTTTCATCTCCACTGAGTAAAACCCATCTCTGGTGACATCAGTAGAAATCACATGAAGTCAGGATTCCCAGCACACCCAGCAATAATGAGCAGTGGCCACTATTTCCTATCTCTTTCTCAATGTCAGTCATATGAGGTGGGAGAAAAGAATGTGGACAGTGCTAGAAAAGCATTCAAAGAAACAATGGCTGAAGTCTTAACAAATTTAGCATAAAACATGAACCTACAGGGTCTATAAGTTGAAATAAAACCCAGGACATCTACAGCAAGATGTTTCATGGTCAAACTGTGCACCAAAGAAAAGTGTTGAGATGCACAAAAGAGAATAGAACTCTCACACATAAAACTAAACTAATGTGATGAATGACAGATTGTGCATGAGAGAATCTTGAAGACAGCCAGGATTGTCCACCCTGGACTAGGTATACAGCCACTATGAGGGGAAGCAGTATGTCTGAGTGTTTGGCTGATACCATGTGCCAGCCCTGTCAGGTCCAGTTTGTCCTTACAAAGTAAGTCATCAACAGCAATGGGGTACTCTACCATGAGTAATGCTTTGTGTGAGCACAGTGTTTGTGGCTTTTGTGTGAGTTTGAGGGCAGGAGGTACAGTGAACATGACTTCCTAATGCTGTTTGCTCCATTTTGTGGATTCTGAAGTTAAGTTTGTCATTGGACGCGTGATCAAGGCCATGAGGTTGGTGAACTAGCATCTAGGTTGTTAACATTGTGAATTGTTTTGTGGCGCTAGATGACCTGAGCTTTGTGAGGAATGCAGGGACACCTCTGCTGACCTTGCCATAATTCATCTGCCAGCAGTATCTTCTGATTGTTCAAGAATGATGATACCACTTCTGCTGCTTCCACTGGGGAAGGAGCTGACCTCTAAGCCCAAGAGTATGACACCACTCTATTGACTGCCTTGCCATGACAACATGGATGTCCCCATAGAGGGCTGTGTAGTAGAGGCAGTGGGAAACAGTGGCATGTGGAGCGAGAAGCCATTCCTATAACTCCAGCAATCATAAGAAGGGCCTGGCCTTCTGTGAGACCTACTGTAATCAGGTCTTTGGGGGAAGGACATCTGCTACAACTGCAGTCATGTGATTGAGGTCATGGAACACGTTTGTGGTGCCCTACATGAAACCTGTGTGTAGGAGGTACTATAAAAGGTTCCCCCTGGAGTTGAAGAAAAAGCTGAAGAAACTGTCTAATCTGACTTCCCAAAAGGCCCAGCCAAGTCTTTGGACATCAACTCAGTCTGTAGGTCCTCCATCTACCTGCCTGTAGAACCTGATGGTCACCTCCCACTTGTACTCTGTCCCAACCTCCTTCCTCTGGTATGTCACCCTTTCTGTGCCTAGTCTGCCCTGGGCTACGTAGTACTCTTCTCCTGTGTCATTTCATCTTATGCCCATATCTCCAGGGACAGGAACAAGTTGGGGTGGGGAGATAATTGAAGGACATTTATGTTGTTATGGATATAAGCAGGGAGCTCACAATTGAAGAAATTAAAATGACTGAGAAATACCTGAAAAATGTTCATACTCCTTAGCAATTACAGAAATGCAAAAACAAACAAACAAATGAAAACTTTAAGATTTCATCTCATCCTATTCAGTATGATTAAGAACAAAAAACAGGGCTGGAGAGATGGCTCAGAGGTTAAGAGCACTGACTGCATTTGCAGAGGACCTGAGTTCAATTCCCAGCAACCACATGGTGGCTCACAACCATCTGTAATGAGATATGGCGCCCTCTTCTGGCATGCAGATATGAATGCAGGGAGGATACTGTATACATAAGTAAATAAATCTTTTAAAAAAAAAGAACAAAAAACAACTTGCAACTCCTGGTGAGGTTGTGGAGAAAGAGGAACTCTCATTTACTGTTGGTAGAAATACAAATTTGTATTTCCACTCTGGAATCAGTATGGATAATCCCAAGGAAACTAAAACTAAATTTACTATATAACATTTCTTGGTATAAGCCCAAAGGATGAAACATCTTACTCTACAGATACTTGCTCATCAATGCTCATAGTGGCCCTATTCACAATAGCCGGCAAAGGGGAAAGAGGTAGCACTGGTCAGAGGTAACTTTGGAAGTGTTCTAAAACTAGATTAGAATGTCAATGTGAATATTAATTAACTAAAATATTAAACTATACTGTGTATGATATTTCAATAAATCTGTTGAAGTAAATTATAACTATCACCCATTAAAAACGGCTAAACATATAAATGAGGACCAACATCTCAGCTAATATGTTTCACGCATATGTACGCACACACACACACACACACACACACACACACTCCAATATAAAAATAGATTCAGTAGATTTTTAGAAGACTTAAACTATAGATAGAATCCTCTAACCTTTTGATTTTCAAAATTTTGACTTTCGTAGTTCCTTTACATACACGTCTTCTAATCAGTTTATTTCTACAATTTTTTGAAATATTCCACTGAGGTTTACACTGAATCCATTTTATTTGTGAGAACCACTATAAATGTTATGATCATCAGGAGTATACTATTACTATTCTCTTATGAATACCTCTTCTTTCTCTGATCAGCATTTTATATTTTTAGCTTATGACTAACATAAATTATAATGGTTTATATCTAAATGTTTTGTAGTTTCTTATTATTGTAAATGGTAATTGATACTTTAATCTTCCAATTTCTTTTTTCAGTTAAAAAGAAACTACTGATTTTTCTGTGCTGGCCTTCAATTAAGTAGCACTTTTGTTGAGTTATTGAGATTTTGCTGCAAATCAATTATAAGCTCTACAAATAGCAATGCTATTTCTTTTTTTTCATCTTGTTGGTTTATAATTTGTTTTTCTTATTTTAATGCAATGTTTAATACCTCCACCACAACACTGAATGGTGAAAATAAGTATTTTTTGCATTGTTACTGATCTAAAGAGGAAAACATTTGCAATCATGTATGCTAGGCAACGTATGTAGCTGACTCTTAGCTGTCCTTTATCAAATTAAAGGCATTTCTTTTCCTCATCAATCATGTTTCTTCCTGAGGTGGTGAATTTTGGTCTAGTGCCTTTCTACACCATTTGGAATAACCAAATGAATCTTCTTATTTTGGATAATTAGATTTTTTATTCTGAATAATTAAGATTTGCCAACCGATTTTTATCAAAATGTTTACTTGGTTCTTCATTCCTGACAAATTCCTCTTGGTTATGAGGAATTATTCTTTCTATATTTTTTACTTACCCATATTTTCTTGACATTTTTGTCTATGTTTAGTAGGATATTGTTGAATCTTCTTTTGCTGGAATATTTTTTCTGGATTTGGTTTCAGATAATTCTGACTTTACCAAATGTATTGGGAAGTGCTGTGGTCTCTTTGTTTTATAAATAAGTTTGTATAGCATTGTTATAATTTATATATTAATCATGACAGTTTTTAGAACAGTTCAGATATTTGCTTTTATATTTTGATAAATATTCAAGTTACCTTTTATTAAATGTTAACAATCTTATTTTAAAATACTGTTCATTTTCACAAGTCATTTTACTGTTCACTATGATACATATAATCTTACAGAAAGAAAATCTAAGGATTTTCTTTTTTCACATCTTTAGAGTACAATGTATTTTTTCAGATTATAAATAGTTTACCATACATGAATATTCATTACAATGATATTTTAGTGAAAATATGAACAATAGTAACTCAAAGTTTTATGTATTTAGAGTGACTACTTTACTTGATATACTTTAATTAATGCTAATTTATTCTTACCTAGTCATGCTGATGGATCAATAAAATTTTGGGATGCTTCTGCAAGTAAGTTTTATGGTTATTTCCACTAAACAGAAAACATTTTATTAATATTCATTCATGGCCACCCACCACTTTTTAATTTGAATAATTGCCATTTGAGAAATATTTTAGTATGATTATATTACATTACTTTGTTACAAAATTCATTTCCTGTTTTTTAGATCAGATTAAAGTAGCTCTATCCTAATTGTATTCAATAATATTAAATAAATAAGACCATGGCCACTCTTTCAGCCATCCTATGTAAAAAAAGAATTTTGCATCAGGAAAAGTACCTAGCTTTGCCAGATTAACTGTTGGAGGAATTCCTTCTATTTCCTACATGTGTGCTATTTGACAAGTGTTTTCATTCCTCTGTTCTCAGCTTCTCTATCCCACTCTGTAATAATCTGTGAGACTCAAGACAAATTATTTGATAACAGAAAAAATTATTTTTAATACTTTGACAATTTGGTGATTTAATGAATAACATATATTGGTTACTGTGGAAGGGCCTTTTAACTTAACTAAGTCTTCATTTTACCCATATTTGTCGTTCACAAAGCATTTTCTTTTTATTCCCTATTTTTAAAACAATCTTATTTTGCAAACCAACCCAAGTTCCCTCTCCCTCCCAAACTTCTACTGCCTCCATTTTCTCCCCACCCCATCCCCCATCTACCTCTTAGAGAGTGTCAGGCCTCCCATGGGGAATTATGTTCTTATGAAAAGTGAAAGAAATGCACGTATATAAACACACAGCAAACTATGAAAATGTAAAGGTAGTGTAATCAAATGATATTTTAATAAAAAATGATAGAGATTTATTTGAACCAGTAAGTTTCAAGAAAGATTATATGTTTATGTATTTATTTTTCAGACAGGCTATTTTTAGGCAGCTTATTCTGGCCTCTAAGACCTTCATGCCTCAACCCAAGTAGAAAGGATATTTTAATGACTTAACAGCTAATCTGAATTTTGTTAGGTAGTTAAAACTCCAGTGGTTCTCAGACTTCCTAATTTGGGGCCCTATATTAAACAGTTTCTCATGTTGTGACCCCTTACCATAAAATTTTTCATTGTTACTTCATAACTGAAATTTTTCTTCTGTTATGAATTGTAATATAAATATCTGATATACAGGATATATGATATGTGACCCCTGCAAAAAAGTCATTCATAACTCACAGTTTGAGAACCACTAACTTCAGTAGTCAAGACTCAGGCAGTGGTGGCACACACCTTTAATCCCAGCACTCGGGAGGCAGAGACAGGAAGCTATCTGTGAGTTCCAGGCCAGCCTGGCCTACAGAGCAAGTTCTAGGACGGGCTCCAAAGCCACACAGAGAAACCCTGTTTCAAAAAAAAACACCCATAAAAATAAATTTTAAAAAATCAGAAGAAAAGAGTAAGTTAGCAATTACTTTAGTTTCTGATAATGTGTAACCACAAGGCAACAATCTTGAAACTAAGAAACACAAGAAAACCAGTTAATATGACACAAAGATGTTATCTAACCTACAATTCTGTTTCAGTTTTACCGCTGCTCAATGATTTCCTTTACAACAGCAGCACAACAGCCAAAAAGGATCACGTTTCATCTAGTCATATTTTGAGATTTTAAAAATCTAGAGTGAACCCAAGTATTTCATGTCACTGACAATTTTTAAAGTTCAGGCCAATTATTTTTTCTTGAATTGGGCTGAGTACTGCTTCTTGCTGAATTCAAGCTGTGCCCTTCTAGCAGGGGCTGCTAGAAGAGTTTTCTTGATGACCATTCTTAGAGCAAGAATCTTTTGTTTTATATGAGGAATTGTGTTTTTATTCTAGTCTGAAGTGGAAATAACTTCCCCTGAATAAGTATTACTGAAAGCCATTCATAAACCCAGAGTTTCATGAGTGTATACCTGACCTTTTCTTAACTAAAAACACCCAGATGAAATCTTTCTTAAGACAACTAAAGATTTCTGCCTAAAAATAAAAAATAAAAAACTATCCAGAATATTGTATCAACATCTTATCAAGCAACTAAGGGGGTGGTTGTGAAAAAAAGCATGGAGACATCCCACCTGGAAGATTGTTTCCATTATAATCTTTCATAATTCCAATGCTCATAAACAATTTTTCTCTTTCTCTTGATACTACTGGCAAAGAGGGCATGACACTGAGGGTTTACTATGTAAATGGAATTTACCCAAGTTGGGTTTTATTTTTGTGGTTCAACAAAATATACTGAAGTAAACTTGAACAATGTCTAAGAATTAAAAATCAAACTAGGAAACAACTACACTTTAATATTTTATAGTGACTCTGCAGATGTTGTACAAGTTAAAAACTTCAAAAGTATTTGAAAAGCAGAAGGTAGGAGATGGCAAGCAAACATGTGAGATTGTAGAGGAAGACCCATTTGCTGTTCAGATGATTTACTGGTGTCCAGAGAGCAGAATATTTTGTGTATCGGGAGTCTCTGCATATGTCATCATTTATAAATTCAGCAGACACGAAATTACAACAGAAATAGTGGTAAGTTACTTTAACTTTCCTATTTATAGTTACTAAAAGAAACAATTATGTATTTGAATTTTTACTTGGTATGGTTTGCAAGTCAAGAGACAGTATAAAGAACATATATAATCCATAGTATTTTAAATTATTGTTACTTAATGTATTAAAATAGTTCATTTTCAAATGAACAGTTCTCTAACAAAACTTCAGTGTCAAAATGAACTTGCTATTTTAAATTAATCTCACTACCAATTGAACTGTTCTCTTTAATTTTGTATCTACCTGACTGTATTGAGTCATTTCTTAAGTATTAATTGCCAATATTATCATATTAGCATTACATTTACTTGTAAAGAAAATTTTTTATTATTATAGTATGACACATTTAAAGTAGTTATTATATGTCTAAAAATGTATGTGCATACAAGCATTTGATTAGTGTAGAATTTTGCTTTCTGTATAAGTATCAAATTAGTATAGGTTTTGTCCTGTTTAAAAATTTAACTGCTTTATGTTTTCTTGCTACCTATCTATCATAAATGATTATTTCTCAACTATAAGACAGCCACTCTTAATGGTTTTTATGTAGTAAAATTTTTATATGGTAAAAATAATTATGATATTACCTTACCAAAATTTTAATTTTAAAATTCATTACACGAAATTCTGATTATACAAAGCAATGATGTTACTATGGTATTAATTACATCTAAAGTTAATATACCTATAATTTTCCTATTCTGTTCTATGTAATTTATGACTCTTTGCATGACTATAAAGATTATTCCACACAAGACTCTTTTATATTTTTACCTCAACTAAAATTCTTATTCTTTTAGAGTATATGGAATGCCTGGGGCTTGAGGTAACAGGTGCCTGAGTTCCAACCCTAATTTTACCACTGATTTGTGTGTGTGTGTGTGGTGGGTGTGTGTGGTGTGGTGGGTGTGTGTGATGTGGTGTGTGTGTGTGTGTGTGTGTGTGTGTGTGTGTGTGAACAACAGGCAGTAATAGAATCTGGGTACAATCTATTCTCACACACACATGCATATATATAAATATGTTTATGTGTAATTTCCTGCGTAAAAAAATGGAAAGAAGAACATGAATGCAAAGTGGAAATACTCAAGCTAATTTCGTCAGGTTTTCATAATGATGTTATAGCAACATCAGCACCATGTATGAATAAGTAGTCAATAACTAATAACCAGATTGTCACTATCAGAAGGCTTCCAGTAGTGTAGAGATAACTATTATAGTAAGTTTGATGATATTACTGTGTTCATGACATATGAATAATATCTTAATCTGCTTTTCAATATCAAAGTGTACTCATTACAATGGAAATTAAATACTTTTTATAAATACACATATCTGTTTTAATTTCTTTCATTGGGATAACTATCAATTTCTTCTTTTATTTTTATCATCCACCAAACTATAATTTATCATACGAAAATGTCTTAGATAGGGTTTAAATTACTATGATGAAACATTATGACCAAAAGCAATTTGGGAAGGAAATGGTTTATTTCGTTTATTCTTCCAGATGTTGCCAGTCACCAGAGAAGTCATGGCAAGAACTCAGGCAGTGTGAGAACTCAAGCAGGGTGTGAACCAGGAGGCTATACCTGAGACAGATGGGGTGGAGGAACATTGCTTACTGGCTTGCTCCCCAAGACTTACTCATCCTGCTTTCTTATACAACTCAGAACCACCTGCCCAGAGTTGGCACTACTCACAGTGGGCTCCCCCCCCATGTCAATCACTAAGAAAATACCCAATGGGCTTGCCTATTGGGAGACATTTTCTCAATTGAGGCTCCCTCTTCCAAAACAACTTTACCTTGTGTTAAGGTGGCAAAACAAATTTAAGAAATCACAGGAATATTTATTATATAAGAATTTATTTTCATTAACAGGCATCTTTCTTATCAGTCTGAGGAATTAAAAAAATTGGGGGGTCATTGTCATTGAATAGTCCATATAATTCATTAATTATTTCTCAAATTGAGTGTGTTATTGAATTTGCTGGTCTAAAAATTAAGAATAATTTCTAAAACCTCAGGTATATTATTGTGATTACTATTATAGCAACTTAGACTAAATTAAAACCTGACATTTTTTTTAGTCATTAGAGGTACGACTTCAGTGTGATGTTGAAGATATTATTACCCCCGAACCAGAAACAAGTCCTCCATTTCCAGATCTGTCCTCTCAACTCCCCTCATCAAGGAGTCTTTCTGGAAGTACCAATACTGTGTCTAGTGAAGGGGTGATGAAGGACAGCATCCCGTGCCTCAGGTAAGAACTGCTACCAAGTGCCAAAGCATGTTCCTTCGTTAATTACAGGACTATTACACAGTGTAACAGATAAAGTTGTTATTGTCTCTTGCTGTTAAATGAGCTATGAGAGCATCATTTTTTTCTTTGAATAACTCCCAAAAAGGCACACAGTGTTTTCATATTTCATTTGCCTATTTAGATTTTTTCCCAGAAGGTTCTAAAGAGAACACAGCTTTGATAAAATGGGAAATTTAACAAGGCAAAACCCTGACCTGCTCCTCTAATTAGTAGTTGTTGTTAAACATTTTCCTCAGTATAACTAATTTAAAAACATAATAAAGAAGCTTAGTTTGTAAAGCTCATAGCAACATTTATCTTGCTTTTATACTTTTCATAATAGGATTTATAAATTATTACTTTTATGTTGTCAAATAAATGCTATTGTTAGCTGATTGGAGAATTCACCCTAAGTTCCTTAAGCCCCATATGACAATGTATGTTTCCATTACTTCAGAACTCTAGAACGCTTGTTTCCTTATTTCTTATGCAAGTATTTTTGGAAAATTTAGAGATAAGATTTCAACAACAAAAGCTATAAAATCATCAGTAATCCATTACTTTCTTCTTTAAATTTTTTTAAAATTTCAAAAATAAAATATAACATGGGACTGACCCAAACCCCCTGAATGTGGGTGTCAGTGAGGAGGCCTAGGTAATCTATGGGGCCTTGGGTAGTATTTATCCCTGGTGTACAAATAGACTTTGGGTGCCCATCCCACAATGAGAGATACTCTCTCAGCCTAGACTCTTGTGTGAGGGCTTAGGCCCTGCCCTGTATGAAATGACAGACTCTGGAGATCCACTGTAGAGGACCTCACCCTCCCTGGGGATCAGAGTAGAGATTGGGATTGGGTGGGGGACTGGGGGGCCTGGTGGGGAGAGTGGGTGAGGAAGGGAGAGAGAGCGAGCTGGGATTGACATGTGAAATAAGCTTGTTTCTAACTTAAATTTTAAAAAGGTATAAAAAAAAGAAATATAAGCATGAAGTATTTGGAAGAAAAATCTGCAAGCAAAAGGAAGCCATTAAATTTTAGTTAGCAAAAATCTCATAAGTTTATTAATATATGTATTTACATTTATTTGTGTGCATGTATACACACACCATTGTGTACATGTTATCTTCAGAGGGCAACTTGTAGGTATGTAGGAATCTGTTTTCTCCTTATACATTGTGGATCCTCAGGTCTTTCAGACTTGATGGCAAGCACTTTTAATTGCTGAGCTACCCTGCCAGTCCATTCCTACTTTTAATTTTCCTTCAAACCACTTTATTTCATTTAACCTAATTCAAAGAAAATTGAATCAAATAACAGAACACTGTAGAGCTATTTGTTTCCTAAGAAGACCTATCACTAGATAGGTAAACCTTCTAACAGCATAGACATTTATAACATGTAGAATTTAAGATAGGGACGATGGAGAAAAGCCAGTAAAATAAGGTCTGATGTGAAGATGAAGTTAGCATTAACAATTATCAGCATGTAATAGGGTTCACTTGAGGAGCACTGAAGTAAATCTCATCTGCATTCTTGCCCCCAAGCATGCTAAAGCTGTAAGTGATAGAATTACTTTTTCTCCTTCTTCCAGTGTTAAAGCACGTCCAGTGAGGATGCCCCCTGGCTATCAAGCAGATCTTGTTATTCAGTTGGTATGGGTAGATGGTGAGCCTCCCCAGCAGATTACCAGCCTTGCAATAAGCTCAGCGTATGGAATGTAAGTAATTAACCTTTCTTTCTAGCTAATGTTACAGAATTTTAAACATTTTGCAAATGCTTCTTTTAAAATATTAAGACTGAAAAATTGAATAATTCCTTAGTTCAATTTTTATTAGATTGACCATAGTATGATACATTAGCAATTAAGCTTATGCTATGATAATTTTATTTGTTTTCTTTTCCTTGATTTTGTATTAGTGGTAATGTGCCTACTTCAGTTTGGAGGGGGTACTTATTTAGATTTTTCTGCCCACCTTTTACCTTAAGTTTCACTTTGGGTACCATTTTTTGACCTGTCTTGTAGAGTTAATTTCCACTTCATCTAATTGATAGTAGATCTGCCTGCAGAGTTTGGTGTCAGTTACATTTGCAAATATAGCAAGTTTTAGATTTCTGATGAAAACTGGCTCTTTTTATCCTCCTACCCATGGGTGAGTTCAAGATACCCTTTTCAAAAGATTGGTCTTCAAAGGCAAGGGAAAGGAGTGTCAGAATTGAGAGGCTGTGGAGATATGCCACTCAACTCAGGAACTAAGGAGAATTAGAGTGAATCCTTGGAGAAAATACTCTCTGTATAGGAACTCCACTGAAGAAAGTATAAATGGCAGCTTGGGTACTTGCCTTATAGAGCTTCGGTTGCCAAAAAAAATCCCCACCTCAAATCATCCTCAAAATGAATTCCACAAATATTAAAGAAATAACTAGTATAATCATTATAGAATGTTTCTGAGATTTATCAAAGATGAAATCGTGCTTGTCTCATTTTACGAGGTAACAAATTTTGAGGACTTGAAAATATTATTACAAGGATGTAAAATTATGTCTATGACTTTTATCAACATGAATTAAAAATTCTACTAAAATATAAATAAATGTATCAAGAAAACTGATAAAATTATTCATCATCAAAGTTCATTTCCATTGGGAATGTAGATTGTATCATCATTTTAAATGAAGCAGGGCAGTTTATCAAATAACAGAATAAAGTAGAAAAAGCATATGTTTATATCAGGGACGAAAGAACCAAAGCATATGAAAAGATGCCTGTGCTGCAGCAGATAGAGCTGCACCTATACACACACTGGAAGCACCAAGTAGATTCAGAGGTTAGAACAACATGACCACTTGAAGTTGGGAAGAAATGATGGAAGGTGAATGGGAGAAGAATTGGGATAAACTTGATCAAAACACATTGTATACATGTGCAAAAGTCTCAAACTATAAAACACACACACACACACACACACACACACACACACATTGTAATGTTCAATGTCCATTGGTGAGTTTAAAAGAAGCTACCAGTTCAAATATGAAGACAATTTTCTTACTCTAATACATGGCAACAAGCACTATACTTTTTGGTGAAAGATATTTTACCTGAGTTTTAAAAAATAAAAGACAAATATCTTAATTTATTTGGGCTGCTGTAATAAAACACCTTAGTCTGGGTAATTTATTTATCTTTTTATAAATTTATTTAAATTAGAAACAATTTTATTTTATATATCAATCCAGTTCCCTCTCCCCCCAATCCTCCCATGCCTCCCACCAACCCCACCCATCCTATTCCCCATTAATTCCCCAGGGAAGGTGAGGTCTTCCATGAGAGATCATCAAAATCTGTCAAGTCGTTTGGGGCAGGGCCTAGGTTAAAAGAGTATCCCTCCATGGGGAATGGGCTCCTGAAGTCCATTTGTGCACTAGGGATACATTCTGGTTCTACTGCCAGGGGCCTGTAGACTGCCCAGTGCTCCTAGCTGACACTCATGTTCAGGGGTCCTGGATTAGTCCTATGTTGGGTTCCCCAGCTGTCAGACTGGGGTCCATGAGTTCCCACTTGCTCAGGCCAGCTGTTTCTGTGGGTTTTCCCAGCATGGTCTTGACCCCTTTGTTTGTTACTCCTTCCTCTCTGAGACTGGATTCTAGGAGTTTGGCTTAGTGCTTAGATGAGGATCTCTGCTTCTGTTTCAATCAGCTACTGGATGAAGGCACTAGAATGGCATATAAGGTAGCCATCATTCTCATTATAGGGGAGGGGCATATAAGGTATCCTCTCCACTATTGCTTAGAATCCTAGTTGGGATCATCTTTGTGGATTTCCGTACAATTCCTTAGTACTAGATTTCTCTTTAAACCTATAGTGGTTCCCTCTATTGATGTGTCTCTTTTCTTGCTCTCTTCTGTTCATCTCCCCACTCAATCTTCCTGATCCCTCATGTTCTCCTCCCCCCTCCTCTTTTCCCCTCCTTTTTCTCCTACCTCCTTCTCCCTCCCCCCATGCTCCCAATTTGCTCAGGGGTTCTTGTCCTTTTCCCCTACACCATGGGACCATGTATGTCTCTCTTGTTTCCTAGCTTCTCTGGAGGTGTGAGTTGTGGTCTAATAATCCTTCGCTCTATTAAACTAGGTAACATATATAACAGAAGTATGTTACTCAGTTCTGGAGTCTGGAATATCCAAGCTCAGGGCATCAGCCGATTCAGTGTCTGACATTGTTCACTGTTCAGAAATGGCATCTGATCATGGACAAGATAGCGCACAAGCTTTCTCTCCTCCTAAGGGACCTGATCTCATCTGTGAGATGGATATCCTCAAGACCTAAAGACTCCACATCTCAATCCTGTCACCATTGGGTTTTACGTTAAACATACTTGATAATATTCATTGTATTTGTTAACTGTGTGTGCTGTTTAAGCTTACTGAGAAGCTGGCCCTAAAGCAAGGATTGATGTGCTTCCTTATTTCAGGCCTAAGCATGTTTCCCGAAAATGTCCTCCAAGGCCCCTTGTCTAGGGCCAGGCTGGCCTAGTGGTCTTGTGAAATAAGCAGCCAGCAGAGGGTATTGAAAACACTGTGTCCTTGAGAACAGCTAGAAAGAAAAACCATTTCAATAGAGGCTTCTGCTAATTATCACATACTATGAAAATGTCTTCATTGGGAGTGAGAAGCCAGAAGCTCATCCAGAAAGAGGAAGTGCAATCTGGAACTCCAGATGACTGCCTCAACTTCCCCAGTTGACTTCTGTCAGATAAGCCCTAAACTTTGTAATATCTTTGTTTGTGTTTGTTCTCTCAAGCAGGCTACTCCTTGATGTACTTGCATTCTAGATGTTATAAACTAAATTGATTGTTTCTCTATTTGTTTTATGCCTATTTTTTCTTTTACTTCTGATCACTATAAATGTAATAAATGTAATATTTCTATTGTAAGTCATTTTTAGACCACATAGAATACATGATTTTTGTGGAGCTACAGAAATTCAGACCATAGCTTTCTGCTCCAGATTCCCCCAAATTCATGTATTTATCACTTGCAAAATAACCTTTATTCAACATTAACAACTCCAAAAGTCTTAACGTTTCAGCATCAGTCTGTAAGATTTAAGCCTGAAGATTCATCTAGATGCCATATCAGACAGGCAGGCATAAGACTTAAAATATGATTCATTGAGAGGTTATCCACGCTTCCTCGGGAGTTTCATTTACCTACCTAAAAGTTATGATTCAAGAATCAAGCTCTTCTGTAGCCATGATCCTGTGAATTATATGCTTCCAAAATAAAATGGCAATCATTTTGTCCCACCATTCCAAAACTCATAAATATGAAAGAAGAGGGTAATATATTCCAACTAAAACCAAAATATAGTGTGGAGGCATTAAATCTTAACTCTGGTTAATAATTTGACTTCGTAATCCACCTTTCAAACACAATAAGGCCTATTTGGACCTGAAGGTTTAGGGTAACCATGTCGCTAGTGGAGAATAGTATTATAACTCTAGTGGGCTGAAGTCCCATGCCTGACTCTCTCCTATGTTGAAATGGACAGTGGAAGATTCACTAGGAGGGAAATACACCCCAGTAGTCATCTCCCTGATAGGTGACTTCTTGCTTCTCTTTGTCAATTTTCTGGCTAGGACTCAAAGTCCCTAGGGGGACTTTCTTAGAAATGTTGGTGAAGAGAGTAAGCCCACGTTTGTTTTTTGTATCTGTGTGCCATGGGAGCTGGTGTGAATGGATATCATCGTGACCTGAGTATTCCTGAGGGGCAGCTACTAGGCCCATAATACACCTGGGGCTACTGAAATCATACATGGAATTGATACAAACCACTGTTAAGAAACATGAGTAGGAGAAACACCAAGTACAGAATGGATAACAAATATAAGTAACAGATGGATAGCAAAACATCAAATCCAGCAAAGGCTACAAAAATAGCCTTATTTGAGAGAACAAACAAAAGTAGTATCATTAAATCAAGGCCTTACAAACATATGGCAGAAATCAGCTGGGGAAGTTGAAGTAGTCAGTTCCAGGAGTTCAGGTTGAATCTTCTGTCCCTGGACCAGCCTCAGCTTTCTGCTCTGCTGCAAGCATTGTTATACTGTGAGATAACAATAGTAACCTCTGTTGTTCACAAGAGCACGGTGTTTTTGTTCTTGGGCCATTTGCTTCTCTTTCCCCTTTTACAGAGCCAATGAGAAAGTCTTATTCAGGATAGGGACTTTACAGAATTCTTGACATAAACATATTTGAGTGTGAGACAAGAGAGGAATTTGCACTCCCAAAGTCTGCTTTCAACAAATGTAAACAACACATTACCAATTTGCCAATATAATTGACATTATACAGGGAAGGCGTTATATGCACTGAGCCATATCCCTAACCCCCTTTTTGCAATTTCTTTAATGAAAGTTCTGTGTTTCCATTGTGGCAGCCATTAACTTCTTTTATTGTTTCCTCTTAGATTTTTTTAAATAGCTATCTATTATGAACTGAATGGCTTTTATTGTTGGTATATAAGATAACAAAATTCATTATTGGTGTACATGATAGCTAATGACTTATTTCTGTTAGCTTTGTATCCTTGAATTTTATTGAATTTAGCATGAATGGAGTGTTACTATTTCCATTAGGGATGAGTATTACCCCCTCAGTTTTTTCTAGACACAATAATTACAATACCCTTAAAGTCATGCATCACCAACCTCTAGGTGATTGTAGTTACAAGTTATCTGTTCTTTTAAAGAATTTGCAAATGGCTATTGTGAAGTCACAGATTGAGAAGGTTAGAGATGTTCACTTGGCAAGCTAGCAAATTAGTCTGCTATTGTAGGAATTTGTGAAGAAAGATAGAACAGAAAGAGGAGAACAGTTCTCTGGGTCAGAAACCAGGCTTTTCATTGACAGCCTCAATAACAACATCTTTTTAGCTCTCCATGCCTTAGTTCTCTTCCCATTATTACAAGAAATGACCTAAGGTAATCAGCATATGGAAGAAAAGCTCACACTTTTGGAAGTTTGAGACGCTTAGCTGGCATTGTTTCTTTTGAGCCTGTGTCAAGGTGCCACATCTTTGTGAAGAGCATGTGGTTGAGCAAAGGTTCTTTCCTGCTGGTGGCCAGGAAGTGAATAAGAGGAGGAACAAGGGCTTGATTCTGCTCTTTTCCTTCAAGAACACACCAACAACCTACAGCCCCCAGTAGGGCCTACCTCTTAAAGTTTCCTTTAGCGCCCAGCGGTGCAAGGTTAGGGCCAAGTATTTACTATGTGGACTTTTCCAGGATTTTTCAGATCCAAGATATAGTCAAACCCTGGACTAGAAAGACTCATATTAGCTTACAATGAAAAACACATTCAGTCCTACTCCAAGAAGCCCCCAAAGTTTAACCATTTCTGTATTTCTTAAAAAGCCCAGTCTAAAGTCTCATGAAAAACTCAGTTGTAAACATGTGTTGAGCATTAAAAAAAGACAAGTCACATACTTTCAAGAAACAATGGAACAGGATAAATATTCCCAGCTTGAAAGGATGGAAGAATAACACAGGAAAGGAAGGACTGGATCAAAGCAAGACTTTATCCAATAAAGAAAACATTAACTTCTCTAGCTCTGTATTCAACACCAAGGATACTCAGGAGGGCTTTGGATGCTCTAGCTCTTTGACTTAGCAATCTCAGATAGCTAGGCTTGGTGGCTTTGCTTGTCATCTAGAACTTCCTATAGAAGGCTTCCTTGGCATCTTTAGTTTCCTTGGGTTTCAATAGTTGCTTCAGCTTCTCTTTCATGGATTCTTTCCTCATCCTATCAAGAGATCATTACAGGGACTCTGACTCAGCCTTATATTTCTGGGCTTTCCTCTTGACATCTTGATGGAAGTTTCCAGGACTCTAACTCTTGTACTCTATGTCTTCACTATCAGCACTGTTGGTCAAAAAGATCTGCCATTATTGAGCTTTATTTGGGCCTACTTCAACCATGCCTGCAACAGTCTCTGGGTGTATTGCCAGCTAAATTTCTCCAATGTTAGGCTAAACTGTCACCTTTCAATTCTGAAAAGATTCTGCCATGAAGAAATCTTTGAAATTGTTTTACTTTTAATTATACTTCTGTACCTTGGAGCCCAGACAGGGTCTTACCAATTCCTGAGATGCCTCCAAGGTATCTTTCTTATTATATTAGTAGCAAGCACTTGGCTTTTTAAAAAAGCACATTTATTTTATGTGTAAGGATCTTTTGCCTGCATGTACATCTGTGTACCACACGTGTGCAGTCCAGCAGAAATCAGAAGAGGGTGTTGGATGTTCTAGAACTGGAGTTCCTGACAACTTTTAGCCACCCTGTTGACGCTGAGAACTGAACTTGGGTTCTCTGGAAGAGTAACGAGTGCTCTTAACCATTAAGCTATCTCCCAGCCCCTGTATGGATTCTTTTATAGCAATCTCTTGAGCAAGTAAATCTAAACAAGCTGCATTTCTGTCAAGACTAAGTTTCTGAATCTGTCTGAATTTGTGCATTTTGTTCCAAATCCTTACTTTAAAATTGGATAAAAGCATCCATTGTCACTGCCTTCTTGTTTTTCTGCCTTTAAATGTTCTGCAGTATAAACTGTGACATTTTAATTCATCACTGTTAGCATCAGTTTCCTGCAAAGTCTCATGGGAAAAAGACACAGAAATAATATATCCAAAGTATGATATATCCACATCATGACAGAAATATTCTCTCATCTACTTCTCAATAGAGTCCTCCTCATTTTCATCTGAAACCTCATCACTATCTCTTTTTTTTTCATTTTGGTTTCTTTTTATTTGTATTGGTATTCTAGATTCTTTCTAATTTTCTATACTCTTGATAACTTCACTTATGCATATAATATGATCATATTCACTCCCCCATTTTCCTTCTCAAACACTATTCTTCCCGACATTTCCCCCTCCCAAATTCATGTCTTTTACTATGCTTTATTATCACCATCATTATTATTTTGATAAGCTACTAAATTCAATCAATACTACTTATATGTGCAGAGTATGGGTCCATTCACTGTCATTCTAGACATTTAGCTCTTGGAAGAATTAATTATCCACTAAGCTTTGTTTATAGCACTCTAGGCTTTTCCTCAGTATTTTCTGGATTTTCCTATAAGCACTTCTAGAGAATTCCCCTTCTCATATTTGATGTTGTAAAGTCAAATATCATTGATCTGTACCAACGTTGTGTTTGTCAGCTTTTCACTGTTGGAATGCCTGAGAAAATCTGCTGTAAAACATGGAAAGTGCAATGATCATACAGATTTTGTTGCATAGCCATTTGGCTCTTTTCAGTCCATAATCACCCCTTATTCTCAGGCACCTCTAAATAACCTATTTGCTAGTTTTGCAAAACTATCACTAAGTTTTGCATTTATTTATTTATATTTATAATTTGATGTTCTTTGCTGCTGACAAGTACTCTAGTATATGGATTTACAAAAATTTTAATTCACTTATCACTTAATGATAATTTGTATTGATTATAGTTTGGGAATTTTGGTCATTTGTCAAATTAAAGATAATTTCTCTGTCCATTGTAAGCAGTGTTTTCAATGTGGATTTGTATGAGGAGCTTATATATTTATTTTAAATATTTCATTAGATACATATTTCTAAACATCTACTATAATGCTGTAGGTTGCCTTTTATACTTATTACTGATGTGTTTTGTTGTGCAAAATGCTTCCAAGTTTGATGAATTCCTCTTGTGCTTTTGAAGGCAGCTATGCTCACCACTGTACCATCAATGCAGGCTAATTGTGCTTTTGTTATCTGTGTTTTTATTGTCATATCAAAAAAGTCATTTCTAAGAATGGTGTGAAGGAGATTTTCCCCCTATGTTAACAGGTATCTACTTTATGGTTTTAGGATTTACATTTAAGTCTTTGACACATTTAACTCTTGTGAATGAAGTAAAATAAAGGTCCCAATTCATTCTTTTGAGTGTAAATACAGCTTTTAGTCCCTGTCATTCCCCATCTTGTATTCATAGTTCCTGTGCCAAGGATTAGTTGACTACATATTTGTGGACTTATCTCTGCACTCTCAATTCTATTTCATTGTCTTTGTATCTATTTTATCATAATACCATAATATTCAGGTAACTATAATTTGAAATGTATTTTGAAACCAGGTCTTGTGGTGTCTGTAGCATTGTTCTTCTTTAACAAGTATGGTTTGACCATTTTGAGTCTTTAATGATTTCATATAAATTTTAAGTAGAAATTTTATTACAGGGTTTTCTTATTTTTGCAGCTTAATAAAACTATTATTATTTCTCTATGTGTTTGTCTATCAGTGGAAACTAGGGTTGTTTCTGACTGTTGTAAACAGTGGTACAGTGAGTACTGGAATGCACATTTTCTAAGATAGCTGATTTTAGAAAATACAAACCTAAATATGAGGTCACCAGATCACATAGTTCTATTTTAATTTTTTGAAACTTAAAGTTTTATGGAAGCCACCCCTATTCTCTTTTAATTCTGTTTCCATAGAATTGTGTCTCAGCCCATGACTGTTAACCTACTGATGTTTTTAGAGTTAAAATGAATCTTTTGTATACAGCATAATCAGATCTTGATACATTTTTTAAAATCCATTCAGTCACTCTTTTCCTTTTGATTAGAGAATTTAAGCCATTTACAGATAAAATAATTGTTGATAGGTAAGGATTTACCAATGTGGTTTTCGTCATTGTTTTCCAGATACTATACTCCTTTTTCCTCTTGTGCTGTCATGCTTTGTGCTGTGGTGATTTTCTGTAGTGGTGATTCTTTGATTCCTTTCATCTTTAGTGCATCTACAATATGTTTTTGTTTTGTGGCTATCCCGAGGCTTATGTGGTCTGCTCTGTCATGATGACATCTCAGCTTCAATTTCTACAAAGCTCTACACTTTGCCTGCCATGCTCCCAACAGATTCATTCTTGCTTGTTTTTATGTGTACATCAGCAAAAATTTTTTATCATTTTTTATTTTAATTTTAAATAGCTTGTTTTACATGTCAATCCCAGTTCCCTCTCCCTCCCCTCCTCCCGCACTCCCCTTCCCCCCCCACCCTCCCACCCTATTGCCAAATCCTTCCACATAGGGGATATCTAGAGTCTGTCATTTTACTCTGGATAGGGTCCAGGCACTCCCCTAAGAGTCCAGGCTGAGAGAGCATCCCTCTTTGTGCTATAGGCACACGAAGACTGATTGTGTACCAGGGATAGACACTGATCCACAGCTCAGGGCCCCATAAGTTGCCCAGGCCTTCTCACTGACACTCACATTTGGGGGGGTCCAGATCAGTCCCATGCTGGCCTCCCCACTGTCACTCTGGGGTCCAAGAGCTCTCCCCTGTTCAGATCAGCTGTCTCTGCTGGTTTTGCCAGCCCATTCTTTGCCAATTTGCTCATCACTCCTCTCTCTCTGTCACTGGGTTCCTTGGGTTCAGTTCAGTGATTAATTGTGTGTTTGCCTCTGCTTCCATCAGTCACAGGATGAAGGCTCCCGGATGGTTATAGGCATCAAGTTCATTATCAGGAATGGGCATTCGAGGTGGTCTCTCCACTATTGCTTAGCTTGCCAATTGGTGTTATCCCTTTAGATCACTCGAGGTCGCTCTGGTGCCTGATCTCTATTCGATCCTATGATTCCCTCTTCCCCCTCTTCTACCCCCACTCCCTTAACTTCCTGTTCCCCCATGACCAACTCAGCAAAATTTTTAACTATAGTTTAAAGCTTATCTTTTTACCTTTATCTTACACTTGAATTGAATTATATACTGTTGTTTCCTTATCAGACTATTATGAATTTGAATATAAATTTGCCTTTACCAATTAATGTTATACTTCATTGGTAACATTTATATACTACAATTTGTCTAATTGTCATCTATTCTTTTAAGCTTTAAGAATTCCTTTAAGCCTGCTACCCCTGGTACTGAGAAAGGTGAGGCAGAAGTGTCACAAGGTGAAGGAAGGCCTATCTGGACCACACACCGAGTTGAAGCTACCTTGGGCAAGACTCTCTAAATAAAGTTTTGTGGAGGATTGGGGATATGGCTCAGTGGTGGAGTATTTGTCTAGTACGCAGAAGGCCCTGAGTTTGATCTATGGTAGTGTGGAGATAAGTGTTTCAGATTTTCTGACAAGGTAGATTTAAGGATGATCAGCTCCACCTGCTTTCACTTGTCCTTTTCTTCTCACCAAAAGACATTATTGTTGTATGTTGCATTGTTCTGTTAGTGTTGAATTGCCCTGTTTGATCTCATGTCTGAAGGTTATCCCATGGGGGAAAAAATAATGTCAAAGAGACAAGTATTAGGAAGAAAGGTTTTTGGATTTTTTCGTTTGTTTTGTTTTCCCCAGTGACAAAAGAATGGAAACATGAAAGCTTTACTTACAGTTCAATTTCTCAGTTCCAAGAAGTTGAGAAATTACAAACATATTAAAAAAGAGGAATATTCATGCTTTCTCTAGAATTCATTTCAATAGGTGGAAATTTTACAGGAATTCAGGCATTATCTCTTGTCATTCATTTCTGGTCATGGCAACTGGTTAGTGCATTTTTTCCCACAAAAGATCTTACCATTAGGTTGTGGAGAGTAATAAATAACCATAGCAAGACCTTGTAATGTTTCTAAGTGTTTAGCTAGACAGCATGCTGTAAATGGGTACATATGGGACTTAATATACCTAATGGTTCAGGTAACCAAAATGCCTGCCTAGGAAAGTTGCTTTAATTAATTAACTAGTTAATTAGTCAAATTGTGTTTGTCTTTTAATATATAGGAGACAGTAATGAACAAAGATGAGAAGAATTTCTTTATATCTACTATGATATCAAACCCTAGATATATGCCAAAAATAGTTGTGTACACCCTTGTCTCCTGGGAGAAAAATATAGGAAGATTACAGTTCAAGGAGGGCATGGTTACCTAGGGAGTCCCTGTTCTAAAAAAGGAGGAGGAGGAGGAAAAGAAAAAGAGGAGAGATAAGGAGAAGGAAGAAGGCAGAAGAAAGAAGAAAGATGCAGCAGCAACAGTCAGAAGGAGGATAGGAAAAAAAGGCTAAAGGGAAAAATGATTAATTTGTAGCAAAATAATCACAGTTTTATTTGCAAAGCCATTGGCTGTTTACCTAAGTACCTGTCTATTTTGTGTGCCTGTTTCTTGACCTATGACCCCTTTGTACAGGAAAAAGGATTAATGTCATTCTGTAAAACAATAAAATCAAGTTAAATACCATGCTACTAATCACAGTTTAAATGGTAAAACTTGTAATGAAGAATGATTGTAGACCATCCCTATTTTTTACAGTAATCAGTCATGGTTAGTTTACTCTATCTATCCTATATATAGTGGATTTCCTGACTCTAAAACAATAATCACTGCCTCATGTCCCCAGTCTTAGATTACTTTCCAGTGATCTTATATTTAACTTAAAGATAAAATAATTATGCTCATGATACATTTTTGTTCTGTTTTCCCTTCTCTCAGAGTTGCATTTGGAAACTGCACTGGGTTGGTTGTAGTGGATTTCATACAGAAGACAGTACTGTTAAGTATGGGAACCATTGACCTCTATAGATCAAGTGACCTGTACCAGCGACAGCCCCGATCTCCTCGAAAAAACAAGCAGTTCATTGCAGGTAGGAAACAAACTAGATGAATTTTGACCTCCATTGTTCACTTGCTTTCTTCCAGATTGTCTTTCTTGCATGATGATACTTTCTTGCATGGCAATACTGACTCAACACATAATAAGTGAACTGGGAAGAAGCAACAGTAATCTTTGAAGAGGAATAAGCATGCTTAAAGTTCAGTTTGCTGTTGAAGTTAGGGAGCATCTTAAGTTTCTTCGGTTGGACTCCTAAGAAATAACAGAAAATAAAATCCTATTGATATAAAAATTGGGACTCTGTTTGAAAAGCTGTTTTTAAAAATTTGAACTAAACAGCTTGACTTTCCTCTAATATCTTTAAGCCCCTTCAAATACAGTTTAAGGTCATGAATCACTTTTCATTTTTTAAGTAACTATATTGTGACCATCATGTTTGGCTGCTGCTGATGAAATTGGACATATGTATATAAACATAATAGATACCATTCTCTGACATTTTAAGTTCTATGAAAGATGGCAATTTTTCTGAGCAGGACAAGCAAATTAATTTAACTACAAGAGAAAATAAATGTAAAGTTTAATTAGGATGTGATGCCTAATTTTGACAGCCTGAATTATCCAAAATTTTACAGGAATTTCAGTATAAATTCAAATAAGTGGCCTTAACATTCATAAATTTTGTATTTTTATTATCTAGTTGGTTAAAATTGGCTTAAAACTTTGCTTCTATAGTGTTATACATTTATATAGTGCATTTTCATTTCCTTATTTTACCAATAATTAACTGAATATTGAGAGCTTTACTAAAGATACCCATAAAAAGAATACTTTATAATATATGATAGTTGTCATTTTCTAAATTGCAGATGGGTCAATTTTAGCATTAGATGAATATCCCGTTTGGACTACTGGTGTTTGGTTGACATCCTTCTTTAAGAGTTAACTCTTCTTTTGTAAACTTTAATGCTTGCTAATTTAGACCCTTTGCAGAGGCACAGCCTTTGTTCTTCAGAACTTGCCAGGCTTTTGTTATCTATCTCAGCATTCAGTATTACTTTAGTATCCTGGAGATTTTAGTTCTACAGATTCTGCCTCTGTCACGACTAGCTTTGGGAAGAAAACCAGAGTAAGAACTATTCCTTCATGTTTGGAGAAGAGGCAGTTGACTTTGAAAGTTCAGAGCATCTAAGACAGAAAGCTATTAGGGGCAGGTAGTGAGGAGCTGCTGCAAGGCTGAAAGTACCCATTGGGTAGAAAAGCTGTAGAGCCTCTGCCAGCGGTCAGTTGTTTGTCTGATAATATCCACTTATGAACAGAAGAGTGAATGTTTTGACTGTGAAAATGTAATTCAAACCCATTGAGTTTCAACCATAATGATTACAGATGAGAACTTTGGTAGTGTAAATATAGGGAAAAACTGATGAAGTTGTAAACTCAGTCTCTCTTTTATTTTATAAGGCAACTATAATAAGAGCTTACTTTAATTACAAAACAAATTGAAAACTAAAGAATCTAAGCTGTCTTTTTAATTGATGAAAGATTAAATATGACAATCTTAATATTAACAAAATACTTTATATAGTATTACGAATGAAATAATTCCACCATGGTAAAACCACATGAGAATAATAAGATACTTGGTTAAAGAAATGGCTACAGCATTCTCACCATTCATCTATCACCTTTCTAATTGATTTATTTTTAAAATATCTCCTCTCTAATTTAATTGCCTAATCTTGCTACAATTTCTTCATCTTGGCTGTTCTAGATTCTGGTATGATATCACTTCCTTTCACTTTAGACTATTTTCTCTCTTTCCTCTGCCTGCTGCTGATGCTGATGTTCTGGCATGTTCCAAAGACAACTTTTGCATGCGTGGGCTGTCTAACTTTTATCCTGATTTAACGAAACGGATCCGTACTTCCTATCAGAGTAAGTTCTATAAAGATTAGGCAAATACCTTTTTTTTATAAGTGATAATGCTTGAGTTAAATCCATTCATGAGTGCTTAATAATGTGTTTTTCATAAAACACATTCAACATGCATGCAAATTTTTGTTTTGTTATGGAAATGCGATCTGATGTTTTAATTTTCATAATTTTGATTTCAATGTTTCAAATCATTATTGTCATGTACCCACTCACTCACCCTTTGTTTTGGTGTACATTTCAAACCATGTCCTATTAGTCCAGTAGTCACTGTGTTTCCCTTTCAAGGAGGAAGAGTTGTGGTATTCTTAGAAATTATGAACCTGACATACTGTGTCAATAACAATTTAATGCTTTCTCATTTTGTCAGTGTTGTGATTTTGACCATTGTACAACTTTAACTAGAATAAAAATAATCTTATATAGTTCTTGGGGATAACTAAATATTCCTAATTTATGATGCCTTTTATTAAAATAGAATACCCTCAAACACAGTTCAATGGTGATTTAGGCACAAAACCCTGTGACATAGAGGAATTAAAGTCATAACTAAAAGGTAAATAATATTAACAATTCCTATGGTAGCAAATAAAGATGAAAAGGTGGGTGAAATGAGAAATTCTAAACATTAGTACAGAAAGCCTTGAGGGTGTGTGTCATTAAGATACAACAATATGAGTGATACTGTGAGTGATAATGATATGAAAAATGTTTATTTTATGCTAATATATTTTGTGAAAATCAGGTCACTTGCCAAAATATACAACATGCATTATAGCTGCATAAAAATATACACACATGCATATAAGCACTCACACATTTGAACATGTATATTCTTGTAACCTGAATTTCTTCAGACACCTTGTTGCTAAATAAAACACACCTCATTATAAAAGTTAAAACTTTTAAAATTTAATGTTCCTGGCAGGAAGCTGGTTCCTGTGAGCCCTTCCAGTCTCCCAGGAGTACCCAATGTGACTTGTTTTTGCTCATGCTCTCTACCTTTCTACTCTGCCAGTCACCCCTTTGCGGATTCTACCAATTGTCCCTGCTCCAGGTCACTTGTGTCACTTTTGGCATCTGTCTTGGCTTCTACTACTAATAAAGCAGGAAGACATACTAGAATATTTCTTGACATTTTGAAATTATATAAAGTCCAATTTCCATAATAAGTTTTTATTGGGACATAGTTATACTCCTTCACTCGTATGTTTTCTATAGTTGATTTTACATTTCAGTGGCAAGACTGAGTAATCAAAGAATCATATGGCCCACAAAGCTGTCTCTGTGTACCTTTTTTAAAGTTTACTGATCCATACTCTGTACCATTTTTTCAAATCCATCCTCCAAAACCACACAGAGCTTGCAACTTTCCTTCAGTAGTTCCCAGTACGTGTGAATACCATTTTAGCCTCTCAAAATATTCAATAATATGAGATTCAAATTTTACCATGTTCTCATAGATTTACTTCCTGGTGTTTTCTGTAATAAACGTGTGATGCTATTATGATAAGTAGAGTACAGAGAAAAAATGCTGGCTCTGAGCCTGCCAGAATTCATGATACCAGCCATACAGAAAGTGTTAGGAAGCTTTGAAAATTGCTATATATTTTTATATTTCCCCATAAACATAAGGTCTAAACTTTTAAGGTTATATCCAAAATGTAATTTCCTTTTTCGTGTCTATAAAAATATGCTGCTTAATCTATCTTCCTGCCTTTGTGACTTACTTACATCTCCCTATAAATGCCCTGCTCATTTCATTTCCTATAATAAACCTTTTTTATTGCCATAAGCCTTCTTGTGCCAATTTCTTTAATTAAGTGCCTATGGTATACAAGCTTGTACACAATATGTCTGTATTGTTTCAATTCATTTATATAGCTATGTATTTTATACTTTTATGCTACATCAGAAGAATCTGAAAACTGTATCAGTTACTTTTGAATTTAAATTCAACACATGAAAATTCAAATTTGAAAAAATTAAATTCTTGCCAGGCGGTGGTGGCGCACGCCTTTAATCCCAGCACATGGGAGGCAGAGGCAGGCGGATCTCTGTGAGTTCGAGGCCAGGCTGGACTGGCAGCCTCCAAAACAATACAGAAAAACTCTGTGTCGTAAAACAAACAAAAAAAATTAAATTCTTTATATCCTCTACATCCAGCACAAGTTCTGAGCTTAGCAAGTAAATTATGATGGAGTAAGATAGAGCATGACAGAAAACTACCTTGTTGCCATCAATAGTTTGGGGACTTCTCATATTGGATAAATAAGAGGGTTAACTCTTGTCAATAATGAATTAATTGGAATTTTGAAATAATTATCAGATTTTTTTCTAACCAGAGACCTACATAAAAGAGAAGTAAAATTGGGACCTTACAATATAGAACTTAAGTAGAATATTCATGTCTCTACCAGTGGTCTCTGTGGCAGCTGGTATAGCTCTGCAACTTGGAATCAGATGTCCTAATTTCCTTTCTTGATGATAAATATTTTATGTTATGAAGGAGGCTGATTTTTTAATGATTCAAATATATTTATTAGAAATAAATTATATAAAAATGTAGTTTGAATTTTTAGTTGGTGTAATCTTATTGTATTTATATAGTCCTACATTACTATAATATAGTACATGAAGTACTTCTCCTAACCTTTAGAAATCGATGTCTGTGTTGTTCCTATCTGTGAAGAGAGATCCCATTTCTATGGACAGTTCATTCTATTCTGATTGTACTAGTTCAGTGGTTTTTCAACCTTTCTAATGCTATGACCCTTTAATACAGTTCATATTTTTGTTGCTACTTCATTATTGTAATTTTTCCTACTGTTATGAATCATAATGTAATCAATCATCTGTGTATTCTGATGATCTTAGGCAACCCCTCTGAAAGGGTTATTCAACCCTTAAGGGGGTCGTTACTCACACACAGGTTGAGAACCACTCTGCTAGTCAATTTGTTTATTTAATTAATGGCCATTATAACTCTTTGAAGGAAATGGGTATTAGTTGATATATTCCTCTATAGATGAGAAAATTAACATTGAAAAAGATGAAATTTGTGTCTTAAAGCCCTAAAGGACAGTCAGACAAACTCACCTCAATATGGCTCTAAGAAGACCCAAGTGCTCTCCACTGTGATATTCTGTACCTCTTCTTTCCTCTTAAAATTTTGGTCACATTGGGAAGCAAATCCATCATTCTATACTCAAAAGCTATTCTCTTCCTCCATATTACCTATTATCAATAAAATGACATATTCAAATTTGAAACAATTTGAATTTGTTTTTCATATCTTTGAAATAAAGAATTAGATAAAATACTCCATAAATGTCTCTTATATCTCAAAAACCTTTTGTTTTTTATTCTATCATATCAATTTTGTTCTTGAAATAATGTCACATTCATATATGAATGATTTTGGTTTTGATGAAATATCTTAATTTGAATCTTTCTTGGTTCAGTTTCCTGATTATCTTATCATTTAGGATTTGAGAAGCTGCCTTTCTCAAGTCTTTAAATTCATGCCTGCAAATCTCCTATATCATAAAATAATACAATTTTATAACTGAAGGAAATCCCCATATTTAACAAATTACTGTTTGTGGAAGCAGCGAAATGCTTTGGAAAGAGCAATAGAGACATGGTCAAATTTAGATCAAGTTCTACTTTTTTTTCAACTTATTGACTAGTTACTGTAATATTAAAGAAGACACTTAAATAACTGAGATTTCTTCTCATATACAAACAGCATAACATCATTATGTCTACCTCCCTTAAAGAGTGGTAGAACTCCTCTGGTTGATTTTGTAAAAGAACCTCTATAAACTATGAGATATGTTTATTATTAATGGGTGATGCAGTCAAGCAGTAGATGATGAAGTAACTTCCAGTGTCAAGTTCATTGTATGCAAGTTGTAGAGTTAAAACTCCATCAGCCTGTTGGTGCCTGGTGTTCTGTTTTTGGGAATGTCAGAACTGTTGCCAGTTAAAGACTGAATTGTATGCCATGAAATTTTGAATATACATTTAAGGTAAAGTGTGGCTAGAAACATTTGCTTACATATCAACATACAATTATACAAAAAAGGATCCTTTGAGATTTCAGTTTTTCAGTGTTTATCGAATGAGATTTTTCTGGCAGGATGTCCTCAAAATGTAATAAGAAAAAAACAAGAAAATGAGACAAGAGGCTAATCATAAAGAAAAGGAAAAGGTGGGTGTAAGAGAAGTATTAAAGAAGGGCAAAAACAAACATCTGAAAACAAAGTCCATACTGGGAGAAAAGTAAAGGGAAAAGGAGTAAGAAAAGAAGGAATGTCTCAGACAAAAGAAAATATCAGCATAAATTGTGATAAACAGAAGATCTACTCATTCATTTTTTAATTTATTCTTCTCTCATACAATACATCCCTCCCTCCATTCCTCTCTGTTCCCACACACCTCCCCTATCCCCTGGATCCACTGCTCCTTTGTTTGCCTTAGAAAGAGCAGGCCTCCAGAGACAGCAACTGAACATGGCATAACAAGACACAGTAAGACTAGGCACAAACCCTCAAATACTGTGTTGAACAACTTTCTGAGGCATTGAGTATACTGTGGTGAGAGACACAATCCTGGTCATTTACTTGCAGTTACTGTTAACAATACACATAATTAAATCCATAGACAGACTCTTCTAATTGAAAGGTAGCAATGACATGGTGGAGAAATGAGATAAGAGGCTAATTACAGTTCTGTCTTTTTGTTTTATCAGAGAAAAGTTATTCGAGAAGGAAATATGTAAGTGAAGCTTGCAAGCTTCCAGTTTCCAGCTCCAAACAAGCTAGAGTCAGAGCACTAGAATGGATTTCCTGCTAGAAATAACCAAAGCCAATATTTTTAAATGAAAAAATAAAGAAACAGCGGTTTGTTTTTTTAAATATATGACAAAGTGATATTAAAAGGTTATCTCTGGCAGAGGGTAACAGAGGAGGTGAACCTGAAAAAGACTTCCGTGTGCTGATGGATTCTAGACTACAGCAAAAGGAAGGGAGGGCCAGGTGGAAGCCAAGTGACCCCTTTATCTAGGAATACATAGACGAAGAACCCCAAAAGCCAGGACTAAGTCATGTCGCTTTCAAAGCTCATGGCTTTGAAGGATGTAAACAAATGGATCGTGTTTGGATTGGATACACTGTTAAAAGGAATTTTATATTCTCATTTTAAAGAAAACATCATGCCACATACTTATGTGAACATGAAATAATCTATTCAGAAAGAGATTTGTGATAAGGGAGAAGGGGAGATACTAAAAGAGCAAAATTCCTAGGAAGATAAGGTGATGGGAATCAGCACATGTGCCTCGACTGGCATTATTATACCATACAGGGCCACATAAAAACTATATGACAGCATTGTGGTGACCTGTCTGTTTTTTAAATGAAGTGAAAAATACTTATAAAATAACTCTAAATATAAATTATGAATATGAAACATTGTTGCATTAAAAATAATCATAGGGAAAAATGAGCAAAAATCTAGGATATAATTGTATCCCTCAGTAAGTTTCTTACTTTTTCCAAATTTTCTGAGAATAAAACACCATTTCCATAGTCAGAAAAAATGTGTATTTCAAAATAACTATTGTTTTAATAATTGCACTAACTAATAATTATGAAATCTTCCCTATGAGTTTGGGGTACATTGTAACTTGACACATGGGAATAGTTTTACCATTAAGTCCATTTTGATCACCACTGCTGGTTAAAAAGCTAGACAAACAGCAGGTTCAGTAAGCAATACAGAAATAAGTAAATGAAACTTAGCTGTGTGTGTGCTCCTACATGTGTAAGTGCTCACACGTGGAGGTGTACGTTCATATGTCTGCGTACGTGGGGAAGCCAGTGGTCAATCTCGAGTGCCATTCTTTAGGAATAATCCACATTGTCTGTTGGCACAGTCAGTGTCTCCAGCACTGGGATTGCAATAATGTGCCACCATCCCTGGCTTTTTTACATTGGTTCTGAGGCTCACACTCAGGTCCCCATGCTTGTGTGACAGGTACTTTAGAGAATAATCTGTCTTCCAGATTTAAGGCTATGTTTTTAATTCCCAGTTTTTTAAAAGTAAATTTATTTACTTTTATTTTATGTGCATTGGTGTTTTGCCTGCATGTATGTCTGTGTGAGGGTGTCAGGTCCCCTAGAACTGGAGATACAGACAGTTGTGAACCACTATGTGTGCCAGTTAAACCCTGTCTCAAAAAACAAAAACAAGAAAAAAAAAGATCCTTTAAAAATCAAAAACCTCCTGAAGTACAAGATTGTATTATATCTTTTAAAAGCACTTTCTATTTCCTGTTATTCTTGTTATATTTGCTAAGGAATTTGGTTATTTATTAAAGCAGTTAAGTGTAAATAATTTAAAAAATTGTCTTTACACCATCCATGTTTAATTACCCTTTGTATATCAGTAAGTTGTTGTCATTCATTTATTCCTGTATCACAGGTTTTTTCAAAGTAATTAATGTAAGATGGATATGGTAAAGTAGTTTTCACAAATTAAAAAGGTTGAAGTAATTACACAGTATGAATTACCTATAAAGTGTCAACAAAATTTATCTCTCTTCTCCCTCTCTCTCTGTCTTCATTCCCCCACCATTATATTTTTAGGCTTAACAGAGCTGAACGATAGTCCAGTTCCCCTGGAACTTGAGCGCTGCAAGTCTCCCACTTCAGGTAAAATTAGTAGTATTTTTCAAGCTTCTGGTAATTACTATAGTAAGTTATTGATATATTTTCATAATTCTATGTATTCTAAGTTAGTAGTTAGTTCCGTTTCTGAAATTTAATTGTAAGTAGCATTGTTTCAAAAATAAATACAAATGAATGTCGTTTAAAATATTCTTGGTCCAAAATAAAAATAAGATCAGAAATATGAATGTAATAATTTAATATATTTTGTAAATAAAGATCGCTTTTCATATATGGTAATAGTACCTAGATACAATACAAATACATGCTGTTTTTACTACTATAGTTCTGTAGTACAGTTTGAGAATCGAGCTGGTGATACCCCCTAGCAGTTCTTTTATTATTCAGGATTGTTTTATCTAGTCTAGATTTGTTTTGTGTTCTCATATGAAGCTGAATATTGTTGTTTCAGGTTCTGTGAAGAATTATGTTGAATTTTGATGGGATTTCATTGAATATGTAGATTGATTTTGGTAGGATGGCCATTTTCACTATATTAATCCTACCAATCCATCTTCTGATGTCTTCTTTGATTTCTTCATTTAATGTCTTAAGGTTTTACCATACAAGTCTTTCATTGACTTGATTAGAGATATCCCAAGATATTTGAGGCTATTGTAAAAGGTGTTATTTCCCTGATTTCTTTCTCAGTTCATTTGTCATTGTTATATAGGAGTACTGCTGATATTTTTTAAGTTAATTTTGTATCAACTACTTTGCTGAAAGTGTTCATCAGCTGCAAAAGTTTCCAGGTAGAGGGTTTAGGGCCATGTATATCCCTGATCTCTCCAGGACTTTTAACATGAAGGGAGATTGAATTTTGTCAAAGGCCTTTTCTATATCTAGTGAGATGATCATGTGGGTTTTTTCTTTCAGTTTGTTTATATGTTGTATTACATTTATCATTTTACCTATGTTGAACCATCCCTGTATCTCTGGGATGAAAACTACTTGATTATGGTGCATGGACTTTTTGTTGTATTCCTGGATTCAGTTTGGAAGTATTTTGTTGAGGATTTTTTAGGATTATTTGGGGGTTTTGTTGTTTATTTCTTTATTTTTGGTTTTTTGAGACATTTTTTTGGAGCCTGTCCTGGAACTCGTTCGGTATACCAGGCTGGTCTTGAACTCATAGAGATCTGCCTGCCTCTGCCTCCCAAGTGCTAGGATTAAAGGTGTGTGCTACCAATGCCCTGCGTTTTTTTTTTAATTCTTCTCTCACACATTACTTCTCACCTTCAATTTCCCCTCCCTCTACTCCTCCCAGCCCCTCCCGCCTCCTCTCTCCCCCAGATTCATTACTTCTCCATTTCACTTCAGAAAAGTGTAGTCCTCTCAGGATTATCAACTGAACACATCTTAACAAGTTACAATAAGACAAGGCACAAACCCTCCTATCAAGGCTGGATGAAGCAGTCCCACAAAAACATCCATGCTATACAACTGTAACAATAGATGCAGAAAACCTAGCTCAGACCCATACAGGTTCCATTATTGTCTCTTTAGCCTCTGTGGGCCCCAGATTTCCTAGATGTTTTGTTCCAGTTCTTTAGATTTAGCATTTTCTTTGATTGAGTCATCCATTTCTTCTATCATGTCTTCAGTATCTGAGATTCTCTCTTCAATCTCTTGTATTCTTGGGGAGAGGGGAGGCTTGTCTCTAAGTTTCCTGTTCATATTCCCAAATTTTTCATTTCCAGATCTCCCTCACTTTTGTTTTTCTTGATTCTCTTTCTACTTTCAGATCTTGAACTGTTTTATTAATTTCCTCCCACTGTTTGTGTTGTCTTATGCTTTAAAGGGATTTATTCATTTCCTCTTCAAGGATGTCTATCATATTTACAAGGCGTGTTTTAAGATCTTCATCTTGTGCTTCAGCTATGCTATAATACTTGGGGCCTGCTGTGGTAGAATTGTTGGGCTTTAGTGCAAACATATTGTCCTGACTGTTATTGATTGTGTTTTCACACTGGCATTTAGGCATCTGGGTTTGGGAAAATAGTAATCTTCGTGCTGATACCTGTTTTTGTCTTTGTAGGGTAGGTGTTAAGTTTCTTGGTTTCTGATGCCCTCTCTGGTTCTTAGGAGTGTGTGGTGGCTGTGTGTTGCCTGGTAGAAAATTTTTCCGGGATTCTCCTAGGTGTGTCCACTTAGGTTCTAGGTAAAATATGTTTCTAGGTATCGGGAGCCTACACTTAGGAATGGGGTTGGGCTAGAGGGGACCTGAGGGGGGTACAAAGAAGGGAGGAAAGCAGGGTTTTCTACCTGGATCTGCTTAGGCCCTTAAGAATAGGACAGCAATTGGAAAGACACCACACAGGTGGTCTATTACAAAGCTGAGGATGAGACTGGAGGATTGGATTTGGAGGAATGGAGGGATAGGTGAATGATTTTCTATTAGCCCTGCTTAGCTGGCAGGAGGGGCCTGTGGGTTCAAAGGGGGTGGAGGGGAATGCCTGCTTGAGTTGGGGCCTAGGACAAAGCAATGTGTCTGGGAACAGAAATTGTGGGGATGATCTGTGTGATCCACTGGAGATGGGGACAGAGAAAGGGAGCTCCGCTAAAGGGGTGGGGATGAGACTGGGGATTGAACTTGGAGGGAAGGAGGACGAGCTAACTTCAGTTAACCTACCTGTTTCCCTGAATGAAGTGCGAAATTTTCTTTTTTCTTTTTCTTTTGTTTTAGACCTAAGAGTTACTTTAAGTGAATTTATAGCATTGTGTAGTAGTGTCACTTTATTTCTTGTGTTCCTATTTACATTCTGTTTGCTTTACCTGCCAAGAACTGAAAATCAGGAAATTAAAATATAGTATGAAAATATATTTATAGCTTTACTTTCTTTTTATTTAAATTAGAAACAAGCTTGCTTCACATGTCAATCCCAGCCTCCTGTCCCTCCCCACCTCCCCTGACTCCCATCAAACCCCCAACCCCCTACCCAATGGACCCTCCATAGGGGATCTCCAAAGTCTGTCATATCATTTGGACCAGGGCCTAGACCCTCCCCCATGTGTCCAGGTTGAGAGAGTATCTCTCCATAGGAAATGGGCTCCCAAAGTCTATTCATATGCCAGGGATAAAAATTGATCTATTACCCGAAGTCCCATAGATTGTCAAGGCCTCCTCATTGACAACCAAATTTACCGGGTCTGGATCGGTCCCATGCTGACCTCTCAGCCATCAGTTTGGGATCCATGAGCTCCTCCTTGTTCAGGTCAGCTGTTTCTGTGGGTTTCACCAGCCTGGTCTTGATCCCTTTGCTCATCCCTCCTCCCTCTCTGCAACTGGGTTCCAAGAGTTCAGTTCAGTGTTTAGCTGTAGGTGTCTGCCTCTGCTTCCATCAGCCACTGAATGAAGGCTCTAGGATAGCATATAAGGTAGTTGTCAATCTCATTATTGGGGAAGGGCATGTAAGGTAGCCCCTCCACTATTGCTTAGATTGCCAATTGGTATCATCCTTGTAGATCTCTGGAAATCGCACTAGTGCCAGATCTCTCCTCAAACCTATAATGACTCCCTCATTATGGTATCTCTCATCCTGCTCTCCTCTGTTCTTCTCCTGACTCAACCTTCCTACTCCCCCATGTCCTCCTCTCCCCTCCTTTTTTCCCCCTCTCTTTCTCCCAGTTCCCTCTCCCCTCCCCCACATGTTCCCAATCCACTCAGGAGATTCTGTCCATTTCCCCTTCTCTGGGGTACCATGAATATCTCTCTAAGGGTCCTCCATGTTTCCCAGACTCTCTGGTAGTAGGATTGTAGGCTGGCACTTCCCTGCTCCATGCCTAAAACCCATATATTAGTGAGTACATACCATGTTTGTCTTTTTGTGACTGGGTTACCTCACTCAGAATGGTTTCTTCTAGTTCCATCCATTTGCCTACAAATTTCGAGATTCCATTGCTTTTTTTGTGCTGAGTAGTACTCAATTGTATAAATGCACCACATTTTCTCTATCCACTCTTCATTTGAGGTACATCTAGGTTGCTTCCAGGTTCTGGCTATTACAAATAATGCTGCTATGAACACAGTGAAACAGATGCCCTTGTGTGAATGTGCATCTTTTAGACATATGCCTGAGTAAAATTGCCGGATCTTGTGGTAGACTGATTCCTATTTTCCTGAGGAATCTCTGTACTGATTTCCAAAGTGACTGTACAAGTTGGCACTCCCACCAGCAGTGGAGGAGTGTTCCCTTTTCTCCACATCCTCTCCAGCATAAACTGTCATTGGTGTTTTTTATTTTAGCCATTCTGACAGGAGTAAAATGGTATCTCAGAGTTATTTTCATTTGCATTTCCCTGGTGGCTAAGCATGTTGAGCACATTCTTAAGTGTCTATCAGCCATTTTAGACTCCTCTATTGAAAATTCTCCATTTAGTTCTTTACCCCACTTTTTAATTGGGTCCTTTGGTGTTTTGGAGACTTGCTTCTTGAGGTCTTTGTAAATTTTAGAGATCAGCCCTCTGTCATATGTGGGGTGAGAAAGTATCTTTTCCCATTCTGTGGACTGCCTTTTTGTCTTGTTGCTGTATCCTTTATCTTACAGAAGCTTCTCAGTTTCAGGAGGTCCCATTCATTGTCAATCTTAGTGTCTATGCTACTGGTGTTATGTTCAAGAAGCAGTCTCCTATACCAATTCTTCAAGGGTGCCTCCCACTTTCTTTTCTAAGAGGTTCAGTGTGACTGAATTTATGTTGAGGTCTTTCATCCATTTGGACTTATGTTTTGTGCATGATGATAGACATGAATCTATCTGCATTTTTCTACATGCCAGGATCCAGTTATGCCAGCACCATTTGTTGAAGATGCTTTCTTTTTTCAATTGTATAATTTTAGTTTCTTTATCAAAACTCAAGTGTTCATAGGTGTGTGGGTTAATATCAGAGTTTTCAATTCCATTCTATTGGTCTACCTATCTATTTTTGTGTCAATACCAAGCTGTTTTCAGGACTATAGCTCTATAATAGAGCTTGAAGTCACGGATGGTTATGCCTCCTGAAGTTCCTTTATTGAACAGTGTTGTTTTAACTATTCTGGGTCTTTGTTTTTTCATATAAAGTTGATTATTGTTCTTTCAAGGTCTGTGAAGAATTGTGTTAGGATTTTGATGGGGATTGCATTGAATCTGTAGATTTATTTTGGCACGATTGCCATTTTTACTATGTTGATCCTACCAATCCAAGAGCATGGGAGATCTTTCCATTTTCTGCTATCTTCTTTAGTTTCTTTCTTCAAAGACTCAAAGTTCTTGCTATATAGGTCTTTCACTTGTTTGGTTAGCATTACCCCAAGATGTCTTATGTTGTTTGTGACTATTGTAAAGGGTGTTGTTTCTGTGATTTCTTTCTCAGCCCACTTATTGACTGTATATAGTAGATCTACTGATTTTTTTTTAAATCTTGTATGTTGTCACTTTTCTGAAGTTGTTTATCAGCTCTAGGAGTTCCTGTGTAGAGTTTTTCGGGTCACTTATGTAAACTATTATATCATCTGCAAATAGTGGAAGTTTGACCTCTTCCTTTTCAATTTGTATCCCCTTGATCTCCTTTTGTTGTCTTATTTCTCTAGCTAGAACTTCAAGTACAGTATTGAGGAGATATGGAGAGATGGACAGTCTTGTCTTGTTCCTGACTTTAGAGGAATCACATTGGGTTTCTCGCCATTTAGTTTTATATTGACTGTTGGTTTACTGTATATTGCTCTTAATATGTTCAGGTATGTTCCTGTTAACCCTGATCTCTCCAGGACCTTTATCAGGAAGGGATGTTGGATTTTGTGAAAGGCTTTTTCTGCATCTAGTGAAATGATCCTGTGGTTTTTCTTTTTCGGTTTGTTTATATGGTGGATGACATTGAAAGATTTTCATATGTTGAACCATCCCTGCATCCTTGGGATGAAGCCATTTGATCATGGTGGATGATTTTTCTGATGTGTTTTTGGATTTGATTTGCCTGTATTTTATTGAGTATTTTCTTCATCAATGTTCATGAAAGAAACTGATCTGTAGTTCTCTTTCTTTTGTGTCTTTGTGTGGCCTGGGTACCAAAGTAATTGCAGTCTCATAAAAAGTGTTTGGCTGTGATCCTTCTGCTTTTTTGTGTAGAACACTTTGAGGTGTGTTGATATTAGCTCTTCTTTGAATTTCTGGTAGAATTCTGCACTGAAGTTATCTGGGCCTGAGCTTTTATTTTGGTTGGGAGACTTGATGACTGCTTCTATTTCATTAGGGGTTATAGGTCTGTTTAAATTGCTTATCTTTTTTTATTTAATTTTGGTAAGTGGTACCTATCCAGAAAAGTATCTATTTCCTCTAAATTTTTGAATTTTGTGGAGTACAGGCTTTCAAAGTATGACCTGATGATTCTCTAGATTTCCTCAGTGTCCGTTGTTATGTCCCCCTATTCATTCCTGATTTTCTAAATTTGCATATTATCTCTCTGTCTTTTGTTTAGTTTGGGTAAAGGTTTATCTATCTTGATTTTCTTGAAGAACCACCTCTTTGTTACATTGATTCTTTGTATTTTCTTTATTTAAAGTCTATTGATTTCATCCCTCAGTTTGATTATTTCCTGGCATCTACTCCTTCAGGGTGAGTTTGCTTCTTTTTGTTCTAGAGCTTTCAGTTGTGCTGTTAATTCTCTAGTGTGACTCCAGTTTCTTCATGTGAGCACTTAGTGCTATTAACTTTCCTCTTAGTACTGCTTTCCAAGTGTCCCATAAGTTTGGGTATGTTGTGTCTTCCTTTTTCACTGAATTCTAGGAAGTCTTTAATTTCTTTCTTAATTTCTTCCTTGACCCAGGAATGGTGCAATTATGCCTTGTTAAATTTCCATGAGTTTGTAGGGTTACTTCAATTTGTGTTGTGGTTGAATTCTAACTTTAACGCATGGTGGTCTGATAAGATACATGAAGTTATTCCAACTGTTTTGTACCTGTTGAGGTTTGATATGTTGCCAAGTATGTGTTTGACTTTAGAGGAGGTTCTATGTGGCACTGGGAAGAAGGGATTTTTTTTGTGTTTGGATAGAATGTTCTATATATGTCTGTTAAACCCAATTGGGCCATAACTTCTGTTAGTTCCTTTGTTTCTTTGTTGAGTTTCTGTCTGGTGGTCCTGTCTAGTAGTGAGAGTGGGGTGTTGAAGTCTCCAATTACAGCTGTGTGAGATCTTATATGTAATTTGAGTTTTAGTAATGTTACTTTTATGAATGTAGTTGCCTTTGTATTTGGGGCATAGATGTTCAGAATTGAACTTCATCCTGATGGATTTTTCCTGTGATGAATATGAAATGACTTTCTTCATCTCTTTTGATTTATTTTAGTTTTTTTTTATTATGAAGCTGTTGGCCTTGCTTGTTTCTTACTGGCTAGCTCTGACTTAAGTATTTACCCCATAATTGTTAACCTAAGTATTTCTCTTACCAGAGAAAAGTTCCGAACTTCTTACCCCTATGGCAGCTACATCTTGACTCTGATTGATTTTAGTTTGAAGTATAATTTGTTAGATATTAGGATAGCTACACCAGGTTTCTTGTGTCCATTTGATTGGAAAATCTTGTCCCAACCCTTTATTCTGAGGTAATGTCTGTCTTTGAAGTTGAGGTGTGTTTCTTGTATGCAGCAGAAGGGTAGATTCTGTCTTTGTATCTGTTCTGTTTGCCTGTGTCTTTTTATAGGCTAATTAAGACCATGAATATTGAGGGAAATTAACAAACTTTGAGTGTTAATTCTTGTTTATTTTTAATTTGTTGGTGGTGGTGTTATTGTTTGTGGATTTTCCCCCACTTTTTCTTTTGCCTATGTTTTTGTGAATGTAGTTAACTTCCTTAGGTTGGAGTTTTCCTTCCAGTACTTTCTGGAGGGCTGGATTAATGGGTATATATTGTTTAAATCTGATTTTGTTGTGGAATATCTTGTTTTCTCCATCTTTTTTCTGGGTATATTAGTCTGGGCTGGTATCCGTGGTCTCTTAGTGTTTGTAGAATATCTATCCAGGACCTTCTGGCTTTCAGAATTTCCATGGAGAAGTCATGTGTGATTCTGATAGGTTTGCCTTTATATGTTACTTGACCTTTTTCCTTTGCTACTCCTGATAGTCTTTCTTTATTCTGTATGTTTGGTGTTTTAATTGTTATGTGGTGAGGGGATTTTGTGTGTGTGTGACCCACTCTATTTGGTGTTCTGTAGGCTTTCATTGGCATGCCTTTCTTTAGGTTGGGAAATAGATGTTCAGAATTGAGACTTCATCCTGATGGATTTTTCAGGATGGATTTTTCTATGATTTTGTTGAATATGTTTTCTGCACCTTTGAGTTGGGTTTCTTCAGCTTCTTATTGTTATTCTTAGGTTTGGCTTTTTTACATTGTCCCATATTTCCTGGATATTTTGTGTTAGGAATTTGTTGTAGTTAAATTTTTCTTTGGTCGATAAACCTATTTCTCCTAGTGTATCTTCAATGCCTGAGACTCTCCCGTCCAACTCTTATATTCTGTTAGTTATGCTTGCATCTGTAGTTCCTGGTCATTTATCCACCTTTCCTAATTCCAGCATTCCTCAGACTGTGGGTTTTTTTTTAATTGTCTCTATTTCAGCTTTTAAACCTTTTACAGTTTGAATTGTTTCTTGCAATTTTTGTTTTGTATTGTCTTCCATTTCTTTAAAGGATTTTCTCATTTCCTCTTTTAAGGCCTCTATCATCTTCATGAAATTGTTTTTAAGGTTGCTCTCTTCTGCTTCATCTGTGTTGAGATGTTCATTTCTTGCTGGTGTAGAATCCCTAGACTCTGGTGGTATCATAATGGTTTTTCTGTTGTTGAATGTGTTTTTATATTGTCATCTTCCATTCCTTCTTCCAGTGGGTACAGGTGGGGTCTCTTCCTCTACTGTTGGGTACAGGTCCAAGGTTTCTTCTGGTGGGTGCAAGCAGGTCCAATGCTCTAATGCATCTCAAGGTGGGTGCAGGCAGGTCTGAGGCACTCCTTTTCCTGGTGGGTGGGAGCTGGATTAGCTCAGTGCTGTCAGCATACCTGTGGTTGCTTGGTGAGCTGGGGGCAAGTCTGCCTGACTGCCTGCAGTCCCTGGCCAGGAGAGATCTCAGAGTGGGCAAGCAGAAGTCAGGCCCAAGGTGGGGGCCGGAGCTCACCTCTGCCCTGAGTCGGGGGCAGGAGTGGCCCAGCAATCTTCTATTGGCTTTTCTTTCTATCTGCTGTGTTTTTACTTCTCAGAGTATTTTTTACTTACTATGTCATATTTGTAAAGCATATCCACATTTAAAGTGTAACTTTTACCAGTCAGTATTTTTAACTTTATATATTATGTTCTTATCTAAGTTTTACCTATATTATCAATACCATAACTTATGTTTTTCTGATTTCGGACATTTTTGAATACCTTAACCCCAACTCTTTCAATTAAACATTTTTTGGATTATAGTACATAAGCTTCACAGTACATACATCTTAAAATCCCAGCCAGATTCACTTAACAAATAAATATACCATATAAAATCCCAATTTGAAACAGTGTGTGTAACCTTACCCCTGACCTCCACAGCAGCACCTATTGCTCTCTTATTTCTGTGCATTGTCACTTCTATGTGTTTACTACCATAAATAGAAATTCTAGGTTTTTGATATGAATAAAATCATATGATGTTTACTTTTTTGTTTATCTCTCCTCTCCCCGCCTCTCTCTCCCTCCCTTTTTGTGTGTATCCTACCAATCTCTGTTACAACAATAATTTTACTGTGTAATATCTCATTATATGATTATGCCTCAATTTAATGTTGCAGAACATTTGGTGGTTTAGGGCTTTTATAAATGAGTCAATATGACTATCTTCTACATTTTTAATGCAAATATTGATTTGTTTTGTTGTATATATATCTAGAAGTACAAATGGGGGATTGTCAATTATGCAAATATGCAGATTTACAAAATATACTACCAAAGAGTTTTTTTTAAGTAGTTGTACTAATTTACTTCCACTTAAAGTGCTCAAAGGGTCTATTCTTTCATATACTTCCTGATATTCAATGTTAGGGCAATTAATTTTAAAAATTATAGTAATTTTTAAGTATGTGAAGGATTAAATTGCATTGATCATCTCTAATGTCTAATGATTTTGAAGAGTTCTAAATATACTTACTATTTATTCTCTTTTATAATATATTTTATTCTTTTCCTCATTGTGGTCAGGTCACCAACTTTTCTTTATTAATTTCTTAGTGTGTGTGTATGGAGGGTGTTGCTGCACAGAAATCTTTTGCTGCATGTATATTGTACATAATATTTTGTTCCTTCTCTGTGGCTTTCCCTTTACTTTTTTAAAGTCAGTACTAGTTCTAGTGTAATTCAACTTGACAATGATTTACTTTTATTGGAGTGCTTTATGAATTTTTATTTAAAGAAAATCTTTGCCTGCTCCATGATCATGAAGTAACTTTTAGTACTATCATCTAGAAGCTTATTTTTTTATATTCCACATTTAACTGCCATTTGGAACGCGTTCTTTATATAACATGAGGAAGGAGCTGTTTATCTATCCAATTGATAAGTGTGATTTATTTGGAAACAATCCTTTCCTTCACTGGACAGAAGTGGAGGTTTTCCTCTAAATCAGTGGACTTTACCTTGTGGAGTGTGAATATGTGTGTGTGAGTGCGTGTGTAGGCTTTATCTTCCATTCTAGATATAATGCATACCACTTTTTCAGACCACACTGTCTTAATTAATATAGCTTCATAAATACTGCTGCCAGTTGTGGTTTCTCCAAATTTTTGGTCCTTTTTCAAGATTTTTTATATATTCTAATTTTCGTAATTTTTATGAAGAATTTATTATAATATAAGCATGCTTATATTGCTATTGCAATTTCATTAGGTATAGATCAATCAGGTATAATTCATATGTTTAATAATATTGAATTTCCCCTTTGTATTACACATTTCTGTGTTCTTTATCTTAGTAATATTTTTAATTTTCATTATAGAAGTTTTGTTCATCATTCATTAGATTTTTTATATTTGATTCTTCAATTATTATAAATGCCATTTAATTTCTATACATCTGTGACTAGAATATAAAAACATAATTAATATTTACCAATTACACTTGCATCCGGCAACTTCTTAAAGTTACAAAGTCTAGTAGTTTATAAATTCTTTTGGACTATCTACATATTTAAATATATCCCCAGTGAAAATGGCATTTCTATTTCTTCTAAAGAAAGATGTTGCCTAAGGCCTCCATATAGTAGTACATCCATGTGATTTTAATGACTTCCTTGTTTCTAATCTCAGGGATAAGGCCTTGTAATGTTCACATTATGAGAGGTTCACATTCTGTAAGGTTTTGGTGAGCATTCTACCTGTATCCCTCTTCCTATAGTGTTCATTATTTTATGAGAGTAAGGCACCTCTGGAAACTCCACTGCAGTGCTGTTATTCTTAGGGTTGCCTTGAGGGACTTGCATGCAATCAAGTAGATTACTTCAAAGGAGGACAATTTTGATTACCTTTGTGGTTTGTTTTTGGAGGTAAAATTATGTATTATGATGATCTTCATTTTAACTTCAGTGCTAATAATGTCTGTTGAGTGCATCTTCCTAAATGGGATATAATATTTTCCCTATAAATAAAATTTTAGTTTTTTTTCAGTAGTTATTCCTCGCTAACAGTATCATTGGAGGATCTTAGACCTCCTCCCATTAAATCTTCTAAAATCAGATGAAAATATTAATGTAAGTTTATTGAAATAAGATAAACTAGAACTAAAGGAAAACAGTAATCATTTTATATAGGGTTTTCTTTGTTCTCAAAGTCTCTTATACCCTAATAAAATACAAATAACAGAGATGAAGGTTCAGTCTATGAAGTATTTCCTTGAGGTAATAAAGATAATAGAATGTTGACTGGGAGTTGTAGAACCCAGTGAGCCAACTGTAATCTGATGTTCTCAGAATTCAAGAAAACATATTTTCATATTGTTTATTCATTTGCTGAACTATTTAACCAGTATTTTCAGTTTCTACATTTAGACATTAGGCTATCTGCTGAAGTAAAGTAAGAACATAAGGCAAGAGTACTTTATCACAAATGGAATTAGAGTTCTTTTGAAGAAACAAGCATTATATTAGCAATGTTACTTTTTAAAGCTATGAAATGCTTTTGCACTCCACAGGTAATGTTGTGTAACTGTAGGTCCTAAAATCAGTCCTACCCCCAGTTGCTTGACAGAACTATAATGTTCTAAAGAAAACAGCCCCTTTTGGGGACAAAGATTTGAAAATTCAGCAAACCTTTAATTTTACTGTTATATCTTCCCAAGTATATGGACTTTTTTTTCAAATCTTGTGCCCAGGAGAGCATCCTCTTCTGTTCTCCCATTAGGTCCTAAGACTCCTTCTATTTCTATTATTACCATCAATGTTATAATTCCTATTTCCAATAATCTACAAAAAACTTAATATGTTACCAAGCCTACTGAAAACTAGGTGACAGATATTTATTTTATTAAACATATCTTTATTAAAATGTCATAGAAGTGGTATTGTAAAATAGTAAAAAAACGGAGTGGCTAACTCTTTTTTCAGACTTAGACTTGATCTAGATTCAGTGGCCCAGTTTTAGTGTTTCTTCTGATAAATTCCTCATGCCTAATATCCCACTGTATCTTCCAAGAAACTTCATTTTTGCCTCCTAATATGCATATATACATACATAGGTGTGCATGTATACGTGTATATATATACATATATATAAATACCATATATATGTTAAATAAAGGCACACAATAGGACTGGGAAGATGCTCAATGACTAAAGTACTTGTCACATAATTGTGAGTGCTATAGGTCAACTCCTCAGCACCAACATACATGTGAGGTAGTATGGCAGTCAGCTTGTAACCCTAGCACTTGAGAAACAGAGATGGAGCATTCCTGCAACAAGGTGGCTAGCTAGAATATCTACATCATCAAGCCATGGATTCAAATTAGAAGTCCTGCCTCAATATAGAAGGTGGAGAGTGATCAAGGAATATACTTGACGCCTACCTTTTATCTCCATATGTGTGCTCACGCATGCACACACAGTCCAGCCCAGCACACAGACCTTCTGTGTCATCATTAGGAAATTGACCTCGATGATAGACTCTTAGTTCACTTGGGCTGAGAAATTATATGCCAATAGTCTTGTATTCCCTTCCTTTAGGACTTGCTACCAGAACTTCTGAGGCAGCACCAGGCTTTTATAGGAATGAAATGCCAGCTGTGAGACAGAGGAATCAAGTACACCACTTGCCAGGTGAAGGTGAAAATCTTTTCTATAAATAAATGAAAGACTTGTTGCTTCCCAATTTGCTTCACAGTTTAATAAGTGCTTCTCATTTGTTGTGTGGAAAACACAGGTCAAAACATGGCAAATAAAGACATGTTGCTTGAAGTGTTATTCAAACCAGAGACACGTATGTCACATTATAAAAGTATGTTCCATGGAATTTTGTTATTATTAAAAAACAAACTTACAGTTGAATGACCTCATGAAGCCTATAAGAAAGTAGACAGGACAGACAGGAAGCTCCAAGGTAATGAAAATGCCACCAACTAGGGTATTTTAGTATAGACTCGCCATTGGCTTTTTATAACCCAGTGAGTTGATTTCTGTAACTGGCAACAGCCACTGATGATCACAGCGACTCTATCAAAGAATTGCCACTTTGGAACATTTTCCTCAAGAACTGTTGTTCACATATTTTATCATCATAATACTATGTAGAGACCTTAAAACCTGACACTGGCTGTCAGGACCCAAACAAACTCAAACACAGTATGTGTACCCTTCTTAAGTTAGTCATTCATTCAAAAGTGGATCCAGCCAGATTTGTAACCTTAAAGACGTATTAATTAATGTTACAGATCTCAAGTAAGATCAGTAGCCAAGGAATATCAAAGCACTCAGTAAAGCTTTGTAGACAGTAATTTCTATTGCCTTCTGGTAAGAAAATTAAAGCTCGAGTATGTCAATAGAAAGAGGTAAAGTTTTAATTATTTATATTTGGTTTAAAACCTAAGATACCCCCGACCCCAGTGTTCATTCACTAAATGAGAAAGCAATATGACTTTTACAAAGTAATTACTGTTAAAATTATATGACTGATCAATGAGAAAGAAGTAGCTGAGTTATAAAGAAACTACATTCAACAAAAATATTTAAAAACAACTTGAGAAATATTATTCTTTCTTTTTTGAGACAAGGTTTCTCTGTGTAGCCTTGACTGTCCTAGACTCATTCTGTAGACCAGTCTGACCTTGAACTCACAGAGATCCACCTGCTTTTACTTCCCAGGTGCTGGGATTAAAGGTGTCTGTCACCACTTCCTGGCTAAAATATACCTTTCTTGATATAGCAGAAGAAAGTAGTTCATTTTTTAAGTTCCAGGAAAAGCCTATTTTGAAAATTACTTCATTTTTGTAGTTCAAATAATTAATATAAGTATTAAACTTGCTTGTTAAAATCTCTGTTGTATGGTACTTGAGCACAAATAAGGTATTTTTATTCTGGTGCCTGATTTGATTTTTGCAGCAACCCTATGAGGTTGCGGAAGAGATAAGGTCTTAATTCACGCCAGGGTACCTTGTGAGCAACAGCTTAACACAAGTCCAGATCATTGAGCCTCATAGACGTCTGATTACTTGGTCTAGATTAAATGGTTACAAATCATTTGCTCTCCTGTTATAAAAGGGTTTAAAATAATAGGTTGAAAACTGAGGGATCTCTAGGAATTCATAACTTGAGATATATTAAACTAATCAGAAATTAAGTTTCATATTCAATAAAAAAGTATTTGAAATTAATAGTCATTAATTAACTAATATTTTCTAAATATAAATATAATGTTTAATATAAGGTCAATGGCGAGACGTATTTTTATGCTAAGGCAAATTCTAATGACAATAACCAATAACTTTCTGCCCACTGTATCTTAGCCTCTTCTAAAAAGGCAGGAGGAGAGGGCAGGTATGGCAATACAGTTGGAGAATACAGATCTTTCATGGCATGGAGACCCCAAAATGTTTCTTTTTTTTTTAACTTTGCACATAAAAATATCTGGTATATTGGTCCCCTCAGTTTGTGGATTAGGACAAGGGAAAGTCAATTTCCATACTCAACAAGTAAATTAATCAATAAATATATGTAAGTACACAGATAAACATCACAAACATTGTCATCAAACAACTTTTATTTTAAATTAGTGCATGCTTTGTATGTTTCCTAGAAGTCTAGACCATACACATAGTGCTTTCTGTATCAGGAAGACCATGTTGCTCAGTTTCAAGGGCATGACTTTGAAATCAGAAAATGTCACCTTATCCAGGTACTTTCTATCACTGCGTTCATTATATCTTAGCTTTAAATGCTTATTCGTGTCCAGAACATAGATGCATCATAATATATGTCAGTTATCTTTAAAAACACAGAGATGAATGTCCATGGCATAAGGAGAGCAAGTTAGTTCCTCTTGACCATTCTAGGCTTGCAAATGCTCATTGTAGCTTAGCCATAACAAATTCAAAATCTTTCACTAGAAATCAAAAAATAAATCTTATTGTTTAAGAAACATCTGAACAGCAAGCTTGAATTGGGAACTTCTAACCTATCTCTTTATGGTGTACATTATCATTAAAGCCATTAACACTTTGATTTAGAATTTGACCTATTCATTTGTTGATTCAGCTAGAGAAAGGAGGATATGGCTGACATTTATTGGAAATCATTACATAATTCTAATGAACCACATTACACTATCCACTGACTTTAAGCTGAATGAAGAATCAGAAAAAGGGTATTTACAGGTGATTAAAGGTCATGCTATTATCAAGACACATGAAGGCAACTAAGAAAAACCATATTTTAATGTCTAAAATTCTGTTCATATTTAAGGGCTGAGTATATTATCTCATCCTGAAATAAGCTATAAGCTCTAATTGATTGCTTTGCCTTGTCATTAAAATTAAACCTAAATTTAGGAAGCATGGATAATATTTTTGCAAAAGTTTATGATCTGCTGATGTGAACTTTAAGCCTGAATTTATAAATGCATTTTGCTATAAGCAAGTCCTTTTACTTATTTATATCATGATTGTTCTGTCTTAACAATCCTACTTAAAAGAAATTTGGGTAAATCAGCCAGAGCATAGCTCAGTTGACGGAGTGTTTACACATGCATGAAGCCCTGAATTAATTCAGGCCCCAGCAAAGCACAGACTAGGTGTGGTGGTGCATGCCTGTTATCACAGCACTTAGGAAGGGCAATGGGAGGGACCCTGAATGTAAGCTTGTCCTCAGCTGCTGAAGCCAGCAGGACAATATGAGAAACATCTCAAATGAAATGAAAATGAAACCTAAATTGATAGGTATGATTTAGTAAGTGGGGATTGAGTAAACTGTGGAGATGTTTTCCTTGGCATTTTATTTCTCTTATATCAGATGTATTGAGGTACAATTAACATTGAATAAAATGTAACTTTGTAGTGTGTAATTCTGAGTTTTCTTGCCTTTGTTTTTATTTTCAAAAAGTATGCCATGGCACATTAAAAATAACAATAAATTCCTGATAATTTACCCAGAGCCAAATAGGACTAGGGTCCAAAGAAATCAAATGGAGACAGTACTATAGCTCAGAAGTAAAGGCGGTTGAGCTCCTACCTGGCATGTATAAGGCCAACTTTCCTTCCTGGGAGAGAAGGAGGGAGAAGAGATAAAACTGTAATGCTTGTTGAAACAATATTTCCTTACCCATCAAAATTATCTGTCATTGTTTTCTGTAGAAGTTTCTGTAAACCATTTGAGCAGCTCTTCCAAAATGAATCTGTTGTGTGTGAGATTGCGCTATATGAACAATGTGACCTGGAAGATTTTAATAGAGAATAAGTCATTATAGGCCAAGTGTGTGGTGTCACTCTTTTTTATTTTTTATCATTTTTAATTTTAAAACAATATTTCCTCATTTTTCATACCAATCCCTGTCCCTCCCCTCCTTCTACTCCCCCCTCCCTACTCCCCCACCCCACCCACCTCCACTCCTCAGAGAGAGTAAGGCTTCCCATGGGAGTCAACAAAATCTGTCACATCACTTTGAGCACTATATCTAGGCTGAGCAAGGTATCCCTCCAAAAAGAATGGACTCCAAAAAGCCAGTTCAAGCAGTAGGGAAAAATCCTGGTTCCACTGCCAGTGACCCCACAGACTACCCAAGCCACACAACTGTCACCCACATTCAGAGAGGGCCTAGTGTGGTCTTATACTGATTCCCTCGCTGTCAGTCCAGAGTCAGTAAGCTCCCACTAGCTCAGGTCAGCTGTTTCTGTGACCCCAAAAGAGCCTTGCCCCCTTTGTTCATATTATTGTTCCTCCCTCTTGTCAACTGGATTCTAGGAGCTTGGCCCAGTGCTTAGCTGTGGATCTCTGTGTCTACATCCAACAGTTGCTGGATGAAGGTTCTATGATGATAATACAGGTAGTTATCAATTTGATTACAGGGAAGGCTAGTTCAGGTACCCTCTCCACTGTTGCTTAGGGTCTTAACTGGTATCATTCTTGTGACTTCCTGGGAATTTCCCTAGTGCCAGCTTTCCCGATAGCCCCATAATGGCTCCCTCAATTAAGATATCTTTTTCCTTGCTGTCCCTCTCTGCCCTTCCCCCATCTCAACCATCCCATTCCCTCATATTCTCCTTCTCATGCCTCCTCTTCTCTCCCATTCCTTTCCACCCTCCTTCCCCCCTCCAAATTTTCTCAGGAAATCTTGTCTATTTACCCTTCTCACAGTGATCCACGTATGTCTCTCTTAGGGGTCTCTTTAGCTTCTCTGGAATTGTGGTCTATAGGCTGGTTTTCCTTTCCTTTAAATCTAATGTCTACTTATGATTAGTGAGTATATACCATGTTTGTCTTTCATGGTCTGGGTTACCTAACTCAGAATGGCATTTTCTAGCTCCATTTATTTTGCATGAAAATTTCAAGATGTCATTGTTTTTTTTTTTAACCACTGAGTGGTATTTCCATTGTGTAAATGTACCATATTTTCTTTATCCATTCTTCTGTTGCAGGGCATCTAGGTTGTTTCAGATTCTGGCTATTACCAATAATGCTATTATGAACACAGTTGAGCAAATGTCCTTGTGGTGTGAGCATACATCCTTTGGGTATCTGCTCAAGAGTAGTATTGCTGGTTCTAGAGGTAAATTGATTCCCAGTTTTCTAAGAAACCACCATACTGATTTCCAAAGTGGCTATACAATTTGTCACTCCCACCAGCAACAGAGGAGTGATGTCACTCTTGAAAAAGACATTGATGTCTTAGAAAGTACTAGGTTGCTGTACCAAAAAAAAGTAAAAAATTATATACTTGTAAATACTCATAATAGGTATGCAATGTCCTCATTTAAAAATGGTTAGCCAAACATTATGAGGTAAAAAAAATTAATCAAGAAAAGAACCAAAAATACATGAAAAAATCTAATTATACCCAATTTTAAGATCTAGTGAAGTGACATCTATGTGTGTGTGTGTGTGTGTGTGTGTGTGTGATTAATTTAATAACTAAGAACTATATGACTTCTCTTACATGGGAAACTGAAATGAAGTACAGGTAATGCTTTCGTGGAAGTGACCTGGTTATTACTCATAAAGGGTTTATAACATTGTTTCTCAAAATGTCATCTGGCAATATCTGGACTTCAATGTTATCTGTAAAATATCTTAAAATACAAATTTCTGTTACCCTGACTCTCTTGCAGTGTGTTTTAAAAACCAGTATATGAGATGAAGAATGTTATGCTTGCTTCATTGTTTCAAACTCAGACCACTGATTTTTTTGTAATAGTTTATCCCTGAAGAGAAGGAAAGTCTGTTGCAGTTATAGCAGCTTACTGGAGAATTACTCAAAAAGATGAAGTGGGAAGAACTGTGTGATGGTGAGGGCGTAGCCTTGAGCAGCTCCACATGCCCTTCAAACCAGCGCTCTTGAGTCTTCTTCTGTGCTAGTCTACTAGGTAGTAAGAAAATCAACTTTAGTTTGTATCTTTGGCTAATGTTATGAAATGAAAGTGGAATGTATATTTCAGATTAATTAGAAATGAAAAGGGAGAAACTTAGAGAGTTTCATGAACTTGGTTACATTGCATAAATTATATTTTGTTCAAAACCAGTCTACTCTGCTTTGCCATTTACCAGCTGCCTTGAGTAACTGATTCCTGCTCTCACGTGCCAGATCTAAAAGTGTTTGGAAAAAACTCATTGCCAATGCAGGCGCTAAGTATGAATAAGTATTCTAAATATACTTCTTAGGCTGGACATTGGTGGCTTACACCTTTAATCCCAGCACTCAGGAGGCAGAGGCAGGCAGATCTTTGTGAGTTCAAGGCCGCCTGGTCTACAGAGCGAGTTCCAGGTCCAAAGCCACAGAGAAACCCTGTCTTGAACAAACAAACATATTAACATATATTTCTTAATAATATTTACCTCAAAAATATTGTTTACCTCTTATTTTCTGACACTTGAATGAGTTCACTTAATTTGCTCAGCCTTCATTAGGGTAATCTGAGATACATCCCCAGCCCAATGTCTGAGATACCTTGGCAGGTGAATAGTCGTTTATTCACAGTAAAGCTGAAGAATATTGAATGTTGAATAGCAGAGATATGTTATTAGCATTGCTATTAGGGAAGTTCTTTCATCAATCCCTCATCTAGTCTCTCGTCCTCTCCCATGTAGCACAGTTGAGGACAAGATTTGTAAGAATAGTCCTAGGTTTCTGGTGAGAAGAAGGCTACAGAGGGCCAGGAAAGGTGTAAGCTGGGTAGGACCTGAGATTCCCAAACACTAGAATAGATCTGAAAGCCAAAGGGAAATGCTAGAATATTAGTGGGGAGGGTACCATAAGAATGATGCACTTCTATAATTCTAACTCTCATGTAGTGGAGACAAGAGAATCATAATCTCAAAGTCATCCTCAAATGCTTAGTGAGTTTGAAGGCAGTTTAAATTTTTATGAGGAAACCCTGCCTATAGGAAAAACAAACAAAAGAATAGTCAGGAATGTAAATCTGCCACTGTTGTAATTTTTCTGCTGTATCAACCTAGACTTTTAAAATCTGGCAAGGATTATAGGCCTTTTTAAAAGAATCAATGTAATTTGGAAGGGCAGGGAGGGAGGGAGGGAGGGAGGGAGCAAAGATGTAGATGTGTTAAAAATCCTATTTAAAATCAAGATAGAAACAATTTAAAGAGGAAATAAGAAATTGGTACATCTTCAGTCTGTCTGAGTTACGAAATAGCTCTTCTGAAGTGCCATTATGTGGTCGATTTGAATGTATTAATAATAAACTCAAAGTAACCAATGATATGTGGGTGTCACATTAAGGACAGAAATGAAAGTACTTCCCCTTGGTTCCACTTAACCAAGAGCAAACCCGAATCTGAATCCTCTGCTATCTGTCTGTTGTAAGATTCTGAATCTGTGCCTGTATCTTATGAATCTGCCCCCATGCCTATGTGTCCTTTGTGTGTGTATGTGTGTGTCTATCTGTGTCTGCCTATGTCTGTGTCTGTCTGTCTCTAGCAAAAAGCTTTGCTCTCTCATTTATTGAACCACACAGAAAGCATCACATGGATCAGGAATGAAGGACACTTTACAGATACCTTTAGCAGAATTTTACAAGTGGTTCAGTCACAGACTCCAACTGACCCAGATAATAAACAATACTACTTGTAGTATTGTTTATCAAAAAATATCTTTATGCTGCTTTCATTGCTTATGGTGGATATTCATTTTATATAGCTGCCTTCAGTCTATAATTGCTGTTTTAACCAAATGATTATCATAAAACCACATGCATTGCTCTGGGTCAGGGCATAGAAGAGCACATAACTTAAGACTGAAGCTGCCCATTCGCTTAGGTGGTAGAAGCTGGTTACAGAGGAATTCCAAGGCAAGCAGGATTGGCTGTTACATTGCTCTATAACAGGCAGGCTAAACAAACAGTCTGAATATATAGTAGCATACCAATCTTAAGGATTAAGTGATATTAAAGTATATTATTAATTTTGGATTTGAGGTCCTGCAAAAGTTCCAGTCATTGTAACGTAAGAGATATTTTTATAATACTGCATCACCACACCATTATTATGTGGTATTTTTGTTTCTTATGTTTCAATATAAACAACATCTTTGTTTGTGCTGGTGACTGTAATACCAAATTATTAAAATTTGATTTTATTTCTTCTTAGTCTTTTTAGACTGATATGCAAATCTATTTTCACAAAGACAAAAGCATACTTTCATGAAATACAGCATAGCTAATTATAGTCAGCAATCTATATAGCAACTGGGTCAAATAATAACTTAGAGGTTTGTGTAACTTGAGAAATATGAGTGGATCTTACATATTTAGATTGTTGGAGTAAGATAAAAAGAGAAGTAGAATTTCAGAACACAAGAAAAAAATATATTTAAGAGTCAGAAAGGATTAGTGAGTAAAGATGATTGCTGCCAAGCCTGATGATTTGATAAACTTCTCCTATGCATAGCAATGAAAAAACAAAAACTGATCGACACTAACAGTTTTTAAATCAAAAGAAGAAAATTCTATTGTGTGTGATATAATAAATATACTATACATGGTAGATGAATTAGCATTGATACTGGTAACTAGGATTTTGAAGATGAATATCTGAAAATGGACTAAAATAGATTAATTTAAACCAAGTTAGCTGTAAAAGTTAGTGTTTTTACTTTTATTGTTGTACACAGAGTAAGTTTATACCTATTTAATATGTCTGAAATTAAGTTTTTGTAATCTATTAAGAAATCACACCTTGTATAATAGACTATGTAAACATTCACTTACTTTAGAAGCAAATGCTCTTCTCATGTTTCTGTTTGACAACTTAAAATTTTCTACTGAATGGCAACCCAACTAACATTGAAACAAAATTTCAGGATGCTACTGACTATTCTATCAAACATACTACCCTTCACTCTCCTCTTTTACTTCATGCAAGTAACAACTGTCTTTTTCCTTTTTCTGTTTTTTCAATCAAAGGATCAAGAAAATTAAGTCTGCCAACAGATCTTAAGGCTGATCTTGGTACGGTAGGCAAAAGCCATCAACTTTAAGTTTTCTTACATTAATTTGGCTGAACATTTTTATCAACCAATCCACATATGACATAAACTTCATAGATGGCCATATTTAATAGCTTTCCAAAAATAAAAGGCTTTTGTAAAAATCACCATAGAGTTCTGTTGGCAGCATTCAACATTATGTTTGTTAATAATTATTTTACAAAATTATATATTATAAACCAAGGTATGTAATGTTTCTTGTTTTCTTGCCATCATAAAATGTTTTCAAATACTTGTCACATATACTTTATGACTGTAATCTTGTGAATGTGCATTCTTCTGGCATTCTTTTCCCTGATGTATATATTGGTAATGGTTAGAATTAACATTATTTAAACAAAAAAGGCTGAAACAAAATAAAATGGAGTTCTGGATCTAGTTGTGTTTGTTGTTGTTGTTGTTGCTTCTTTGTTGTTAGTTTAGTTTTGTTTTGTTTTTAGGAACCTTGTAAATAATTTGATTCAAGATGCTTGTTTTTTTTTGTTTGTTTTTGTTTTTTTGTAGTGGTCATAGGCTTAAGCATTAAACCTTACAATGAGAACATACTTTCTTAGATAGACACTTCTTTCAGCACTTGTATCTGCTTGTTCATGTATGAAACTTTTGGTTTTGCTCTTTGAAGCTTCATTAAATCACCCATATTTTAATTTCCTTTATTCTGACACAAAGCTATAGTGTGAAATCCAACCAAGCTCATAGTTAGAACAGACAGGCTACAATTGCCTTTGTGCTGTTCTTCAGGTGTAAAAAGTTGTTTTATATGGTCCTCTATTTATTTTTTAGCTCTTTAAGATTGTTGTTGTTACTATTCCCAATCTTTTTTTTCTTCTGAAAGCAGAAACTAAGGCCATTGCTGTCAACTGGTAGAATTTAAAGCCCATGACAATTTGAAAGTCTGGTAGAATTCTATGCTAAATCTATCTGGCCTTGAGCTTTTGTTTAGTTGGGAGATTTTCAATTCTGCCTCTCTCTCTCAATAGGGGTTATGGGTTTGTTTAAATTATTTACTTCCTCTCTCAGCCTAGACACATGGGAGAGGGCCTGGGCCCAGGTCCAAATGATGTGACAGACTTTGAGATCCCCCATGGAAGGCCTCACCCTCCCTGGAGAGCAGAAAGGGAATGGGACAGGGGGTCGGTGGGAGGCAGGGAAGAAGGGGAGGGAGAGGGAAGTGGGATTGACATAAAAAACAAGATTGTTTCTAACGAAAATTTAAAAAGAGAGGGGAAAAATTATTTACTTCATGTTGACTTAATTCAATAGATCATATATATCAAAAAATTCATGCATACTCTGCAAGATGTGGATGGAACCTTCTGCAGATGCCTCTTAAGTCCATTTATACTAAATGTTATTGATCTCTTATTTTTCTTTGTTAATTTGTTTTGGCTTGAACAGCCTGTACATTTGGTGAATGTGCAGAATTAAAGCTATCCAATATTATTGTACTAAGGTCAATCAGTAGCATTTACTTTGATAAAATTGAGTGTTCCAACATTCAGGGCATGTATGTTCAGAACTGTAGTAGGTAGTGAGTTTCTGTATCTCATCTAATTAGTTTTGATTTGGAGCCATTTTGTTAGAAATTGAAATTGCTGCATTTGCTAGCTTTCTGTCTCTATTAGCTTGGAATTTCTTTTTCCATCCTTTTCTCTAAGGTTTTGTTTCCTTTGCAGTGAGATATATTTCTTACAGCCAACAAAGAGGAGAGTATTTTTGTTGTTGTTGTTGTTTGTTTGTTTTTTCTTTGGCTTTTCAAGACAGGGTTTCTCTGTGGCTCTGGAGGCTGTCCTGAACACACTCTTTGTAGACCAGGCTGGTCTCTAACTCACAGAGATCCCTCTGCCTCTGCCTCTGCCTGCTGAGTGTTGGGATTAAAGACATGCACGACAAGAGTCTTGTATTTAATCTAGTTGGTTAGTATATTTCATTTGGAAGGAGTATGTTATCATCTGTTAATTTTGACAGTACATATTCACTTTTGTTTCTTTGTTGTTTCTATTTCCTAACTCTCATTTGCTTATTATTGCAATGGAGTTATTTTACCCTGTCATCTCACAGATGTGTGTATTGTTCTCTTCAATATGGAGGATTCATTTGAGTATCTCCCATGCTGTTTGCTTAGTGCTGATAAATGCCTTTAATTTATATTTGTCATCTTGTGCTAGAATGTGGCTGGATTTGTTTTTTAATCACTCATATTCCTTCAGTGGAGCTGTTTACAATGCTCAAGTGAGATTAGTTTGTAATAGAGTTGAGGTGTCAGTCACTGGAGGTGCCCCTTAGTAATTAGATCCTAAGCCAAGTGCTTAAGGCACCAATACCAGTACTGCTATGAGAGTGGCATACTCTCTGCTGAAGTAATCATTCCTGAATGCTGGGCCCACCCTGAATTTTAGGATGTCATTGTTTCTTGCCACTGAGTAGTACTACATTGTGTAAATGTACATTTTCTTTATCCATTCTTCAGTTGAGGGGCATCTTATCCTTGTGGTTTGACTGTGCCTCCTTTGGGTATATGCCCAAAAGTAGTATTGCAGGGTTTTGAGGTAGGCTGATTCCTTATTTCTGAGAAATCACCATACTGATTTGCACAGTGACTGTACAAGTTCGCATTCCCACCAGCAATGGAGGAGTGTTCCCCTTTCTCCACATCCACTCCAGCATAAGCTGTCATTGGTGTTTTTGATGTTAGCTGTTCTGACCGGAGTAAGATTGAATTTCAGAGTTGTTTTGATTTGCATTTCCCTGATGACTAAGGACATTGAAAGAATGATACATAACTTTATATGGAAAAATAAAACCAGGATAGCCAAAACAATCTTGTACAATAAAGGATCATTGGGAGCATCACTATCCCTGACTTCAAGCTCTGCTATAGAGCTATAGTAATGAAAATAGCCTGGTATTAGCATAAAAACAGAGAGGTGGACCAATGGAATCAAATCAAAGACCCTGATATCAACCCACATACCTATGAATACCTAATTTTTGACAAAGAAGCTAAAAAACATAAAATAGAAAAAAAAAAGCTTATTCAACGAATGGTGCTGGTATGACTGGCTGTCAACATGTAAAATACTGAAAATAAATCCATATCTATTGCCATGCACAAAACTCAAGTCCAAATGGATCAAAGACCTCACTATAATCATTTTTTTGTTTTGTTTTGTTGTAATTACCTTCTTCCTGTTAGAGTTTTTTCTCACTATAAATGATCTACTCTAGCAGTGTGTTTTGACTTCTTGCTTATATTAGGTTTGTCTATTACTGATTTTCATTTTGGCTATCATGCAACTTATAAAAACATATTTTGATTATAAAAAGTGATTTTGAAATTATAGTAACCGCATAAGTATAAAAACACACATATAAAATAATGTGATAAAATGTACTAATATTCTACATTTGTACCCTATTCCTTTCCTTATCTTGGATTTCTGATGACCCACCTTCACATCTTTCTATATTGTCTATCACAATATATTAAAGTAGGTACTCTTACTTATTTTATATTTTAGTCTTCATACTAAAGATGGGAATGACTTGCGCTCTAATAATCTAAGCAAGCATTCTGAATTTGTCTGCATAATTATTCATATCACTGTTTATTCATTCCTGTGTTTTATTCTTATTTATACTATAGTCTCTTTCAATCTGAAGAACTCCCTAAGTATTTTTTATAGAATAGGTCTAATAGAGATTATTCCTTCAGCCTTCATTTGTCTAGGGGTGTCCTTATCTTTCCTTCATTTCTAAAGAATAGCTTTGCTATGTTTAGTCAACAGGATTGTTTTATGTTTTTCATACTTCATTATGAAGAAAATCTTGTACCACCGTTTCCTGGTCTATAAGATTTCTGTTGAGAAGTCTGCTGTCAAGTAAATTGGTGCACTGCCATGTGTTATTTTGTTATTTAAGTCTTGAAATTCTCGTGTGTGTGTGTGTGAGAGAGAGAGAGAGAGACAGAGAGACAGAGAGACAGAGAGAGAGACAGAGAGAGAGACAGAGAGAGAGAAAGAGAAAACATCATGGCATGTAGCCCGTCTGGACTCAAACATGTACTCCTGCCTCTGCCTCTTGCATGCTAAGATTACAGGTGTGAGCCACATGGCTAGCTTTCTCTTTATCTCACCTGTGGGGGCTTGGTTATAAAATGTCTTAGGTTAGAGTTGGTTGATTTAAAGATACCCTTGAGCTTCCTGTAACTGGATATTGGTAGCTTTCTCTAGATTTAAGAAATTTTGTTACTTTTTAAAAAATATATGCTTTATAACCTTTCAGCATGTTCAACTCATTCTCAAATCCCAACCACTTGAATATTTACTTTTTTATATTGTCTCATAAGTTCTCTTCCTTGTTCATCTTTACTCCTTTCTCTTCCAACTATGTATTTTCAAATAGCCTATCTTCAAACTCACTCTTTTTTTTCTATTTAATCTACCCTGACATTGTTATCTTCTACAGACCTGTGTTTTTCTGAGTTTATTCAACTCTTGTAGTGACCAGCCTCCCCGTTTTAGAAGCCATGACAGGCTAACATGTGCTTGTATGACCTTGCAGCTCCTGTCCTGGTCACTAGGAGGTCAGATGCCCTCCTCGTGGCAAGGAGCCAATCAAAAGTTAGCTGGTGGGGCTGTGCTTTATGGCTCTGGGTGTGCTTTACAGACAGTGCACAACAGTGATGTGCAGAGCATAACAACCACCCTTGGAGGGCCTATGGGCCATAACCAGTTGACCAATCAACACAGGGCAGGTCGTGCAAACCTGAAAGTGCACCAATCCGAGACTGTTTTATATTCCTAGACACTCCCCTTATGCTGCCCTTTAAAATCCCTGCCTCGAGGTTCCTTGGGGTCTTTCCCCAGCCATCTCAATGGTGGTGGGGTGAACTACCCAAGCTAATGGGTTTAGCTTGTTAAATAATTTTAATAAAAGACTCTTAGGTTTTGCATCGAAATGGGCCTCTTGGTGATTTGGGGGTTCAGAATTTGGGGACAACACTCTAAAATGTCTATTTGTTGTAATTGCTTCTATCTCTTAAGTTTCCCTGTTAGAGTATTGAAACATTTCTTTGTATTTTCTTCCCTCCCTCCCTCTCTCCCTCCATCCCTTCCTTCCTCTCTCTCTCTCTCCTCCCCTTTCTTTCTTTTTTTCTTTTTTTTTTTGGGGGGGGGAGAGATAGTTTACTCTGGAGCCATTTTGACTGACCAGAGCCTGGGAACACAGATTCAGGTTACCCTAAATTCCATGTTTAAACATGGAAGCAGTTTCATGGAGATTTTTATAGTTTTAAAGAACAGAGACTGTCATAAATCAAAGCAAGTTTGAAGTACATTTGGGGGCACACCAGAGAGGAAGATACATTGAAATGAGAGATGCTTTTCTGTGGGCTCAATATACTATCTGATGGCATTCTCAGCTTTTGGTTTAGTAGAAGCTAATTGCCTGCTAAGTCAGTAGGTTCTAAAAAACCTTTATCTATTGTTCCAAGATGTTAGTTCAGACTGGGGGCAGGGAGAATCAGAATTTAGCCTAAGATAAGCTAATTAGCCTTTGGACCTGCAACATTTCAATCTCTGTATGGTACTGAAATTCTAATCAGCCAATCAGTCCCTATAGACACAGATGCTTTCAGGAATTTTCATTCACAGCCAAATCCAGATTCTTTTCAGAAGTCATTGTTTGCAACTGCTCCTGCTGGCCAAGCATCACCTTTTATACAAGTGGGGATCAATCACATAGTACTTATTAGAAAGTAAGGCCCCTCATAACTAGGAAGTTCATTCGCAAGATCTGATGTGGATGAGGCTGAGAAGTGAGCAGGAGAGAAGACTAGCTGGAAAAGGCCATTAAGAAAGAAGTTCCTGCAAGGCTTGGTTTTAATAAAGTTATAAATAACACTATAATGCCTTGCATGTGGTTATGACTTGTTGCTTTAAAATAAGGTCTGAAAAACTCAAGTTTTCTCATTGTCTTTAGAAATATACATATATTCTCATTATTCAATATAATTTGGATAAAACAAAATTCTAGTTCTTCAATTAGACTTTAACTCTATTTTTTTCTAGTTAGAAATACCCAGAGATTTTGGTTAATTCTTTTTCCAAATTATATAAAGACATCAATGTCTAATACCAACAACATTCATGATGTCTTATACTTTATTAAGTACTGATGTTTCTTGATTTAATTAGTATCTAAAATATTCTGTAGTAGAATTAGCTGGGAATAAAAAATTAAGCAATATTTTAGCAATAAAAGAGAGTATTACAGTAACTTCTTTAAAAGTTACATTTCAAACCATTTAAATATAAATAAGACAGTTCATCAAATTCAAATAACTATGAATGAAAGGGGAATTATAAAGTCAATCTCATAAATTTTAGTCATCTTAGATATTTGTTTTGTGTATAATATTTACTTCATTAGGCCAAGCTGTGTTGTTGATTACTTACCTTTGGGTATAGTAGTCTGTGTCACATGTAATGTTACATCAAGTACAGAAGCCATAAGAAATAATTCAGAACCAAAACTTGTTTCCTTTAAGTTCACTATGTCACTTTAAAACAGCTGTTTTCAGTTCTCTACATTTTCCTATGTTGGTTTGCTATCTGGTCTGTTTTTAGGATCTTATTCATTGAGATCATGGATTTCCAAAACCTCTTGATACTTTTTTGTCTAGGCATTGAAGGATTAGTTATCCATACTTTTTACTCTGATTTTGTTTCTTCCTATAGTTTAGGCAATTCTAAGCAGGCTGCTTATTGTCTCTATGCCTAAAGTCATTTGCCATATTTCAGGACAGGATAGCACTTAGACCTAGATGTGACAAGAGTCTGCTCTTGATCTGTTTTCACTATCTCAGTGTTATGGCCAATCCAAGCCAAGTTTTGTCTCCACATACACTTTGGTATATTGCTAAACATGTAATTGAAAAACACCTACAAAGAGTAATCTATCCCAATAATGACTTACGTTGTTGTGCCCAAAATCTGAACCTCAAAATCACTAGGAGATCCATTCCAATGCAAAAGCAAAGAATCTTTTATTGTTTAACAAGTTTACCCCATTAAATCGGGCCCTTCATCCATTCAATACAGCGGCTAGAGTGAGAAAGACCTAAAATAACCATGAGGCGAGGAATTTATTGGGGTGTACAAGGGGCGTGTCTAGGAGTATGCAAAGTCTCAGAATTGGTCCACTTCTGAGCTTGGGTGACTGTTCTTTGTTGATTGGTCAACTGGTTGTTATGGCCTATACGCCCTCCCACGGTGGTTGCTATGCTCTGCAGTTCACTGTTATGCTACTTTTACCATAAAGCAGTCCAGAGCCTGCCAGCTAACTTCTGATTGGTTCCTTGCCACGTGCAAGGTATTTGACCTCCTAGTGACTGGGAGATCGGGCAAGGTCAGGAAGCTCAGCTCATTTTGCTGAGTCTTTTCTGTAGCCTGTCATAGCTGCTAAAGCAGGGACCTAGGTGAGGACCCAAGGTTGAAATGATAATGTAAAAAGAATCTCTTAACTATCTATCCAGATGAGAAATGAGTCATAACAGAGTATCATGGTCCCAAGAACCTGTATAGTCTCGGGTCAGCTAAGACCACTCCCTGCCTGGCAGTAATAGAGGGTGAAATATGATGGAACACACGTGTCTGCTCAATGCCAAGGCAGTTAGAGCTATATTTATTTGTAGGCGCTTGCCTGCCACTAGCTGAGTTCTCCCAGTTTAGGGATGGTAAGCACAGCTCCATAGACTACTAATGCTGATGTTAAACTGGATTATACCTAAGTCTCTTATCTGTTGGTTCTACAGTCTCAGGAAAAAAGGTGAGCGTGTCTTGGGCTCATTCTAAGGCTGGAAATGATAGAATTAAATCCCAGTTTGTCTCATCAGTCTTCACCTTATGGATGTCTAGAAGCTTTGTTTGTGAGCTCTAGTCTGCCTACAGGTCTTCTTACCAGATACTGAATTGCACTGGGCTCTAAACAAAGCCCTTTGCTAGCCTTTGTCTCTATGGATGGAGACCTGCTTTCCATTGGAAGTGGGAGGAAGGTGGTAGAGGAAGATAACCACCTTTTCTAATACAATATTAGTTGCTCAGTCTACAAGTATTGTCTGGTGGTATGGCTGAGCAATATTTTGCTCAATATTGGGTTTCTCCATTGCAGGTCTGGAACTAGGATTCAAATTTAAGGACTGGGCTTAATTTTGTCTCCTACTGTAAAAGGAGAGTCTTTCTCTAGACTGCACAGTTTAGAGTTGGGAGGCACGGAGGGCAATGCAAGAGTCAACTGTTTTCTCTTTTCATTGTCTTTTACCTTGGTGGTTCTTCAATTATACTAAATTTTTATTCCTTTTTCAGTAGTTTCCTTAAAATTTATTATATACCTTTACAACTAATCCAAATTCTCTCTTAGCATCATGCTGCTTTACCGTTGCTATGTCATAGTAGCTATTCCTTATATCGTTGCCATTCACTTCACTTACCCATATACTATTCTGAACATTCGATACAAGTTAATACGGATATATAATTCCTTTAAAATAAAAGTAAATCTATGCTAAAAAATTTACTGTGTCCTGAAAAAAGTCTGAAGTATCATTAAAGAATATTGAAAAACCCTTAAAAACGAATATATAACAATGTCTAGAACCTGCAGAAACAGAACTTATGAATAAGAGAATATTAATCAATATAAACTGATGTAGAAATTATATACAGACTAGAATTAGTGGACTTCTATTAAATATACTGCAGATTGAGATAAAGGTCCAGAGATGTCAAAAAAAAAGCATAAAGTTATAAAAATCTAAATCAATCTTTTAGAGATATAAATATTTTCTCTGAGATGATAAATACACTAAATGGGCATAATAAAAAGAATTGATACTGCATTTGGACAATATTAATGAACTCAAAATTTACTGTTTAGAAAGAAAATCTGTGCCACCTAATGCATATGCAGTAAGAATTCTGAAAAGAGAGAAAAGAATGGGGAGAGAGCATAAATAGTGTTTGAATAAATAATACCGAACAACTTCCTAATTTGATTAACAATAAAAACAAACAGTTCCAAGGTATATAACGAACCCTAAGCATGAGAAATATAGAGAAAGTATGTCATAATCAAAATTCTTTAAAGTCAATTAACCAGAGGTATGGGAGATGACATTTTAACTGTCAAGTAGCAAAAATAGAAATAAGGCAGATTTTTCCACAGAAAATGAAAGCTTGAAGACAATAGAAAAGCATGCTTAAATTACTGAAAGGAAAACAATCAATCTAAAATCTATAACCAACAGAAATATTGTTCAAAATGTAGATGATATAAATCCTTCCGTGGGTATACAAAAGCTAAAGCCATGAATGGTGGCACATGTCTGTTACATCCCCAACAATTGGAAAAGGGAAGCAAAATATCACAAGTTTGAGGGCAGCCTGAGCCATAAAGTGATACTCACAAAGTAACAACACACGCACTCGCGCGCGAACGCGCACGCACACACACACACACACACACACACACACACACACACACACACCTGAAAGAATTCAACACCCAAAAATCCAGATATCAGAAAAAAAAGAAAACAATACCAAGAAAAATTTCAGCATACCCAGAAAATAAAGAAAACTAAAAATGGTAAATTCTGATAAGTTCAGAATATTAACTTTTAAAAATCTCCTTAAAAGATAATTGAGAACTGGAAACATCCAAAATACTTATCAAATGACAAATAATTAAGCAAATAGTGGCATATATAGAAAATGGAATATTCCTCAGAAATGAAAATAAATGACTGTTTGACAGTGAGAAAGAATCTTGAGTAATCATGATGAGTGAAAGAAGCCAAGCAAAACCAAATAGAAACTGGTTCTCGGTTAGCTTATGTAGTAAACAGATGACAGTGAATGGCTTTGTCAATAGCTAGATTTGCTTTTCTTTTAATTTAGCATAAATCAAACATAAATTTCCAAGTTGACTGTCTGAGTTTTTCCTCTCTTATACCAATTCTTATCTAGGACATCTATCATGAATTTAAAAAGGAAGGAAGTGTGCTAGCCATGGTGGATAAGCCATTGTCCATAAAGCAAGGTGCACAACTGTAGAGAGAGCAGGGTTTTCAGACTGCTGTATGAGGAGGGGAGTATTGTTGTAAATTGTGTATCTAACTCACTAGGCTGTTAATGCCAACTGTTGCCCTTGTTGTTTCTCTTTTTTATGATTGGAGAAGGAGGAAAAGAACTCTTGACTTCCTCTTTGCAGTGTCTGACTCTTATAAGATACCATCTACGTTTTTAGCTGAGATTTCTAAATTTCTGTTCAAGATGAAAAATGCTTTGATTCCAAAATAACTAAATTTAAATGGGTTCCATCAATTTCTCAAGCACTACTAAATATATTTTCTAAAGTATCATTTTTTCCAACTACTTTAGTTAATTCTATAATTCAGTGTTTAAGCATATATTGAGAAAATCAGTTTAGACTCTTGCCTGATGGGAAATCTCATTTTTTATGTTCTTCATTTTTCTCATTTATAATGTCACGATAATAATAAATTATCTTACAAGATTATTTGAAAATTAAATGATGTAATATACACACAATGCATACCATTTAAATATTGATAAATGTTAACTCTCATTTTAAAAATTGGTAAGAAAACTCTACTAAAATGGTGATAAATAATTCCTGCTCTTAAGTAGCTGCAAAGTAATCCAGGAAATACACAATTTTAGGCTTTAAAAAATGCAATACAGAAAGGCTATAATGGATTGTCAGTTCCACATATTCAGCATTGCTAGTAGGCATTTCCTTTTAGCTCTACCTCAAGATGACCAGAGCAGAATGCTCCATAGTGTATTCTTTTTATTGCAGAACTATGAATGATATTTCAAATGTAGTTTATTAATTTGAAGCAAAATATCTGTTTCTATGCTAAATAAGTTTCCTACCATTGAGGTAGCCCCAAGTTTTTAAAGTGCTACCCAAACTTTCACAGACATTACATGAACATTTTAAATGTAATTTTACACTCTGAAACAGGAGTGACAATAGCAAAATTTTATACACTGTCTATTTGCAGCCCTCTGTATAGGACATATACTCCAAAAAATTACAGAAACTGTATGAAATAGGTAATAATATTCTAGATTTGCAGAGGAAACCAGTTTGAAAACTTCAGTAGGGCAGAACTAATTAGTGTCAGAACTGGAATGTACATGAAGGCATCTTGGCTTCAAACCAGTGTCCTTAAGTACCATTCTCAAGAGCATAGTATGATGTCATCATTCTACATCCTAAACTCCAAGTAAAGGAAGTACTTCCAAAACTTACATAAATTATATCTGTTCAAATAATGTGACAAAAAGCACAATGTTAAAACTCATTTCATATTGCCATTCAACAATATATTAAGTACATAGTAGGTGTATCCAGCACATTTCAAGCAATGATAATTAAACAAATTATGAAAGTGTGTCCAATACATAATAAGTATTTTGATATTTTATAATCTGAAATTGTAACTAAATCTTAAAATAACAAGAAACTATTCATATACAAATGGGTTGGAAGAAGAGGAATTCTTGTTCCTCCACTTTTTTAACCTATGCCTTTGGATTTCCTCATCTGAAGACTTAATTATGATATTTATTCTGCCTTCTTCCTCTTGGTACAGACCATGTAAATGGACACTGCACAAGTCCAACCTCTCAGAGTTGCAGTTCTGGAAAACGTCTTTCCAGTGCTGATGTTTCAAAAGTAAATCGCTGGGGTCCTGGAAGACCACCATTTAGAAAGGCACAGTCAGCTGCTTGCATGGAGATTTCTTTACCAGTTACAACTGAAGGTAGGATAAACATGTCAATTTTTGTGAGTACAGTTCAAAACTTGGTTTATCATGGTAACAGGTGCTGGGAGGCAAGAAATGGAAATTACATTTAAAAGATGATAAAAACTATATGAAAAAATTGAGATCCTGTTTGACTGTGGCCATAACTCCAGTTCTATTCCCCATTCCACCTCCTTCCTTATCTCTAAAAAAGGAAAAATTATTCCACTATAGGTAGACTATACAAAGGAGATAATCTGTAACTGCAACCTTAATTTCCTCTACTGTCAAATGAATATAACCAAGTTAAAAAAGACACGTTTTTAAATTTTAAATTTTAGAATCTTAGCCGGGTCTGGTGGCACAGGCCTGTAATCCCAGCTGCAGGGGAGGCTGAGGCAGGAGGATTGCAATTTCAAGACCTGCCTGGGTTACAGAGGGAGCTCAAGGCAAGTCTGAAACATTTACCAAGACCCTGTCTCTAAGAATAAAGTACAAAAGGTCTGGGGATGTAATTCAGAGGCTGAGCACTTACCCAGTCAGCATGAGGTCCAGAATACAATCCCCAGTGCCACAAAATAAATGATAAATAAATAATAATAAATCTTATAATCTTTGTAAATTTTTAAAAGAAGTATTGCTTCCTTATTTATAAAATAAGTATGAGTCAAATGCAAGAGGAAGAGTCAAAACTGTTTAGAGAAGGAAAGAAAACAATCTTGTCATTTTGCTTTGACTCTTGGTAATAAAGATTTAAGGAGAAGAGTTGGGGAAATAATAGAAAGATTAGGCTACAGTAACTCTATATAATCCTTTAAATTCTCAAGCAACAATCTATATTGTTCTTCAAATAATTTTAATGAATTTACTACTCAGTTTTTATTTAATATTATGTAATACTAAATCTGGTCCAGTAGACATGGAAATGACTGCATATATTTCTAACAGGTGTTTGTGAGTATCAGCGTTGAATGGTAATAAACCATGAGTGACGTTTTAGAGACACAGATTAGGTAAAAATGCTGCAATAGGAGCATCGTATAAGGATCAAAAAGAAAGAACAATCATTGGAATGAATGCTACAGCTTTTTGAATTGTAGATATTTCTGCTTTTAGCTTGTACTAGAAAACAATTTAGCTATAATTCTGTCTTTAAATTTGTAAAGTATGTAGATGATAATCTAACTTCTGTCACCTCTAAATTTTATAAGCTATATCTTATAAATTTTGTAAGGATATAAGGGGAAATTAGGAATATTCTGTTCCTTCTAAATATATTTTGAAGAACTCATATTTCATCTGGTCCTATGAAAATTATCAAGACACACCCAGATCTGTCTAAAAGAAAAGGTGAGTGAAGAGAGTAGAAAGAGATAATAAGAGCCTGTACTTGAGCAATTAAAGCCAGTGTCACTGTATAGTTGTTTCACAGATGGGTGAGATTATGTTTATTGTAGTTGCATGTGTACAGGTGTGGATAAAGCAAGAGCACCCAAAACCATGCTGCTGCTGTTTCTTTCACAAGCAGACTGAAGCCTTCTCAGGAGAGCCAGTGTTACCGGGATGGCACAGTCTATTAGGTCCTTGGTAAAGTTAGACCTGGATGTGGATTGCAGGAGGCTGCTCAGAACAAGTTTACATAAATCACATTCACATTTTTGGACTTGAGTTAAAACTTAAGTTTCTATAGCTTCAATTGCATAGGGTATACAATGTGTTTGTCACAGAACATTTATGATCTAGATCGATCCTTTCATGTGGGTAACCATAGTACTGTTGATAAGTGTGATTTGCCAAGGAATCATCAATGTGGTTTCTATGACCAAAAAATGGAAAGGAAAAACAAAGTAGAATTGAAAAATGTTGTAATCTTGACTATTTAGATTTAAGGATTTTTTTTCTTTCTCTGTTTAGAATTTTACCTGATGTTTCTAGAAATGTAGGAAAAAAATTGTGTGATAGAACCCAGGAGGCTGAGATTTTGTTTTTATCTCTGTCTAATTTATTATAGCACATAGACTTCAGGCTGTTCTTCTTCAGAATGAGCTGGTACCTTGGATAAGATGCCCTTCATGCCAGTAAACAAAGAATAAAACTTTTCTTTCTCTCATAATTATGATTTTCAGGTATTAAATTTTACTTGTTTTATGGATTCATTAACACTTAATTTTGCTTTTTAAATGCTCATAGAAGCCAGAGAGAATTCCTATAACCGCTCCAGGAGCTCTAGTATCTCCAGTATTGACAAAGACTCCAAAGAAGCAGTTACAGCTTTATACTTCATGGAATCCTTTGCACGGAAGAATGATTCTACCGTTTCCCCTTGTCTATTTGTTGGAACTAGTCTGGGAATGGTATTACTCATCTCCCTGAACCTACCACCATCAGACGAACAAAGGTTTACAGAGCCAGTGATGGTATTGCCAAGTGGTAAGAATTTTTATTCGCTCATTCACTTTTTTGCTACTTATTCAACTTTAGATGTTAAGAATTTAAAAAGAGCATTGATTTCAGACAAAGGTGAACAGTCTAAGACTCATATAATATGGACCATTGAGAATTTCATAACTCAAATACTCTTCCAACACTTACTATATTGTCATATACCAGTTCTCAGAATGAGAGTACAGTTGAGTGTTTCTATGATGGAAACCAGAAAGGTAATTCTAAGCTCTGCCTTCAGTAATAAGCGCCTTTAAAGTGTCGAGATAAACATTTCTGCACAAGTTCAATTTCTTTTTAATAACTTGAAGCATTTTTCCAAAGTCCTATGCCAGGCCAGAAACTATGATGCTAGGTTCATGTTTGTTTTATGATTAATCATGGAAAGAAAAAAGTAACTGGAAGTCAAATTTATAGCAGTAAAAAGAGAAAAGGAAGTAGAATTTCATAAGAAAAATACGTGACAAAAAGTTCGACAGAGAACGGAAGCTCTACTTTTCCTCCTCCCAGCTCATTGGTTGGCTCTGCGATTGTTGTCCTCATTTCTTTACCATATTCATTCAATTTGTGAAAAGCCCATGGTATTCTTACCTATGATACAGTACCACACATCTCTTCAACTTATCTTCCATAATTTAAATGTTATATTAGTTTATTAGCAATTCCTCACTATCCTTTCTCCCATTCATGGATACCATCATCAGTTCATTCTTCACTCATAAGAGTTTAACTGTTTTAAATGCCTCATATTAGTAAAATCATGCAGCATTTGTCATTTTTTGACTGGCTTATTTCACTAAGTGTAATACCCACAAGGTTCATCAATGTCTTTGAATACTAGCAAGCTGCCTTCCTTTTAAATTGAACAATATTGCAATTGCATCTATCCATTTTATCCATTCATCTGCTGGAGACATAGGTTGTTTCCACATCATCACTATTGTAAATAGCACTGCATAGGAGTGTGCATGTCCTCACAGTCTGTGCTGCAACTCTAGAACTGTGATGTTTGGTTATATGTTAGTTCCATTTTTAATTCTTTTGGAAAATCTAAACACCTTTTCATGTCCGTTTACTGCTCTAATTGGCAGTGGATCCTGGGAGAATGAAGCCTAAAAATGAGGCAGCGTAAAGTCTCATGCAATAGCCAACTTTATTCACAGCATTAGACACTTTATACCCTGAGGGCTAAGAAAGATCACATGGGTAAAGTTCTCAGGAGTCCAAGCTGTATATTATCATAGGAATAAACTGCATGTGACAAAATCATGTGTCTCCATAGAGACATATAAACAAATAATAATAGTCAGTTGTAATGAATCATCTGAAGTACAGTCACTCCTGTCTACTATACTCAGGAATGGCAAAAACAAACAAACAAACAAAAAACCATCCCAAGAACAATTCCATGTTTTGAAGAGACTGAGGTCAGAAAAGCCTTGTCAAGACCCTTGTCTTGTTTTCCTGGAGTTTTCTCACAAGCACTCAGAATTCTCACATGCCTCCATTCTAGAACAATGTTCTGACACATGTCATTGCACTATTTTGCATGTGTGGCTATGCCAACAGTGTAATGTTTTAGCTTCTCCACATCATGCCCTCATTGTTATCTTCTGATGATTTTAGAGTGATTATCCTAATAGATGTGAGGTTGTACCTCATTGGGGTTGTGTTATCCTGGCATTCCAAAAGACCAGATAACCTAAAGGAAATGAATACCACACTGGAAATACACAATGCACCAAAGCTTGAGACAGTGGAAAGTCTGAACAGACCCTGAACTGGTAAGGAGGTTGAATCAGGAACTAAAAAGGATATTAAAAATAAATCCCCCTTTCCTTTTATAGGGAATGTTTTCACATAGATAATCTTGTTAGTCCTAGCAGCAAATTCTTACCAGTAATATGGAAGTTTGAAGTGCATTCAGCCATTGAATTGGAGAATTGGGAAGCACGCACACACTGTGTCTCTTCCATATTTTGTTTGTCACTTTTGTTTCTGTCAGAATCATTTGAAGGTATTGCTGTGATAAGGATCAAAGGACCCCACCCCAGATCTTCTAGTTCAGCAGGTCTAAGATAGTCTGAAGATTTGCACTTTAAGCAAGCCCCATGTGATGTAATCTATCAAATGGATTATTTCGTGTCCCAATTGTATATTAATATATTGCAGTTTCCTCATTAATAATTAATAAAATGAAGCCAAGAGAGGATAAATAATATGCTTCAAGCAAGCTAGAGAGAAGATTAGATTTGAAGGTTTTTCTTGTATGCCTACTCACCACACTTTGTAATTGATCACGTTGGATTTGTTCTTCGGTTCTAGTATTATTATGCTGAATTGCTGCTGCATTCGAAACTACCAGCTATGGCTAACCTCCCAGTTCTGAGTCAGTAAACTGACCTGCTAAATCCTGTCTTAAAAGTCCACAGAAATTTAGGAATCTGCACTAAGGAAATTAGTTAGACATTCAAAGATTAGGCAACCTAACATAAGATTATGTTAATTAGACTGCATGGAATCAGAGGTCTTAACATAGAACCTGAAACTTTGAAACCACTTTAAAAAAAACATAGTGGAAACACTTCAAGATTTAATTACAAGAGATGATTCTCCAAGTAGGACCCAAATGATCAATAATAATGGAGAAAACTGACAAATTGAATTACATCAAATTCAAAGAGTTCTTCACAGCCAACAGAGTGGAAGAGACAGAATAAAGAATGGGAGAAATTTTTTTGCTAGTTGTTCAACAAGGAATTAATAACCAAAATACATAAATAACTAAAAAGAGAATACCAAAAGTAAATAATCCAGTCAATAAATGGACAAACAAATGGAACACTTTCCTCTTTCGATATTGTCATTTGCATATGTTAATTACATAAAGCAACATATAGTTGCATATATATAGCTATCTGCCATGGCATTCAACCATGGGAAATATAGGTGAATAGCCCTTTTTCTGAATTAAGATACATAAACTTGCCTAAGAGTTGAAGGTAGTTATTTTAAGAAGACAAAACTTTTAACTTATTTTATTAGAGACCAAAAGTGATAGTTTTGAGTTTCAGAAAACCTGACTCTATCCCTAGTTATTTTTTAAAACAACTTGTTTGTCGTACCATTAAAATTGACGTCACACCAGGTATGGTGGTACACAACTTTAACCCCAGTATTCAGAGGCAGATCTCTGAGTCTGAGGCCAGCCTGGTCTACAGAGCAAGTTCCAGGACAACCAGAGCTACATAGAGAAACCTTGTCTTGAAAAACAAAATCAATAAAATTAGCTAAGATCAAAGTATAAAATTGTCAGCATGGAGTAACTCTAAATGTTGAGATCACATAATATTTGTTAGGGGTTTAATTTCAGAAAAATCAAAGGGTATTTTCTTGCAAATGAGCATCAAAGAGGAAACTGGAATCAGGTAGTGTGTGTTTTTGTTGTTGTTTAATAATTGAACTCACATGAAAAAAAAATGAAAGTTATACACATACTAAAAGTTTGTCTTTTAAACTTTTATGGGTTTTAATGGAACTATATAGGATAATGAAAAAAATCCTGTGTCTGTGTTTTCAGAGGTGACCACTCTGCACTGAGAAACCAATAAGGGGGCTCATGCCAGGCAAGTCATTAGCTGCCTGTGGGAAAGATGAAAGGGTTCACTGGAAGTGCTGGAGGAGGGAAAGGGAGAGAAAGTGATATAATTGTATTTCAATTCAAAATATATTTTTAAAAATTAAAAACATTAAACAAAAGGGAATAAAAGACACTTTGAATTTATAAAAAAGAAAATTCTTGGGATATGAATAAGGAAACCTGAATTCTAATCAGGTTTAATATTAACTGTGACTTAGGCTGTAGTCCATGGTATATGGTCTGTCCCTAATGTTACCACCCTTCTAGATCTGTTTCTCAGTAATACAGTGAACAAGTTTGGCAAACTGATATCTTAGCTTCCTTTTAGACCTAAAATTTTATTAATCCAAGTTATTACAGCAGATTAACTCACAAACATACTGATTTTCGTATATGGTTACAATATTATAATATAAATTATGACATGAAGCATTTATTGCCCATCAATGAATAATAAATAGTTGCTTTAGAAAGGGCCTCACATGTGAGTGACGTGGATTGTCTTTGTAGGTGCATTCCTCTCATTGAAAGGAGCTGTGCTAACATTTTCCTGCATGGACAGAACTGGCAGTTTAATGCAGCCTCCATATGAAGTATGGAGGGACCCAAACTACACAGATGAAAATGAAAAAACATGGAAAAGGAAATTGGTTATGAACTACTCCACTTCATCCCAAGAAACAGGCGACCATCAGTATACAATAATCTGCTCAGAAAAACAAGCCAAAGTCTTCTCACTGCCATCTCAGACCTGCCTTTATGTTCACAACATCACAGAGACCTCTTTCATACTGCAAGCAGAGGTGGTGGTCATGTGTAGCAGTGCCTGCTTGGCCTGCTTTTGTGCAAATGGGCATATCATGATAATGAGGTACTTGACATATTTACTGTTAACTGTAATTGTAACATAGCAAGGTATAATGATGAAAAGTATATTCGTACTGTTGAAGAGAATCACCATGGTATGATGTTTCAATATCTTTGTGAATGTTCTGTTGTTCAACAACATAAAAAGAGGTTTGTGGCTTGGGTACGGAGAGGGCTGATTCTGGTTTTGGTTTTGTATCCTAAAAAAATACCATATATATATATATATATATATGTGTGTGTGTGTGTGTGTGTGTGTGTGTGTTGACATACATATAAATATATATTATACAACTGACAACAAAGAATCCAAGGAAAGAATGATTTCCCAATAATGCATACATTAATTTAACAAGCAATTACTGGGAATACATTTGGCACTAGATTCAGAAGCTATATATAAATAAAAGTACCTGTTGCTTTCACTATCACATAAGAAATTTACACACACAGAATTTCACTTGATTCTCATAGCTTTGTAAGGACACTTACAAGTGTTATTTTCCTCTTTTGTTTTACACATTAGAAATTAAAGGAAAGTAGCTTGTCTGAAGGCATAAAGCATAGGAAACAGTGAAGTTAGCACTCAATGGGACACTAAAAGCCATAAGATACACACTTAGAAAGTTCATTCTACCCAACGAAATCACATAAAACTTGTGAAACATATAATATTACCTAATGAGTTTATGGATTCAGCAATGCTATGGTAGTAGTCAGTGGATGAATAAGCTACAAGAAAATGAAATCTGTTCAATATATTATAGAAGTGACTGTCATTCTTGTTAGTGTATCACCTTGTTCTAAAATCATTTAAACAATAAAATATACTAATTATGAAGAAGAGATGAAATTGGTAACATATGATAATACACAAATAATTAGAAAACATAAAAAATAAAAATGCCAGTAGAGGAAATGTAAATTGAATTTTCTCCAAAGTTTAAAAGCATTGAAATTGTATAATAGAAAAAAAGTAACTTGGAGAAGTAGATTGGCATAAATGTTTGAGCACCTTGAGTGATGAGCTAAATATAAGAATTGTAAGAAATGGGATTTTAATGCAGGTAGTTAGTCTTCTCTGGATGAACACTAGTAAATACTCTTGGGGAGACAGAGATTGGATGGGCCCTTGAGCTGAAATGAAAGCTATCTACAAGGCAAGGGGGAGCAGGAGGAGTGAAACTTACTTCATGCAAAGCTGATTTGTTATACAAGGTAAAGAAGATCACTAAGCCTCGGGATTGGGGGGATTTGTACTACAGTAATGCTATTAGCAGGTAAGGAAGTGAGGGGAATTTGAAAAGATTGAGAATAAGGAGTTTGAGATGGATTAAAAATAAGTTTGACGGGGCTGCAGAGATGGCTCGGCGGTTAAGGGCACTGGCTGCTCTTCCAGAGGACCCAGGTTCAATTCCCAACACTCACATGGCAGTTCACAACTGTTTGTAACTCCAAGATCTGACAGCCTCACACAAACATACATGCATAAAATAAAAATAAATAAATTATTTAAAAAAAACAAGTTTGACATTTGAGGTGTTCCCAGCTTACTGGCAATTTAAGGTCGGGTTTCTTGGGAAACACAGGTTTGAGCATCATCTAGGAAAACTGATAACATAAGGAAAACTGATAATAGCAAAGTCATTGAAAGGTCCTTATAAAAAATGAAAAGTAGACTATGCCTAGGATAGGCACTTAGGATCAATCTCTGTATTTATGTGCTGGGAATAAAGAGGTGGTCAAGAGGTAGCTAACATAGCAGAAAAGTCAAAGAGTTGGAGTACCAGGAACAAAACTAGAAACCGGTCATGTTGGAGTATGCTTAGAATCCTGGCAGTGAAGGCAGGAGGTTTCAAAATTCACGATAATCCTCTGCTACACTGTAAATTGGAAGCCAGTCTGGGCTGTGTGAAACTCTTTAAGAAAGCAAGTGTTAGGAGCATGTAAAGGTAAAAGCTAACTCACAGGAGGACAATAGAGACAGTAGTGTAGATACAAGGTTGGCAAATGATGATAAAATCAGTCCCTGTCTGATTTTATAAAGCCTGAAAGCCAAGATTTAAATGACTGAAAAATTCAGATTATACAGTGGAAATTATATGAATTCAAATGTCTGAAAAGAAAGACATCTTGTAGCACAGCCATATCCACCATTCATATGTTGACAATGGCTGTTTTTACACTACAAAGCAGAACTGAACAATGTGAAGGAGCTGCTACAGGGTCAAAGCCTAAAACCTTTTCTGTCTGATCCCTTACCCCCCTCTAGGTTATTCTTTCAGAAAATGTTGTGGTAAATAGAAGAAAAGTAGAGAAGTCACTCAAGAGTGAGATCAGACTTCAATAGTATTTTGTTTCTTTATTTCTAACTGGGAAGATATGAAGAGATCTATAACTAGTGAGGGAGAAACTTTTGGGGAAAAGGCAATCATCATTGCTTGCTTATTCTCATATAGCTCTTATTTTTTTCCCAAACTACTTTCAGAGATTTCCAATGAAGATCTCTTCATCTGGGAACACATATTTATGGGTGTGTGTATGTGATGTTCTTCCCTTATCTAAGCTTGTTTGTTACTCAAAATTTATATTGTAATTATTATATCTTTCATATTTCAGATAATTTATATTGCTAAGTCTTTGAAATCCCGTGTACAATCTGCACTTTCAGCATACATCAATTCTGACTATCCAAGCATCATCTACCTGCTCAATAGTCATATGACTAGTTGGTGGCTAAAATACCAGGCAGCATGGTGCTGGAACAGCAATAAATTCTTATTCCAATAATATAGATTTCAGTCCCCATATTATATATAGTAAGAAATCTTAGCCTCTGAATGTAGTTCCAAAATACTTTTTAAAAGAAAAATGATACCTTTTTGGAATGCTATCTGTATTCCAGAATAAATTAAAGCCAGTATACACAAATAATTAAAATAATTCTCGAGTCTGAGGATTAAGCCAGAGAACTTCTCTCTGCCCTTGATGTTCAAGGGGTGATGAAAAAACTGTGGAGTTGTTTTCCAATAGTGGTTTATAAATTGACTCTTACTACTGTATCTAAAAGGACATTCCTCGGACTATCTTATCAAAATTAAAGTTATAGGATTAGGTTAGGAAAGAACTACAAGATGTGGTCTTTCTCATGTATAAACACTAATCTGTTACTCATTATATACTCATTCCCTTAAGCTTCGGTCATGTTTATTTATTAGGCATGTTCAATATAGATGCCCTAAGAAACAGGAAGATTTCATTTCCTGTGAAAAGGAAATAAGGAATGGAGAACAAAGCACTCTATGCCCAGGCACACTAGACTGCATGTATCTCTGTTGGTACATAAGATCAAAGACTAACGAGTTGTGTGTTCAGAGAAACCATAGGCCTCTACATTAATCCTCTAAGGACATTTGTAAAGCACTTATATGGGCTAAGATAGAACTGTGCTCATGTTTGTATGTGTACATATGATTATATATGAGTCTACTTGTTACTAATCTTTGAAGATACTCTGAAGAAAAAAACATAGAATAATGACTTAAACGTTTTTACTAAAGGAAATGTTTATAACAATGTAAATATAAAATGTAGATTTATTAATTTTTTTCCTATTCAGCTTACCTAGTCTTCGCCCAATGTTGGATGTAAATTATTTGCCACTGACAGACATGAGGATAGCACGGACATTTTGTTTTACTAATGAAGGACAGGCATTGTACCTTGTCTCTCCTACTGAAATTCAACGGTTAACATATAGCCAAGAAATGTGTGATAATATTCAGGTAGGTAAAGTTCCTTCATAAAAATGAATAAATGTCAGATTGGAAGAAAGGAAACATGAGGAGAGGAGGGAGGGGAAACTGTAGCCAGGATGTAATGTAAGTAAATAAATAAATACATTTCTTTTTTAAAAATAGGAAAGATATTGAAAATTAAAATATTAAATAAATAGATGTGATTGTTAAGTGAAGGAAAGAATGAGAGAGACATCTATAAGCTAAAGTACCATAGGGCTAGACAGTAAATGCATCTTTCCTAGAAGATGTTTTGAATATATATTCTTCAATGGAATCCTATCAACTTCTAGTATGGTTCTATGTATATACAGAAGTAATAAGAGGATCATGATCATTATAAATGATCCTTATGATCATTTATAGTAGTAGGTGAATGGGAATGTATTTATTTTATTATAGGAAGTCTTGTTTTAATCATAGTGGTATAGGTTTCTTATACATACGCATGGTTTTCATAATGACGGGTTTATGCAAGTGTATCATATATTTGATCATATTCACTCTTACATACATTTCCCTTTCTCTCCGCTCACCTTTCCTATTCTATTTCACCGGGGAGTCTAGGTTTTACCTACATGGGGTGTGTGTGTGTGTGTGTGTGTGTGTGTGTGTGTGTGTGTGTGTGTGTGTGTGTGTGTGAAAGAGAGAGATTTTATGTATTTATATAAAATCTAAGACCCACAAATGAAAGAGAACATGCAATATTTGTTCTGAATCTGATTCCTTTTCTTTACATATTAATCACCAGTTGCATCCATTTTCCTAAAAGCAAAATTTCATTCTTTTTTAACTTTTTAAAGTTTATTTATTGTTTTTCATGTGTGGGAGTATTTTACCTACATGTACATCTGTGCATCATGTGTGTGTCTGGTGCCTGTGGAGGCCAGAAAGCAGTATCAGGTAATATGAATCAATTGATATACACAGCTCTGAGGTGCTAGGAATCAAACCCAGGTCCTCTGAAAGGGCAGCCAGCATTCTTAACTGCTGATCCATTTCCCCAGCCCCCATTGTCTCATTCTTTTTGATTGAATAAAATTCAACTGTGTAAACATACAGCATTTTCTTTATCTGTTCTTCTGTTACTGGACACCTGCATTTATTCTATAAATTGCCTGTTGCAAATAGAACTACAAAAAATAATAAAGATGTGCTAGTATCACTGTGGCATGTTAACTTAAAGTCCTTTGGGTCTATACTCAAGAAAGTATAGATGGATGATAGTATAGCTAGTCATATATTCTATTTTTTGTTTTGTTCAAGAATCTCCATGAACATATTGACTTCCATAGTAGACAGATTAATTTATATTCTTTTTTTTAGAAAAAAATCTTAGTAGATATTTAATATGTATATGTAATATGTAATTTATAATTAGAAAACCCTTTTATGATCTTAAAATATTTTTTATTTTATTTTAATTTTAAATAGCTTGTTTTACATGTCAATCCCAGTTCCCTCTCCCTCCCCTCCTCCCGCACCCCCCCACCTTCCTGCCCAGCCTCCCACCCTACTGCCATTTCCTTCCACATAGGGAATATCTAGAGTCTGTCATTTCACTCACGGCAGGGTCTAGGCAATCCCCTAAGAGTCCAGGCTGAAAGAGCATCCCTCTTTGTGTTATGGACACACGATATCTGTTTGTATGCCAGGGATAAACACTGATCCACTGCCCAGGGCCCCATAGGTTGCCCAGGCCTCCTCACGGACACGCACATTCAGGGGATCTGGATCAGTCCCATGCTGGCCTCCCAGCTGTTGGTCTGGGGTCCAAGAGCTCTCCCCTGTTCAGATCAGCTGTCTCTGCTGGTTTCTCCAGCCCATTCTTTGCCAATTTGTTCATCGCTCCTCTCTCTCGGTCACTGGGTTCCATGGGTTCAGTTCAGTGTTTAACTGTGGGTGTTTGCCTCTGGTTCCAGCCTCTGCTTCCATCAGTCACTGGATGAAGGCTCCAGGATGGTTATGGACATCAAGTTCATTATCAGGAATGGGCATTTGAGGTGGTCTCTCCACTATTGCTTAGCTTGCCAATTAGTGTCATCCCTTTAGATCACTAGAGGTCTCACTGGTGCCTGATCTGTCTTCTAACCTATAATTCCCTCTTCCCCCTATTCTACCCCCTACACAAGCTTCCTGTTCCCCCATGACCTACTCTCCTCCTCTTCTTGTATACACCAGTATACATGTTCCCCTTTCACGTCATCCTTGCCAGAACTGGTTATTTATTTTCCTAATAGTTGCCATTCTGACTAGGGGAGCATAACATCTTGATATAGCTTTAATTTGCATTCCCTAATGGCTAAGCATATTGAATACTTTTCCATACGATTACTGGGCATTTGTCTCCATCATTTTATTGCTGTGTTTATTTCATTAGCCCATTTGTCAACTGAATTGCTTGGCTTTCTGGCATTTTCGTTTGTTTGGATCTTAGTTATCTATATATTCTACATGTTAATCTTTTGTCTGTGATGACTGACAGGTCAGCATGGGACTGATCTAGACCCCTGAATGTAGGTGTCAGTGAGATCTCAGCAATATATTGGGCCTCGGGTAGTAGATCAGTATATGAATGAAATATGAATGGAGTTTGGGAGCCCATTCCACATGGAGGGATGCTCTCTCAGCCTGGACAAATGGGGGAGGGCCTAGGCCCTGCCCTGGATGATATGACAGACTTTGGAGATACCCCATGGAGGGCCTCACCCTCCCTGGGGAGTGGAGGGGGTGGGGTGGGGGTTGGAAAAGTTGGGAAGGAACAGGGGAGAGGGAAGGAGCAGGGATTGACATGTGAAGCTAGCTTGTTTCTAATTTAAATAAATAAAAAAGAAAATTAAATTGTGGTACAAATGAAGAAAATTAATGTAATATAAAAAAATCTTTTGTCTGCTATAAATTAGCAGATGTTTCCCATTCTGTAGTCTACCTACTCATTTGTTTTCTTGTTGTTAAGCACACCAATTTAATAAATCTCATTTGCAAATTCTTGATTTTACCTCCTTAATTATTTGCATTCTTTTCAGAAAGTACTATAATTTGAAACGTTTTCTCACAACAATTTCAAAGTTGCAGGTTTCACCTTAAAATCTGATCAATTTTAATTTATTTTAGTCAGGGTGAAAGATAATGGATCTAGTTCCATTTTTCTATAAGAGGCAATCCAATGTTCCCAGCACCATTTGTTAAAAAAATTGTCTCTGCTCCAAAATGCTTTGTCCTCTTTGTAAAAAGTCCTATCAGTATAGTTGAATGGATATATTTCTGGCCCTCTGTTCTGTTCTGGATGTCTGTTCATATGCTAGTGGAATTCTGACTGCATTCCTAGGACTCTAAAGTAAAACTGAAATCAGGGACAGTGATACCTCCAGCATGGTTCCTTTTGCTCAGAATTGTTTTGATTGTTTGGGGTCGTTTGTGCTTCCTATGGATTGTGTATTTTTCCCTTATTCTATAGAGTGTCGTTGGTGAAGAATGCAGTAAATCTATAGGCTGCTGTTGTGTATATAACTATTTTCACAATGTTATGCTAATCCATGAGCATGGAAAGTCTCTGTCATCTAGTGTCTTCTTCAATTTCTCTCTTCAGTGGTTTGAATGTTTCATCATAGAGGTCTTTCACATCCTTAGGTTAAAAACACCTTGGAATAAATCTACTATGTAAAATGGTTGTTTTTTATTTTTTCTTAGCATTTTTATTATTGACATTTAGGAAAGCTATTAATTTTGTGTCTTTATTTTGTATTTTGATACTTGGCTGTAAAGGTTTATTATTTCTAAAAGTTTTCTGGTAAAGCATTTAGATTTAGGTCTCCTGTGGATAGGATCATAGTATTGATAATGGGAATTATTTTTCTTCCTTTCCTAGTCAATCCAACTTGGGCCTTTTTTTTCCTATTCTCTTGTGGTTCTTATCAATACTCTAAGAACTATATTGAGAAAGAGTAAAATATTCAGAATCTCTTTCCTGATTTTAATGAAAATGCTTTGAGTTTTTCCTCTATTTAGCTTTATGTCTATAGGTTAGTAGAATAAATGGAGTTTAAATATGATTAAATCTATAGAAAATTATAATTACTATGTCAAGAGGAGGGATTGGGGAAAGAGAAAATGAAATGGGATGAGGGAAATTTATATGAGTTTCAAATAAGAAAGATAGTATGGAGAACTAAATGGAATAAGTGGAAAAGTAGAATTATACAATGTAAGTAATATTCATTAAGAAATATGTCAGAAGAAAGATGTTTAACAATGAGACAATGTAAAATAAAAACAACATTACAGTGTCAGTCAATCAGTCTTCTTTACTGGGATGGATGTTCTTTTCCTCCTCTCCTTGAGCTGTCTTAAGGATCTCCTCTGCTGATGGGAGAGTAGACGCCTGCCTGTCTATCTCAAATCTGTTAAAGCAGATTTGTCAACATGTAGTGGCTCAGTGGAGTTTAAGCAGGTTCCCTGCTGGGTTGAATATCTGCCCAGGTAACTGCAGGAGTCAGTCCTCCTTTAGGAGGATTCTGCAGTAATGTAGTCTTAGTGAGATGTGTTCAGTGAAATCCCAGACAAAGAGAGTTCAAAACATTAGTTGTTAAGAATTTTCAATTAAATCAGAAGACAAAATAAGTTCCTGGACGAGTTCAAACAAAATAAAAATAAATGGCACCCCTAGACTTTGACATGGGATACCCCCTCAGAGTAATTTCCAGCTGGCCAACTTCTGTCTTCTTACTGTGCTGGGTGCTCATATTCATTCTATGTGGGTTTCAATGTCAGAGACTCTGATGTGGCCACACCCATGTTTGTATTTACAGTCCTGTCTGTGTATTCTCATCTTATTAGGGAAGTGTTGCTTTTCTGCCAATGTTCACAGTCTTAGCCTAAGTATCTCCAATGAATTTCAGTTCATGTCAGGTGATCTGTGATGCCCACGTGATTCTGTAATTCTCCAGTTTTGTCTTAATCAGTAGTTAGTGTTTGGATATGTGGTTGTGCTGGATTTTCTACTGTTCTCAACAGAATGGTTGAGTACACAATCTGCTCCCTCCTGTCCCCAGAGTAATGACATGGGTGTGGCATTAGATGATTTCTCATGTCTGTTCCATGCAGCTTATGACTGGGTTGTCTAAAGTTTTGCCTTTTTCTGACCCTCCCCCTTTTAAAATTTTCCCTTTTCTCTTTTATTTAAGGACTCTGACGAGCTAAGGTCAGGATTATGTACCAAACAAAAATCACACAGAAAAGATATGAAAAGGTTGTCTTTGTGATGTACTGTAACATATCACAGTGTTACTTCTTCATCTATTAATTTCATCTTAGTTGCTCTAATACTCTTTTCTTAATTGGTACAGGACATGTTAGGCGATTTGTTTACTCCCATAGAAACACCAGAAGCTCAAAATAGAGGCTTTCTCAAGGGACTGTTTGGTGGAAGTGGACAGACATTTGACAGAGAAGAGCTCTGTGAGTAAATTTCTTATAAAAATCCATCACAAAATAGAAGACCTGTTTTTGGGGGTTTTTTTTGGGTGTGTGTGTGGTGTCTAATGTACTCTCAAATTCTAGACCAAGGTACTTTTGTTTCTATATTAAAGTTTAAATATTATTTTTCTTGTATTTTGAAAATTATTATACTTATTAAACATGAATAAAAGTATTCACTATACTAGGAAATAATTAACTACAAATTATATATGTTAATTTCTACCAGTGGGGCTCTGATAAACAGTAATCAAAAAGGAATAGGAAATACCGGAGGACAGATAAAAAATAAAATTTTCAGACAGTGTCCCCGCCATTTGGTCTTGCAAATCAAAACTCCTTTCTCTTGAATCTGGAATGGTGCAAAAAGACATAGGTACCACCCTATAGTTTAATATTATTTTAGCCAATAAAGATAATAATGTATTACATATGGCAATATAGAACTTCACAAATAGCATGCTAAATTAGACAGGCCAGATCAAAAAGGAGCCACGTATTATATGATTCCACTCATTTAAATTGTCCAGAATAGGCAAATTCATGGGTACTAAAAGTTAATCAGTGGGTACCTGAAATTGGGGTAAGGAGATAATAGGGAGTGATTGTGAATGAGTTTGGGGTTTCTTTTGGCATAATGAAAATATTATAAAATTAGGTAGTAGTTGAGTTACACAACTTTATGAGACACTAAAAACCCATAACTTAATTACATGCTTTACTAAGGTTGCTTCAATGGTATGTCAATTAGATATCAATCAGGCTCTTATCTTCTAAAGCCTAGGTTCTTTTCCAATGTGACATTCCCATATTCACTAAATTTCTGACTTATGCCAAGTAAGAGACCCCATCTCAGAAAACAAGATGCAACTAGAAAGACAGCTCAGCTAGGGGAGGCACTTGTCTCCAAACCTCATAATTGGAGTTGGTGGCATGAACTAATTAAGCCCATTTTCATAACACACACACACACACACACACACACACACACGTGTGTGTGTGCACCATAATCATTCACACACACACACACACACACACACACACACCATAATCATTCAATCAATTTTTTAGGGAAAAAATGAAGAGGAACAGCACCTGAGATTAACCTCTGACCTCCACATACAAGATCATACATGTACATATACATAGGCACTTGAATACATACATACATACATTGAAAGTGCAGTCTCATATACATAGGCATTTTTCTTAAGTGCTCATATCTTTAACACATATAAATATATGTGACAAGACACCCTTTGAATGAAAATTATGACAGTAGTAGAAATTTATAAAAGGGGTTTTTTGTTTTGTTTTTGCATTGGAGGCCATCTTGACTATGTATTACTGATTTTTAATATTTCTGTGGCTTAAATTCTCAGTTGGGGAAGCTACAGCAGGAAAAGCATCCCGCAGCCTTGCACAGCACATTCCTGGACCAGGTAGTATAGAAGGAATGAAAGGCGCTGCTGGAGGGGTGATGGGAGAGCTGACCCGAGCCCGAATTGCACTTGATGAGAGAGGGCAGCGGCTGGGTGAGCTGGAAGAGAAGACTGCAGGCATGATGACCAGTGCAGAAGCATTTTCCAAACATGCACATGAGGTAAACTGCCCAAGTAAATACAGGTGTCTTCATAATGTGGCCTCCAGAAACATTCAAATCCTGTATAAGGAAGCCTAGGCAGAAGCACCATGTAACCTGAATCCCTGAAGTACTATAGTCCCTCTACTCAGAGAGATTAAAAAATAATCTGCATTAGTTGAGACTCTTTTAATTTGGGGTATAACGTATTGATTCATTGTGGTACAGCAGAGGTCTGTATATTGTATCACCTGCTTGAAAGGTACATAGGGAGATGTTATGAATCTCCCAAAAAGGGTCAGTAGAGGCTAGAATTCACATCTTTCATTTTGTCTGTCATTAAACATCATTTCTCGTCAGTCAAGTCTGCACAGCTTAAGTCTTTGTTTTTAACCCTATCTCACATGCACTTTGTCCCATGAAGAGGCCATACAGTTTTATTACGTTTTGAGAATTAACTAAATTTCCATGATTAGCTTACTATTGATTTGCTGAATAGCACTTTTAAGATATTTGTAGCATCTTTTGATTGCTATTTTTCTCTTTCCAGTTAATGCTGAAATACAAGGATAAGAAATGGTACCAATTCTAACCGTCTAAAGAAGCTGTGACTACTTTGAGAAAGCATTATTCAGGGAAACCAAATTTATTCCCAGCATCACTATTCAACTGCTAGAGACCAGTTTCTTCTACAAAATGTTCCATTAGAGCCCATCTGAAGTTATCATAAAGGAGGCGTACCCAAGGCAAAGCCACTGTACACCATGCAAGCTGGAACCCCGGTTACAATCCCAAGATAATGGCTGAATTGGTCTTTTCCCCATGTGGAATGGATGTTATCTTGGCATATAATTTGCTAAGAATTTGTGTTTGGAAACTATTGGGGAGTCCTTTTGATTTGAAATTTCCTGTACAAACAAAAGCATTAATGCACTTAATGAAAAAAATCTTTGCATGATAAATTAACATCTTAAGAGGAAAAGAAACAAAAGCATGTTATAACAGAAGAAAATGGATTATGGTAAACTATTTTTATGAATTGGGCCACACCCAACAGTTTAAAAATCTGCATTAGAAGATAACAGTGCATTTCAAGTGTATCTGCCATACCCATCTGAAAAGGAATCAAAACAAACCCAGAATTTTCTTTACGTCTGAAACTTTCCTTAGTATATTAGGACATTACCAAATTCTTCCAAGCAAGATTCTGATTAACATTTTCTCTCTGCATAGTATTTCACATCATTTACAGCTCCCATTCATAATCAAGTATTGCCAGGATAGTGATGTATTCCCAACACTTTCATTTCTATTTCTGTCACCTTCAGGGTGAACCCCGTATTTTAGTACTCAGCCGAACAGGGAATCACCTCCCAGTGTTCTTTCAGCCTGTTGTATAGTCTACAGAGCAGTTGGCGATAAGTTTGCAGACACTAGATGATAGGAATAATGCAATTAGTTTTGAGAACTGATTTCCCAAAGAGTGGAGTTTCACATACCCCCCATTTCAGTTTCCAAAGCGATATATTCTTTTTTTTTTTTTTTTTTTTTTTTGGTTTTTATGAGACAGGGTTTCTCTGTATTGTTTCGGAGGCTATAGGTCCAGCCCGGCCTTGAACTCACAGAGATCCGTCTGCCTCTGCCTCCCGAGTGCTGGGATTAAAGGCATGCGCCACCACCGCCCGGCTCAAAGCGATATATTCTTAAAGCATCATTTGTATCCTTATCTGTCAGTTACACGGTATATTACTACCCAAACTCAGTAGGGTCTACAACCCCAAGGTGCTTTATGCATCCTAACAGTCACAGACCAGACTGATCATTCTTGTCGATGTGATTCAGGAAAACTTCAGTTAACATTCTGGGAAAGAGTTACTGCATTCTGACTTATAAGGGCTTTCATTAGAAAATACTTTGGGGTTCAACACTTACTAATGGGAACCTTTATGAAATCTAGTGGTGGTTTATCTATGTTGGCCACAGTCATCATAAATAACACAAATCCATAGATAATTTAACGATACAAACTCGATAATTTTGTCACTAGATTGACTAATATAAGTCACAGGAATGTGGCAGTAAATACCAAACACCTTCTTAAAAACTCTGAGGTAAAGACCAGCTCTAGCATGATAAAATTATCTGTCATAGCCCAGAGGAGAAGCACTATAATGAAGACTAGATGACGACTCCTACTCACTCTATTGAACATGCATGGAAGTCAGAATCATAGGAATCACCTGACAGTGTGTTGTTCCTATTTTTAAAATCTTCAATTATGTGATTGATTTTTTTTTACTGAATTTTGATGATTTGAGATCTTGTTGGGTTTACATTTGTGTTTAAAACATCACCATTTCCTTGAATCCAGCTTCATAGACAAAATTAGCATTTTTATTGGTTTCATATTTTTTGTTTGAAATGGTGCTTCCTTTAAATTTTTCTCAGTAAATTTGAAACGAGAGCAGAAGTGATTAAAAGAGTCAGAAAATACACACTAGAGTAGCGTTTCTCAGAATCCTAGAATTCTGGTTTCTTAAAAACATCTCTCTGTAAATCCATCTTCTGCTACAATGTTAGCATAAGAGAACTTGGCTTGGAAATACAGATAATCTACACATTTATACAGTAAAAATATTAGTGGACTTTAAGGCCAGGACCTGGGAAACATTGGCAGCCAAATTGGAACACACAATTTATACTGTCTGCTTTAAGGACCCAAGGCTCTAATTTTTCTGGATACTTCAACATTTCTACATTTTAAAATGACCTAAAAGAATAAGATACTTCTTTTGTTTTGAAATAGCAAAATCCATCCCAAAGTAGCATTGAATTCAATGACTATCTCTGAAACTCCCAGGAATATTTACTTGTTTTAGAGATATAGCTCAGGGTAGAGTGCTTGCCCACCATGTTCAAAACTCTGGGTTCAGTCCTCAATAACACACACACACAAATAAATTCACTTGTTCTACAGCAAGAGCTCTCAACAGCAGCATCATTAGCACAAATATTTTTCTAGAGTGTTGTGGGATGTTAATAGTACCCTTGGCTTCTGCCTTCTAAATGCTAGTAGGAGCTTGCTAGTAATGACAGTAAAAACAAAAAAAATTACAAAATTGCTTCCAGCTGAGAGCTACTATTTTACATCATTTAAAAAGAAAGACTGTGAAATACATAATGTATGTTTTTAAGAAAACAGCATACAATAAGAGCACATTGTCTTAGCAAGAGAAGTCCTATCCAAAATTATATGTGTGATTCATACACAATAGAGCTCAATTTTGAAGAATCGGTGAGCTAACAATTGCAGACTATTTCAAAGCACACAGAATATATCAAAAGGAGACATCCATATTTTACAATAGACATGCTTAAAATTCTGGCTTCAGCAAATATATCAAAAATGTATAAATAGACATTATTTGGAATAGGTGCTTCTGCAATGCTTGAAAAGAACAAGTTCTCATAAATGTTTAAAGCTTAAATGTGCTTACAACATTGTTTGCCAAGCCCTTTCTTAAGAGTAACTTATCCCACAAATCAATGGTTGGCAGAATCCAAATTAATGAGGTTTTGCAGTATCAAAATTATTTTTATAATTCAAAGAGATAGCAATAACAATAACCATGGATGTGATTTTCCTCTTTGAGCATTTCTATTCTGTTACATTGACCTTACACACACACACACACACACACACACACACACACACACACACACACACTCACTCACTCACTCACCACCACGGTTTTGTCATCATTGCTATCTTAGGGAAATGAGTAGTGTTATACATGTAACATTTTGCATTTTCTCATCTCTCTTCTGTCTTGAACCATCAGAGAAACCACCCCCAGAAACTTGAATAGTGCTGCAGGTCTCAGTTACTGTCAAATTACATTGTATCTACCAGGTGGCGTCAGAAGATAAGGCTTGAAATCACCATCTGCACAAAGTGACTTTACCTCCGGATTCTTTCCTCAACAGAAAAGCCCTTAGTGTTCGAACAGAAAACAGCCTTTTGATCCTGTTCATCAACCATATAAAGAAGACGTGTGTATTTCCCTGGTTCTAAGAGTAATGTAAGCAATGGTCTCACCACGAAACCATCCATTTGTCCTGGGGTTTGGGTGGAGGGTGACTGACTTGTCACTTACTTCAATCCCCTGGAAATGCTGTGCTTGGACTTTGCTTCTACACTTCACCATGGGGGCCATTGTGTGTTGTGTGACTTCAGCTTCAGTGACAAAACAGATGTTTTCCAGCAATTTTGTCATAGGTACATTTCTCAAATCTTTTGGAATTGATTCTCAATAAAATCTAGGTCTCTGACCTTCCAAAATTGAAAGAGACCTTAAATGATAAGGTCCCTTTTATGTGACCCACCAATACCATTTTAAAGGTATCATTTTCCCATTGTCTGTGCCAGTTTGAAAAAAATAAAAAGTAAGATGAGGCCCAAGATTGGTTGAAGACTAAGCTGTTCTTTAAGATACTTAGCTGTCAGGCATTTGGACAGAGTAATGAAATGAAGCTAACCTGAAAAGGAAAACTATTAGGATATTCTTTGTATCACAAACTTCCTTGGGGGAGAGTGTAAGCCCTGTTCCCTGACCACTCTGGTTCACTGAGAGCAGTGATGAAAGCCAGCATGTCAGTTCAAGTCTTGCTCTCTGTGTTAGGAAAAACACCAGCTTCACAGCTTCTTCACCTGGCTCTCAGCCTCATCTTAGGTGGTAGCATTGTGTGTGCACACTGCTCAGAGTGCCTGAGATAACTGTCACCAACTTAGGTTGAGCATTGGCTCTAATATGCAAGATTTTAGGAAGCATGGCTGCTAAAAAGTTTAGTATTCTTATCTACAGACCACATAGCCCTGGATGTAAGAAAGAGGGGAGGTCACATCTATACACAGGGGAGAAGGTGCAGTGTGGTGAAAGTGTGGGTGTAGGGAGGGATATGAGAGTCTGAGAGAAGCGAGGTTTTGATGCAGCAAGAGCACAGGGGAATGCCTTTGTTTGCATCTTTTTTTTTTTTTTTGGTTTATATCTTTCTTAAGTACAATCTTGGCAGTGCACAACAATCATTTGAGACTTCCTAATGGTTTCAAGATGTCTTTGACTGGGAACAGAACATCAGTATTTTTGAAAGCCCTAAAAGTGGGTCTATGTCCAGCCAGAGTTGCTAAGCACTGCTTTATAAACTAAGAAAGATTCTTGTCTTCCTGGGCTGATATTCTAGTCCCTTCTAAGGGATCAGGAAAGGAAGACTGTAAGAGACTTGTCTTGATGGGCATTTACTCTGTGCCTCTCACAGAACAAAAGACAGTACACATTTCTAATCAGGCAACTCCACGAATTCTTTGAAGCTATATAATATCATTCTGTGTGACTTGATCTTTAGTTACCTTAAAAAACGCTGTAAGTTTTGACTATCCTTTATATAAGTTACCAGAAATATCACCATAGTTCAGCAGTATATTAAGCTAAGTGGTAAAATTACTTCTCAATATCTGGACAATGGAAAGACATGATGAGTGGCCCCTGCTCTGCTATGGGTATCCTACTGAATCTGATTTCAACAAACAGAATAGTTTGATTGTTGTCTCGACAGCTGCCAGGGTCACTTGAATTTATTCTCTGATTTATTGAGTATGTGGGGAAAGGGAAAAAGCATCATCTGAACACCAAGGTCCTGAAAAAGGGCTTACATGCCCAGAAAGGAAGAGTCTAGCCAATGGAAGGCAATATTCAGACTTCTGTCCCCTCGTGCCACTTCCTCTCCTGTCTTGGCCCGCCCTTCTCAACTGCAAAGCCAGAAGATATACTAGGTGGTGGTTTGGGGTAGTTGTACACAGGATTAAAATCTCTAATAGCTTATAATTTTAGTACTTAATTATGTGATGTTTTATTCTAGGAAGTAAGAGACAGACAACACCATTGATGTATCTTTCTTTCATCTTCAGAATTTTTGCATCTTTTCAAAAAATGACAGATTACTATTTTTCTGTTGCATTCAGCAATTGTGACTATACCTAAAATTCTTGTAGTCTGTAGAGATATCAATAAAATTGTATATGTTTGTACATAGATGCTCTCTTATGTCATGATGTCATGTACTATTGATTTTTGCCAAGATTAAAATATAGAGGTAAAGCCCTCATTTGCAAACTGTGAACTATGTATGGTTTTACCAAGAATGAATGTTTTTAAAAGACATGGAAGGGATGGGAGAACATATTTATTTGAGCAAAAAAGGAAACAAAATCAAAGGTCCCTAAAATGAATAGATTCTATTACAATTAATTGATTGAAAGGGTTAGAAATATCCATTCAAAATGTCTAACAAATTAAGGACATGTGCAACTTTTAGTGAAAATTTTAAAGACAACTTGCAAGGCTACTGATTGAATTGTACTTGTGGTGAGATGAAAGTAAAAGAAAATTTATTAACAGTACCCATAAGACACTGCTGTGGCTCTAAGGTCTAGGAGCTCACAGGCCTTGACTAGGTCCTTACGTCTTTTACAGCTCAAGCAGAAAAATGAATTTGTTGTGAGTTTATTCCACCATCTAGTGGTCATGGTCAGCATTTCTCAACCCCAAATGAAATAGCATGAATCGTTTACCTTTCAAAAATATAGTGAATTCAATTTCCCTTCTGGCACTTTCTTTAGATTTGTACTGGAGACCTGAGCCAGCTAACCTTGTGCTTCCAAGTTCTAATTATCAGGTTTTCTCCTGTAGTTGAATCTATATAAAATTGAAAAAATAACAACTCGTCCTAGGCTGAACAATAATTTTGAGTAAAAGAACAAATATGTAAATCCTTTAAAATATAAATGCTAATCTCTATTTCAGATTTCTCTCCAGAAGATCAGTTTATCTCATCTTTAATTACAATAATGCAAGCCCACAAACCTGCATTCAACTCTCTTTGGCTTCCTCCCATCTCTTATTCCTCCAGCCACTGTTCCCACCTCCCTCCCTCCATCCCTCCCCCACCTGTTTTCTTCCTCAAGTCTCTCCTGCCATTCGCTCTAGATAAATGGCAACCACACCCCTGGAGCAGGTTAACAGCAGAGCCTCACTTACAGGCTGACCTCGTTGGATCAGGGTGAAAGGAGAAGTCCACAGAAAATGGAGCTGGGTGAGCTGGTGGCGGGTGAGACTTAGGTGGCCAGTGACCATGGGATTTGAGGTCTTCTTTGGACCAGACAGAAGGCAATCCATTTGGCTCAGGAGAGTGGCTCAATTTAAGAAATTGAGCATTTAAATAAATTCACTGAGAATATGGGAGCCAAGTTTCTCACTTATGGAAATTGTAGAAGGATATACAGGTAAAAGAGAAAACTAGAAAAGCTATAAATTATGGTGCTTCTTCATACTGGTAACTGAATTTAATCATTTTTATATTTCATAATAGGTAAAGGAGAAGATTTTTAAATGTTTCACCACATAGAATAATAGTTGAGGGGGTGAACATGATAAATAGCCTGGATTCCATTATTCCATGATGCATATATATATATATATATATACACAAAACTATCAAATTATTCCATATCAATATATAATTATTATTTCTCAATTTAAAATAATAAGACTTCTTAAAGAAGGAAAGGGAGGATAAGCCTGGCATTGTGGGTTAGACTTGGAGTTATCAGTGTGAACTTTATATGTCTGTCTATATAAATAGTTATGTACATAGGTATACTTAAATATGCATCACATATACATATATATATATATATACTGAAAGGTGTGTGCATGTTGTACATAAATATTTCCTAATTCTGAATGATGGAAACACAAGAAAGATGCACACACAGCAATCAACACAGCTAGCACTAGATTTGGACTTCCAAATATTCTTCCTGCTAAATGTGCTGGAGCACCTTGAAAAGAATGACTGATTTCAATTCTGGAATATACTCTGTATCAGAAAATAAAGTATTTACAGAAAGATGGCTCCATGTCAAAAAGCACCCAGAAACAGCTTGAGGAGGGAGTATATACAGGCCAAGTGAGGAATAATTTAACCATGAAACATAATAATTGAATAAAAGAGGAACACATGAACTCATACTGATATAAATAAATATGAAGGAGAGAAAATTATTCCTTACAATAGAATGCCAGTTTAAAATTGCTGTTAGATAGCTATTGTTCTAATATATTGGGACAACCAAATATCAGTTAGTGCTCAAACTAATGGGGTCAAGTAGGATGTCAGTATAGGATGATTTACATCATCTCCAAGTGTCTTCAAAATATTGTCCAACATTAAAAATAATTTACACTCAAAAACATGGCAGATACCATATTTGTAAAGGAGGGACCAAGGTCCTGCCACCAGTAAGATGACAAATCAATGTCATGTATTGCCTTTGAAAAGATCACAACATTCCTGCCAAAAATGCACAATCTGGGTCTTGTCCTATAGAAATGTTAAACAACCTAAAACGAATGACATTCTATAAATTGCTGCCCCACAAGGACTTTTCTTTGATGTAATGAAAGACAAGGAAAAGCCAATATTTTGGATCTAGGAAGCAAAAAACCATGACCACTGCATGCAATACATGATCTTAAAATGAGACATTTGGCCATAAATGTCATGACATAAATGGAGCAATTATCGAAAAGAATGTGGTTCTCCACTTGACTACAATTCTTTGTACAGTTCTTGAAACTTTTATTTAGACGAGCTTATTTCAAAATAAAATTATAAAAATAAAATATTTTCAATTTGTTGTATTATTTGCACTTCAGTAGAATTTTGCCTATTCCAGAGCACATACATAACTGGTTGTGGCTGGAAGAGAGAGCTTTGTGAGTTGTTTTAAATGTTTCTTTTTTCTTTTAATTTTTATTGTGCCTCTGCCTCTCCATTGCTAGGAGTAAAGCCACTACCATGTTATTGTTCTCTTAATGACTGCAATTCTGATGAGGAGGAGTTTAGTTTGTTTTAAACTGCCATTTCTCTAATATCTAGTGAAGCTGAAACATTTTCATATGATCATCGGCTATGTGTATGTACTCTTTGAGGAACTAACTTCCTGTTCACTTCAGCAGCACATTTGTTGGTAGAGTTGATTGACTTCTGACATTAACCCTCTGTCCGGTGATGCTGTGCACTCTTTCTCTGAATTGAAGCTTTGCCTCAGGGCAAAAGGCTCATAACACTCAGGAAGTAAATACAATTTCCCAGCTTTGGAAAGTTCCTGAAGCTGTAAGATTCAAGAGACTCCTCCCAGCACCCCAGGGTTGTAGGAGCAGTAACAGTTGCTGAGGAGGAGCTGAGCCACCTGCAAATTATTCAGGCAACTCCAGGATTTCAACCTCCATGATCACGGTCCTGGGTTTTTCATGATACGGCTCCCTTTGAGTCATTCATACTGCGGTAAGTGATGCCTCTGCTGACCACTAAGCTGGACATGGGTATAGTCATTGCTCTCAGTGGGCCATCAGTGCCCTATCTGGGGTAAATAGATATTTGTTCACCAGAAAATTACACAGTGGGTGTTGTGGTGGTTTGAATGAAAATTTCCCCTATAATCTCAGGCATTTGGTTCTCAGCTATTGGCACTGTTTGGGGGCATTTTAGAGGTGTGGCTAGGTGAAAGAAATATATCCGTGGGAACATAGGGACTTAGGTTTCAAAATGTCATTCCATTCCCAGTTTTTGCTCTAAACTTGCTGCCTGCAGTTCAGGATGTTAGCTGTTCCTGCCACATGCTGCTGTCTCACAGCCATGGAAGACTCTGTGGAGTCCTCTGGAAGAAATAAAACCTTTCTTCTATAAGTTACCTAGTTATGGGGTTTTATCATGACAATAGAAACGTGTCTAATAGGGTGTGTGATGGTTTGAATAAGAATGGCCCAAATAGGCTCATACATACAAGAGCTTAGTGGAACCTTTGGAAGAATTAGGTGTGGCCTTGTTAGAGGAGGTGTCACAGGCCTTTGAGTTTTCCAAGGCCTATGCTAGGCCCAGTCACTCCCTCTCTGTCTGTCTGCTTGTAGATTAGGATGTAGCTCTCAGCTACACCAGAGCCAGGCATATAGGCCACCATGCTCCCATCCATGATAATAACTACAACAACGTGGATAACTGGAAAAGATTTTCTCCCAATCTCTGGGCTGTGTCTTCACTGTTTCCACTGCTGTGAAGATGCTTTTGTATTCTGTGATGTCTTACTTTTACTTATAGACACTGGCTCGATTCCTCTTCGTAAAAGCCTTGCGTGCACCCATTATCTTGAAATATTTCATCTTTTTTTTCCTTTAATACTTTCAGTGTTTCAGATCTTACAGTAAGGTCTTTGATCTATCTAAAATTGCCTCCTTTTTTCATTTGTTTATTTTATGAGTGCTTTGCCTGTGTGTGTATACATGGGTGCACGCGCGCATATCTACACACCTATCGATAGTGGATAGTTTAGAGCCACCATGTGGGTACTGGGAACCTAACCTGTGTCCTCTCCAAGAAATGCAAGTGCTGTTAATGACTGCGCCATCTCCAGCTCCAAGAAATGACTTTTATACAGGGTGACAGTTTGGGGTTTAATTTCATTCTTCTGCATGTGGACATCCCATTTTCCCAGCACCGTTTGTTGAAGAGGCTGGTTTTTTTTTCTCAAATATATATATATATATTTTTTTTCATCTTCATCAATCTTACAGTGATTTGATCTATACTATTATTATCTATTTTATAGCTGCGGCTGAGAAGAATGTGTTTACTCCAGTGTTTGGAAAGAGTTCCCGAGCAGGGTACTGAATTCATCCCATTATTATTGTGTTAGGGTTAATTTGCATCTTTGCATCTCATATTTGTTTTATGAAATTAGGTGCAACTAATTTGTTGTATTTATGTCTAAAGGATTAGTACTTAACTTTCTTGAACTGCCTTCTTTTGAGCTGTTTTTATTGTAGAAAATTTCTCTTACTTTATGGCAGATAATTCTGCTTGGTGTAGTGGTCTGGATTGGTGGCTGTGGTTTTTCCGAGTTTGTCATTTCTAGTTTGGATTTTACTGTTTCTATTGAGAAGTCAGCTGTGATTCAGATGGGCCTGCCTGTATGTGTGACATGGTGCTTCTCTCTTGCTTATTTCCATGTCCCTTCTTTGTCCTGTGTATTTATTGTTTTGAGTATAATACAGTGTGGATTACTTCCTGGTCTTGCCTGTTTGCTGCCAGTCCCTTTGTATCTTGGTAGACATCTTTGCCCTACATTTGGAAATGTTAGTTATTTTAGTGAAAAGACCTCTTCCAGAGAGTCTTAGTTTGGTTCTCAGCACTGTTTCAGGGAGCTCACAACCACTTATAACTTCAGGTCTAGGGGAATCCCATGTCTCTAGCCTCTTAGCACACCTGCTGCCACGTGCACATGCCCACATACAGACACAGAGACATCAAATCAAGAATAATAAAGACAAATCTTTTTAGAAAGATAAAAGGTAAAATATCTTTTTAGAAAGTTAAATTAGTGGTGAGCATAACTGCCTTCTAAGTAATTGACCCGGGTTTGATTCCTGGACAACGCACCAGATGAAAAGTTTCTGTACCCAAGAATTGGGTTTCTCCATTGATGCAATAAATCAGATCAGGTCAAATTAATAAGTCCAGGATTAATCTGAGAAAAAGCATTTCCTGGTAGTCCTAGGAAAAAGAAGCCATGAGGGGAAGTCTGTAGGTCAGACCTTAAATACCCTCTGTGGATGGAGCCACTGTTTGGCAGGCTTTCTTTAGGCAGGGTCTGAAGAGGGCAGCTCCATGAGAGATCCCCAACACTTTCTAACCCCACAATTCATGTGTTCTTTTCTTGACGTCCCATAGATCTCAAATGTTGTACCTTTAGATATCCTAATCAGTCAGTGTTGTGATTCCTCTACCTTGTCTTCAAGCTCTAATATTCTGCCCTGGTCTTAATCCAATCTGTTGGTAAGAGTTTCTGTGGAGCTTATTTGAATTATTGAAATACTCATTTCCAGTATTTCAGGGTTCTTATGTTTCTCGGTGTTTTGCTTTCTTGAAGTCTTCTTTCATATCCTGAATTGACTTCCTTACTTCATTCAGAAAGGCCATTAGACATCTTCCCATCCTAGAAAACAGCTGAATAAAAGCACTGTTCCTAATGTAACTCAAGGAACACTCCACTCCAAGCTGGCAGTGCACTTGACAGTGTGGTTCATGTGTCACTGGTCTTACAGGCATGAAAGATGCAGGCATGGAGTGTTCATGGATTTTCCTCCATGATTTAAGAGAGCCACCGAGGCTAGGCAGCATGTGATAGGGTGGTCCCTGCATGGAGGCCCTCAGAGGGCTGGAGGCCTTTACATGAAGGTGGGTATACAGGAAGCTGGTTCCATACCCTTTGGATATGTGCCCCAAAATAGTGGGGTACATAGCAGTTCGTTTCAGATGTTTGAGGAGTCTACACTCTGCCTCCAACAAAGACACACAAATTTACATTTTCACTGAATGTGTGTGTTCCTTTTCATCCTTATTTGTTGTTTGGTGTTTGTTTTTTTATAACAGCCATTGTAGTTGGCATGAGCTAGGAACTCACTGTGATTTTAATTTTCATTAAATGGCTAATAACATTAAATATGTCTTTTACATACTTACAGGCCATACACATTTCTTTACTGAAGTGTCTGTTGTTAGCTCATTAGCCCATTTTTAAATCAACATACTTGGTTTATTTTTTCAGTTTCATATATTCTAGACATTAAATATTTCACAGGTGAAGAGCTAGTGAATGTCACTTCCTCTGTTGTTTGCCTTATTGTGTAACAACCTTCTACTTTGATGCAATCGTACTTGTCAATTTTCAGTTTTGTCTTCCATGTTTGGGATTCTATTTAGAAAGTCATTACCTCTACCAATATCTTCCAGTTTCATCATATAGTTTCAGAGCTTCAGGTCTTACCATCTTGGATCTATTTGGGGTTGATTTTTATACTAAGTAACAGGTGTCAAGTTTCAATATTCCATATGTAGTAGATATCCTGTTTCCCAAGTAGAGTGTATTAATGAGGCTGTCTTTCCCCAGGTTTGTGTTTTTGGTACCTTTTTCAAAAGTTGTGTTGTAGATACATGGATTTGTCTTTTGGCTTTTTATTATGTCAGTAACATACTGTTTTGGTTCATGTGGCTCTGCAGTTTGTCATAAAACCAAGGATCATGATACTTCTAGCTTTGGATTTTTCATTGATTCATTCATTCTTTGACAATTTCACATACACTAGGATTCCTTTCTGCTTCTTAGCTTCTGTGGTTGGTTACTCCAGGTTATAGACTTACATCTGGAAATTTGAGTTAGGAGTCACAAATAAATGAGAACATGTGCTGTTTGTCTTTCCAGAACTAGATCCCCTCACTCAATGTCATCTTTTCTAGTACCATCCATTCAACTGCAAATGGCGTTTTTTTATTTACGGCTGCATAGTATTCCACAGTACATATGTACCACATCTGCATTGTCCAGTCATCAGTTGAAGGACATTTAGGTTGTTTCCATTTCCTAACTATTGTGAACAGAGCAGTAATGAACACAACTGAACAAATGTCTGTGTAGTAAGATGCTAAGTCCTTTGGGCAAGGAGTGGAATAGCTGGAGCATGTGGCAGATTTAGTTTTAGCTTTTGGAGGTTTTCCACACTGATTTTCAGAGTGGCTGGATCAGTTTGCAATCCCACCAACAGTGAATGAGGGTTTCCTTTTCTCCAGATCCTCTCCAATATTTGTTGTCAGTTGTTTTGTTGATCTTTGCCATTCTAATTAGGGTAACATTCAAACTTTTTTTGATTTGCATTTCTCTAATTGCTAGTGATAAGCACTTTTGAGATATTTCCTAGCTATTTTTATTTCTTCTTTTGAGAACTTTGTTCAATTAACAAGTCCATTTTTTAAAATGGGTTGTTTGGTTATTTTAGTTTTCTTCATATATTCTGGGTATTAATCCTCTGTAAGATGTGTAGATAGCAAAGATTCTCTCCCATTCTATAGGCTTCTTCTTTGCCCAGTTGATTATGTGTGTGGCAATTCATGCCTATAATCCTATCTCCTTTAAAAGCAGAGGAGTCGGGACAAAGTTTGAGGCATCTCCTGCCCCTCCACATCCATCTAACCAACTGTATCTGATGAAGCAGGTGTCTCTCTCCGTCATGATTAACACACACATAAAATAATTTGATAACTAAGAGTATAATAAACATTTCTTAAATGAGAAAACTAAATAAAGGAGGTTTCTGATACTCTTAGACCAAATTGTTTTTAAAAATCAGATATAAGGTTCTCATAAATTTATCTCAACAGCAAAAATTATCAGTTGGGAGTATAAAAGTCAGTGTTTTGAGCCTGACTAGTCTTTCTATATCACAAACACAGACAGGGGCACTAGGGGGCTGGCAAAGGGTATTTTCCTGGCCTGGCAGTGTTAGGTTCAACTACAACCAATGTGTGATCTGACAGGACACTTCTTATGGGGAGCGACTCATTTTAAGAGTATTTCTAATATGCTCATTGTGGGAATTGTGAGGAAAAAAGAACAAGTGACAGTTTGTGAAAATTTGTTTCTGGACTCCTTCCATACATCCTGCTTAGAGAATCCTGATTTATTTGCAATTTAAATTCTACTTCAGACGTCTTTATTGGACGATAAAGACCACACACTGCATAACTCTAATGTATGGAAACTCAACACTGCCTGTGGCTCTTGGGGGAAGTACATCATGAGTGCCAAAGTCCTTGGTAGGAATAAAAAGGCCCCAAGGCAGCAGATCTAGTCCTTCCATTACACAGATGAGGATCCAAAGTGCTAAGTGCATTTCTCAAGACTGTTTAGAGGTACAATAAATTAGGAAAGGCAAATTCATAGACACTCTAAGGGTGAGAATAGCTAGTAAGTCTCCCCTCAAAATCTTGTGACACTACAGGGAATAGACCTCGGTTTACATAGAGACTGGCTACAGAATTGCTCATTTAAGTGCATCTCGACTTGAGAGCTGGAGTTCATGAAGCAGGTAGAAGGGCAGTCTATGCTTTTTAAGTGACTGTCTTCACCAGGCTGGTCTGGGGACCTGGTTACCTGCATCATCACACATCAAAGTCCTCCAGCTGTCCCCAGCTGGCACCCATTTTCACTTTCACTTTCAGCTTCACAGAAAGTTTTACAGCACATTCCATTTCATTCTTGACAATCTGAGCTACCTACAAATAAAGGAAAGAGGTTAACAAACTCTACCCAATCCAACGATGTTTCCCAGTTCACCATCTGAGAAAGGGATAAACCAGCTTGGTGCTCTGCATCCAGTGGTGTTTAAATGAATAATGAGCCAGGAATGCAGACTGCCCTGCACTGATGAGCACTCAGAATTTGCAAGTCCTCAGACTCTTCCCCAGTGTTTCCCCAGACAACAGTCTCTGCACCAGGCAGGAATCCCCTCACCTTCAGTACAGTGAGCATACTTAACTTTTCTTTACTCTCTGTGGGCACTCAACATTTATGCAGCCAGCCTGTGCTAGAAGGGCCCAAATACACAGGGCATGACAGGACTAGTCCTTCTGATCCCCAGCGTCTCTGCTGCCTACAGAATGGAATGGACTGTGCAATGCAAAAATACCTGAACGACATCCTCTTCTGCCACTTCATATAAAAGCTCATCATGAAGTTGAAGGATAAAGAAGCCCCCTCTCATTGGACAAAACATCCCTTTCAGTTTTTTCTTTGGCAACAATCCTGCCCCAAGGGGAAAAAAAGAAACTACTTTGTTATTTTGTTCTTAAGAAGTTTGAGAACTTGAAATTTTAACAAATATATTAAAACACACAGGTCTTAGAGCTGTCAGGAGAACTGATAGTTGGCGGCTACCATCACCATCAGGCAAACTCAAATCCCCTGCAGAAGGAATAAACAGGATAAACGGAGTTCACTCTAAGACTTCTCTAACCTGTTTCTCATAAGTATCCATCATTTTCCCTTTCTGTGGAATTCCTTCACTCTATGAGTGGCAATGCCAGGTGACATGGGTGGGGCCTGAGTACTACTCCAGGGAACAGTCACTTTTTACTGGCTGTTTCATAAAGGGCTTCCCTGGTGCTTTGCTATAGTTAGAAATGTCTTGTGGCACAATTTGTGTTTCCCTGACTACTCTCTAGACAATTCCAAGCCTATGTTCACATGTGAACTTAGCACATTTGCGAGTACCATGAATTGTAGGTTAGAGTCTATCTGTTTAATAGCCTGTGGCAATGATTTGTATTTTTCAGTCAGTTTGCAAAAGGTCAATGATTAGTAAAATGGTGAACAACCACTGCCCTAGGCTTAACTACCTTTTCTTAACTAGCTGGGCTAATGGCAGACTATAATCCCTTATAGTAACTGCCTCTTCCTGTGTTCTCACACTCCACAGCAATCCTTCCTGTCTCACAAATTTCTTACTTATCCTTCAGGTCCAACAATAAGTTTCACCTTCCTCCAACATCTGCTACTTCTGTCATAAAGTCCTTTAACTGCTATTGATGGTCTATAGCCTGATTTGTTTAGAGATGACTGGGGAATGAAGACAGCTAAGCATATAGCAAGCTGCATGTATCCCCAGGGCTGCAAAGTTGTGTCTGTGTGCCAGCCTGGTTGAAATTTACCTGCCATATGGTGCGCACTTACCACAGGAGTATCTAGATCAGTGGCTTTCAACCTTGGGTCATGACCCCTCTGGGATCAAAGGATCCTTTCACAGGGTCGTATATCTGATATCCTTCATATCAATTATTTACATTACAATTTACACAGTAGTAAAATTACAGTTATGAAGTAACAATGAAAAACAATTGTATGGTTGGGGGTTACCACAACATGAGGAACTGTATTAAAGGGTGGCAGCATTAGGAATGTTAAGAATGACTGCTCTAGATGCTCTAGTTTTTCTCTTTTCTGATCATAATTTTGTTCTTGCCATTTCCCCCTGATTCCTGGCTTCTGACCTAGAATACAGTGAGTTTCTTATTCCATGTCCTCTGCTTCCTTGGGATCACTTTCCCTTGATCTCATGATTCATGGCTCCTGTCACGCAGCAAGACACCACCCTCAGTGACACACCCACATGACTTCCACTGAGCCTCAAAGGTGCTGCATGAGTCCTGCTGACACTCTCTGCTCTGCCAAGGAGCCCCACACTGTTTATTCAGGGACTGCAGCTTCCTTGGAGGATTTTACATTTAACCCATAGGTTGATAAGCATTGACTTCTAAATCTCAGTACTAGTTTCTGTATCCTATACAAATCTCTTTTGGAAGCAGCAAATTCCATCCTGAACTGCTGCTACTTATCTTTTCTGGTCAGGGACAGCAGCTTACCCTTACCCTTTTTTCCCTGAATTTCAACATTCTCCAAGGAAGTTTGAAAACAAGACTGTAGTCATGGATTGGCATCTCACTAGCACTGACACATGGTATTTAAAGTAAAGTACGGATATGTAACAAAAGAGGAAAAAGCAGAACTCTGCATAATTACCAGAGGAACAAATAACTTATCCAGGAAATAAGGAACAGAACCTAAAAAAGTATCTCGAAAAACGAACAGCAGCAACAGAAAGCAAAGAGGACAGACAATATTAGCAACAGATTGTATGTGGTAAGGTCATTTCGGAGAGCACTGGGGTCATAAATAAGAATATCAACGTCCTCACTGTGCTCTTGGGTCACAGAGGACTCCAGCAGGTGCATAATCAGAATGACTTCTAATAGCACCCCAGGTGCTCTTGCTGGGTTTGCCTTTTTGATCACCTCTCATAAATAAACAGCAAGGCTTGGGCTCAAATCCCCACATCCTGGGAAACACATGAGCATGCAAAAACTTGGAGGTTATCATTGCAAACTTCATAGAGGGTTGTCCAGAGACACAGGGCATGTGCTACAAAGTGGTACAGAAGCAGGAATCCATCTTTTTATGAGTTAGGCATTAAAGAGACTTGTAGAGATGCAAAATAAAGTAACCCATGACTAATTTTCTTCTATTCCCTCTTTTTTTGAAAGGTTTACTTTTAATTATATTATGGTCTTAAAAATGTTAAAGCAAGCTTGAAAATTATCTAATTTCTAATGTGGTAACCATATTAACAATTCCTTGGTACCAAAATATTTGAGGATGCTTAGAAATAAAATATAAAATATGCCCTCTACACATCCACTTTTCAGGGGCAATCATTTTCAGCATGTTAGATCTAGCAAGTGCCTTGTTGGCAGACAAACCTGTTCGGCCATGCTGGAGCATGCTTTCCCGATGACCATGGGATTTGAAGGCTGAATGGAAGGTCTCTAATTGCTTCTGAATGTTAACTGTGGCTGTTTTAACTATATCAGCAGCCGATCCTTGGACTGTTGTGTTGATGGCTTGACGTTCAGCCTATAAAAAAACAATTACAGGTGCTAATGATATATGTCAACATGGTCTCACATTGATCTCAGTACCACCTGAGATCAATGGTCATGTCTACAGCCAGACACAGAACAGCTAGAGCACTAAGGGTATGTTCACAAACTTCACTCTAAAGATTAATTCCTAAAAATAGTCTTACTTCTAAACAGATATAAGAATATTCTTTGTAATACAGGTCAGACATTTCCCATATCAGTAGCTCCCTGGTCCCATACAATGTTTAGCCAGCAGGTCTGAAGCCCTCTAGTAGGAACCACTGCATTAGTTGCCAGAGAAACTGTAGGTTTAACATTTGCTAAAGAGACAAACTGTTGATGAAGCTACTGTGAACTCTAAAGAGTGACTGGATTTCAGAGTGTCACCTACTCTTCCTCTTTGAAATCTCTGTGTAGTAAGTTGCATAACTGTCACTGCTGTCTTTATCAGTCATTATACATAAGAGTTTATTTTCTTGACCAAAAGCAGCGTAAAGGAAGAATGAGTTACGTGGCTTATAACTCCAGGTTATCACTGAGGGCAGGAACTCAAAACATAGTCAACATCAGAAAGAGAATAAACGTATGCTTGTTCTCATCCTGCTTTCCCGCCTTATATAGTTCAGAACCCCCTCTGCCTAGGGAATGGTGACACCCTCAATGCGTTCAATCTTCCTAACTCAATTAACAATCAAGACAATCTCTATGGCCATGCCCACAGACCAATCTGATCTGGGCAGTCTTCAAAAAGGGAAAAACCAAGGAAAATAGTCCTGGCATTGGAAATCACTCTTTCTCTTGGAGTAATCAACAGATTCCATAAGCAGTAGTCAGAAGGTATGGAAAGTTGGCAAGATTTTCTAATAGGTTGAGGGGCTTAGGGAGGCAAACCTGGATCAGGAACCAACTAGTAGAAGAAGGCCTGGTAAATCATCAGGGTGCAGCAGAAAACCCACTATGTATGCATGCATGCCTGTGTGTGTAAACCATCAGGGTGCAGCAGAAAACCCTGTATGTATGTATGTATGTATGTATGTATGTATGTATGTATGTATGTATGTATGTACGTGTCTCAGTGCTGGTGGCCTCATTGTCTCATCTCTTTGCCACACTAGCTTGGATTTAGGGTTATATTCATCCTTCTGCAGACACCAGTTGAGCTTTGGCCTTGTGTATTAGAACTACATTGTGATGATGGAGATTCTCACCATTTAGACCTGGCATAATGGCCCACAGGAAAGATCTTACAGGGATGGTTTCTGCCATTAAAGATCTTCCAGCTTCTAAAAGGAGCTCATTCCCAGCACTCTGAACTTATTATAATAGCCTTCAAGAATCTGTTTGAAGATGTATTTCCTCCCTGCAACTAAATAACTGTATGTACACAAAGGATGCTTTTATACATTGCTTGCTTTTCTCTTCCATGATTTAGGACCTATGTCTTCAAAGGGAACAATTACAGTGTCCAGTTGACTAGGAAATTGTAAACAATCTGAAAAGCTGCTGTGCATGGAATCTGGAGAGTGAAGCTGTGACTTTAAGGCTCCAACACACATCAGTGTCCTGACAGCTCTGATTGCCAGAGAAACTGGATAGTAGACACTGCCATGCAAAATTATGGAGACATGACAGGAAAAAAATGCATTAAAATTGGAGAATCTGAACTATTATAGACCTTGAATATGTAGACAACTAATACTTTTATGACTCTCAACAATTAAAAAAATTTTTTAATAATTTAAGCAAATATCTTCAAAGACCTACAGCATTAAGTTAAAGCAGCCCTGCTCACTACTCTGAATAGCCTAAGAGCCTCTAATAAAAAGGCAGAATTAAAAGGGGGCCTGTGGGTAACGACCAGATAACCTGGAGAACATTAGCAAACTGTACAACATGAGAAAGTAGGGACTGAAAGACAGTGGTGTCTGCACTGAGCTTGGTGGTGCAGGTGTGTATTCCAAATATTCAGGAGACTAAGGCAGGAACATCCCAACCTCAAGGCTTTCCTGTGCTACAGGATGAGTTTGAGGCCAGCCTATGCAACTTAGGCTCTCTCTCCATAAGTTGGGGGAGGAAGGAAGGCAAACAGGAATGCAGATGGGAATATAATTCAGTTTTAGAATGCCTGTCTGGTATGACTGATGCCCAAAAGTTCAACCCCAGCACTTGGGGGGAAAAAAAGGTTATTTACTTACAACTTGTGACTAAAGCTAATAATTATCATGCTAAAGTATTAAGTCCAGCTATTTATGTTAACTTCCCCAAAACGGTATCATCACTTCAAAAGTCCTTTATAAAATCAATGGCCAACTTTGTTGAGAAGTAAACGTCAAAACTCAGAGAAATTTCAACATACATGAGCTTTATGATAAGGATTGTTGTCTTTGATTCCTGGCAAATATCTTCTCCTTCCCAAAATGGTTTGAACAAATCCATCTCTTCTACAGTTCTTTACTGTGTCCTTCAGGAAATGATTAATTCCTACAAAGAAAAAACAGAAACAGTTACAACCAAAGTCTACCCTCTATGTCACCGTCGTTTTAATACAACAATATCCCACCATGCATCCTAGTCTTCCTTTGCTCTTGTTCTGAGTACTCATAGCAGCCCTTGCTCTCATCAGTCCCATATCAGTCATCACTAGGTCATCTGCATCTGTCTACATTCTAACCCCTGAAGGGCCTTACTGGCAGCTGTCCTATCCGCATGATCCTCAAAGTGGAGTTTCCAGTCTCTTTCCTCTCTTTCCTTTTGTCTTACTTCTACTTCTTAAATTTCAACTTCAAGTTTGGGGGTTCACAGTCATCAAGAACATGCACAGCCCCAAACCCACACACAGACATATAGCTTGCAGAAAGCAAGTAGCATCTGAAACACCTCCCTGGATCAACTCAGAAGACATTCTGTAAGTGTAATACAGCAATGTCATAATTTTTACTTATTTGAACAGAGTCTTCTATCTTTGTTAAGTATTAAAATACAATTTTTACTCAAATTTGAGAGGGAAAAATAAAAATCCAGAAACACAGGGATGGTTAAAAAAAGTACCTAAAGTACGTATCTCAGTTCAACAAAGGGACCGATTGAGCATGAACTGCCTGCTGTGAGCCATGCCAGTGACCAGATCTCTATGGAGGGTTACTTTGCTCTCCCTTTCGGCTCATCAGAGGAGCAATACTACTTCCAGATGCTTTCCCTTTCCCCTTTGCCTCCACATCAAGGACAGGGACCAATCCATAAACTAGAGCTGACACTTTATGATCTGAAAAGGTGAGAAACAAATACATTCTGCTTCTCGCTGCCAAGTATGTTGAAAGGAACTTAAGCTCTATGAGAACATGAATTAGGCCTCTCATTCAGTGCTATTGCTACAAGGCCCATGACTGTTTCAAACATGATGAGTTATCTACAAAGCATAGTACTCGTGACTTTACAACAGCAAGTCTTTTTTTTTTTTTTTTTTTTAGGACCAGGATTCCTAGACTCATTGGGTATCTGAAACGTGAGGCTTAGACAGGCTAAGAAAACGGCCAAGGTTAGAGTTGTCCCTGAAGGACTCTTCATTCCAGAGCCTTTCATTTCCACCTCTGCCTTCCTCCTGACAGTGCTTCTGATACATGGCCAGTGGCTTTCTGAGTAGCTGGCTCCAGTCTTGCAGAGAGAAAAAAACAAAGCATTAAAGCTCTCATCAGCACAGGTTTTGTCAGGGACCACCGACCGGCCCCTTCTCTTTCTTTCTTCCTTCCTTCCCCTCTCATATATTACATCCCAACTGCAGGTTCTCCTCACTCCTCTCCTCTCATCTTCTGTATCTTGGCTGAAGTACAGAATATGTCTACACCCATTTGACTAGGTGAATAGAAGTATGTATATGAAACAGTGACTTTAAATGTATATAAATTATACCTTAATAAGCTTTTAAAAGAAGGAATAATGTAAGGTACCCAAACTGCTCAGTCCCTCAGAGTTTCTAGCACAGTTAACAAATGTTTTACTGTCACTCTAAGCTATCTAAACCCAAATTAAAGTCAATGTCCATCTTTGGGGGGGTAGGCACAGTATACAACACAACAGCAAGTGTGCCTGATATTACATCTAACTCTGCCTTTTCTTTAAACAAGCTCACTTTAATGAATAATGACAATAAGCTGCCTGCTACTTGCCCTCAATAATTCCTGATAAAAATTTCTTATTAATAGAAATGTTAATAAATTTCTGTAATTTTAAGGTACTTAATATGGTGAGCAGCTACAAGATCCTTAGTTTAGACTTCTTACCTGTATATCTGGACTTGAAAGAGTCAATATAGCAAGCAGCATCGTTTTCTTTAATGCCCATCTGCTCTCCTAAGGATTTAGCTCCCATCCCATATATGATTCCATAGCAAATCTGAAAGGGAGGCATCACACTTGGTAAGCTGAAGGTCACAACTATACAAAGTGCAAGTACACCGTGTTCACTAGGACTGATACCCTGGTGAACCACAGACATGATTAGATCAGCTGTAGTAGGTTGAGCTCGCAGAAGTCAGTACTCAGCAAACGTCAGTCCTGCCTCTGAACATTACTGTGTATTTGTGTGTGAAGTTGCAAGCCAATTTGAGTGGGGAAAGGATGTGGTCAAAATAGGAAGATTGCTTTCAGTTTGTTCTTTGTCTACCACTCTTAGAGCAGGTTTCATTCCTCAGAGTATCTCAGTAGTGTCTGCTAAGGAAGTGCCTAGAAGAAAGTTTTGCAAATATTCCTCTCCTTGCCCATGGGTAAGGGGAAACGTCACTGGGAAGACATATCTACAACTCATAGTTGCCTAATGTCTCACATTCCGCAAATGCAAAGTTCATCTGAGTTAAGTATAAACCTTCTAAGTAAATTTTGGAAGTGATGGAGGGAAATAGGCTACCCAGGTTAATAGTAAGTCCTACCTGAAGTCATGCATGATCTTGCCATAGGCACCTGACCTCTTTGTAGCCAAACATTCTCATCCAAAACTAAAGAGAGCAGTATTTGGATCATGACTTGTGGGTGTTTAGGAAACTGACAATGATAAATTAAAAGACAACTCTAATTAAATGCTTAGCAAAACTCTAAAAGCTAAAGGGACCCATTCTCTTTTCTTAAATCTTTGTGAGGTGGGATCTCACAATGCAGTTTTCCTGCTAGCCTGACTTGCTATGCAGATCAGACTGACCTTGAACTTTGAGGATACCCACACTGACAGCAACACCACTGCTGTCACCACACCTGGTCAAGAACTTTTTTACTTTAAACCTCTATTTAGTCTTCCTTTTGGTCTTTAACACTATTTTGTGATTCCTGGAGTACACTGCTTGTCTGCTCCAGCTTGTATTACTTAGCCACAGACTGAGATCTAAGCAAGATTTGAGGGTTAGATCATCCAGTGCATGTCAAGGCAGACAAGCATTGTTCTAGCGTGTTCACTATTGAATGAGGGAAGCACTACAGGAGACAGAGCAGCCATCACCCTGGACAATTGTGGATTGGGAAGTCCGATATTCTGACATTCCATACTTCTCCTGACTCTACCCCTTAAAACTAAGTGTAAACAAATCTCTAATTTTGTGTCTATTTCCTGCTCCATACATAAAATGGGGATAGAAATACACCTATCTCAAGAGCTGGCTATGGGGCTTATTTACAGGGACATTTTAACTATTTTAGTAAGGCTTGATCCTTGCTAATGTCGATTCAGAAGATGAGAAGTAGAGCTAGCTTTTTAAATAGTGGGGAACAGGTGTTGGTGTTAAATTTCACTGGTGAGAGGAAGTATTTCATGCCAGCTAAATCCAGGAAGAACGTGAACTTAGAACAGGTCACTGCAAATGGCATCTGATTTCCCACAGGTGTGGTTAGAAAGTGTCCTGTCAATCTAGCCAGGAAATGTAAATGGGCCCTTTGCAGGGCCACTGTCAGTCACAGAGGAGTCAAAGTGCAAACAGCAAACAGTTGCTGAACAGCTCAAGGGACCATTACTCATTACAATCCAATTCTATTTTCAAAAACATTAAACTACCTACAATATAATGCACTTTGGCTAGATGCTGTAAGGAAATAGGAATATGGAACTTTCAAGACATTTACTGATTAGAAATTTAAAATAGATATTCTTCCTCGTGTATAATGACTACCTCTACAATTCCTGCCACTTGTAAGTAAACACCTACTAAGTACCAGACCTCACGACTAGCTGCATTATAGACTTAAATACACAGGGCTTTCTTGATACTAAGTTGCCCACAGATCTTAGTTTATGTGGTTCGTTCTGCTTTGTCTAGGGGGCAAAATCTACAATGAATACCACAAAGCAGACTAGATTCCAATGAATGTGACTTGAAAGATCCAGACAGAAATCATTGCCCAAATGAAATGAATGCGTAACTTAAAATGTTGTAAGCATTTAACTCTTTTCATTCTGATGCACCAGGTCCACTAAGTTCACCTGCTTTGCTTGTTGCCTCAGATCCTCCCCAACAGAGTCAGGCTCGATCATCTTCCACTCGGCAGCAATGCTCCGGAAAACATCAGTTCCAGTGTTTAAGACTTGAATGAGGCGACAGTCACGTGACAGGTGAGCCAGGATCCTCAATTCAAGCTGGGAGTAATCAGCAGCCAAAATTACACCCCCTGAAAAGCACATCTACGTTAAAAGGCTAGTACAGCTCCAGAGACCACAATTCAGCAAGATGACAGAAATGCAGTTTTATAAGTTTAAGGTCATGTGTTCAAAAGTTAAAGCCCTACTTCAATTAAGATACAGTTCATTTCTGTGCATTATTGTGTTTTTAAGTTTTCCTTTCTCAGTGTTCCTACAGCACCTAGCACACAATCGACATTTCTCTCATGCTTCTCCCACTCCTTAGTCATAAGAGACTTATAAACAATAGGTTTACCAAAATAATTAATGGACAAATTGGTGTTTAGTAAGTGTATGTTAGTGTGCTTTGGTTCAACAATAACAAAGATATTCAATGAAAAAAAATCAAGTTATTAAGGGAATAAGACAAGTTTCTTATGGATTAAAAATAACTTGATTAGACATGTAAGACAAAAAGAAAAATGTGATCAAAGTACAAAAGATAATTTAACTGCTAGCACAAAGGACAAGTTGCCATATTATAAAAAGTGTAGCTATAAATCAATAGTAGACTATAAGTAAGTTCATGAAAATAAACACAGAAGAACCTCAAATGTAAGAATGGTGAATTTCGATCATAGTAAGGGGAATGGAAATAAAACCTATAGCAATAAATAAATTTTCCTTTCTTAAAATGGCAGCATCCAGAGGTTGCACAACATACTCAGGCAAGTGTGCAAGAGACACTAGGAGGCTATTCCTAGGAAGCAAAGGGTAGCATTCTGCCCACAAGGCAGCAATTAGACACTGTAAATAAAGATTGAGCTGTTTTTAGTCTGTGACTCAGCAAACAAACTCATAGACTGTGGTGGAAACTGAACACACACAGGTTAAACTATTTTGTTTTGAGACAAGGACTCATTATGTAACGATGGTTGGCCTAGAACTCACAGATCTCTCTGACGCTGTTGGGACTAAAGGTGTGCACTACCACATCCATCTACTCCCATCTCTGTACTGAGAAGCACAAGTCTTGAATGTAAAAATGTTAGCTGAAAGTCCAAATACAGAAGTATACACAGAATGATAATTCCTAGATAAAAGTCAAAAGATTACATAGCCAAAGGTATGCATATTTGCAAAAGGAATACTAACAAATACATAACAGTTATTTTGTGAAATACCTTACAAGTTAAAATCAGGCAGTGAGTGCTTGGGGTCTGCCACTGTGGCTTCCATCCTGGCGGCAGAAGCCAAGGCACCCCAGCATCCTACTCTCCTGCTCCACGCATGGGACTAGGTAAATCAGGGCCCATCTCTGGGCCACCTGCCTGTGCCTGGGGTATAGCACTCATGCTCCCATCCATCCCAGCAGGAACCAAAGCACCCCAGCATCCTAGTCCATTTCTCCACCCATGAGACCAGGAAGTGGAGAGCTACCAGAGCACTGGACTTTCCTACACCCACCAAAAGAGAACCCTGGTCCCACACCTACCAGGAGAGGAAAAGGCACCTTCTGGAACCCACTGCAAGAACAGAAGGGAAGGATGCAATATAAAAACACAAGGAGCAACAGAAAAACCAACATGACACTGCCAGAGTCCAGAGACCCTACATCAGCAAGACTTGAACACCCCAACACAAATAAAGCAGAAGAGAATGACATTAAACAAAACTACATAAATAGAAGCCCTCAAAGAGGATATGAGAAAATCCCTTAAAGAGATGGAAGAAAAAAACAATCCAAAAAATTCAAGAAATGGAAAAAAAGACAAAGCAAAAATTCCAAGAAACAATTCAAACAGTGCAAGGGCAGAAATCTGATATAGAAACAATAAAAAAAAAAAACACAGCCTGAAGGAATGCTGGAAACAGAAAAGCTGGGAAAACAGTCAGAGGTGTTAAAGATACACTAGGAGAATTAGATTCATTGACCAAAGAAAATTTTAAGTCCAAAAATTCCTTAACACAAAATATCCAGGAAATATGGGACACTGGGAAAAGTCCAAACTTAAGAATAATAGGTATAGAAGGTGAAGAAACCCACCTAAAAGGGGCATAAAGCATATTCAACAAAATCATGAAAGAAAACTTTCCCAACCTAAAGAAAGACATGACAATGAAGGTGCAAGAAGCTTACAAAACACCAAACAGAGTGGATCCCCCCAAAAAAGAATCCCCTGGACACATAATAATCAAGACCCCAAATATACCATACAGAATAAAGGAAGAATATTAAGAGCAGCTAGGGAAAAAGGCCAAGTAACATATAAAGGGAAACCTATCAGAATTACACCTGACTTCTCCATGGAAACTCTGAAAGCCAGAAGGTCCTGGATAGATATTCTACCAACATTAAGAGACCATGGATGCGAGCCAAGACTACTATACCCAGCAAAGCTTTCAATCAATATAGATGGAGAAAACAAGATATTTCATGACAAAACCAGATTTAAACAATACATATCCACTAACCCAGCCCTACAGATAATTCTGGAAGGAGAACTCCAATCCAAGGAAGTTAACTATAACCAGAAAAACATAGGCTATAGATAATCCCACTTTAACAACAGGCAAAAGAAAAAGTGGTGGAAATCCACATACAATTCCACAAACAACAACCATTCCAAAACAAACAATGAGCTATCAATGGTCATTAATATCCCTCAATATTTTTTTTTTAATATAGGGCAAATTAATGCTTTATTATAGTATTTATAAAATTATGCTAATATGATTAAAACAAGTTTGCTTAGGACATGGGTTATAGTATACATTTTCAACTCAGAAGTTCCTTCAATTGTTAGCCTTTAATTTTATTCTTTTTTTTTTTTTTTGTTTTTTTTTTTGTTTGTTTGTTTTTTGTTTTTTTAATCATTTTTTATTTTAATTTTAAATAGCTTGTTTCACATGTCAATCCCAGTTCCCTCTCCCTCCCTCAATATTAATGGTCTTAACTCACCCATAAAAAGACACAGGCTAACAGAATGTATTCAAAGATAGTACCCATCCTTCTGCTGCATACAAGAAATACACCTCAGCTTCAAAGACAGACGTTACTTCAGAGTTAAGGGGTGGGAAAAGATTTTCCAATCAAATGGACCCAAGAAACAAGAAGGGGTAGCAATCCTAATATCTAACAAATTAGACTTTAAACTAAAATCAATCAAAAGAGATGAAGGAGGTCACTTCACACTCATTACAGGAGAAATCAACCAAGATGAAGTCTCAATTCTGAACATCTATGCCCTGAATACAAAGACATGCACGTTTGTAAAAGAAACATTACAAAAACTCAAAGCACACTTATAGTGGGAGACTTCAACACCCCACTCTAACCACTAGACAGGACTACCAGACAGAAACTTAACAAGGATACGAAGGAACTAATAGAAGTTATGACCAAATTGGGATTAACAGACATCTATGGAACACTCCATCCAAACATTAAAGAATATACCTTCTCAGCCCACACAGAACCTTCTCAAAAATCGATCACATACTTGGCAACATAGCAAACCTCAACAGGTACAAAAAAATTGGAATAACTCCATGTAGCTTATCAGACCACCATGCTTTAAAGTTAGAATTAAACAATGCAAATCACAGAAACCCTGCAAACTCATAGAAATTGAATAATGAGCAAGTACACCTCAAAGAAGAAATAAGAAAATTAAAGACTTTCAGGAATTCAATGACAATAAAGACACAACATACCCAAACATATGGGATACTTTGAAAGAAGTGCTAAGAAGAAAGTTCATAGCACTAAGTGCCCACATGAAGAAACTGGAAAATAGTTACACTAGAGAGTTAACAGCACAAGTGAGAACAAAAAGAACAAACTCACCCCAGAGTAGCAGACGCCAGGAAATAATTAAATTGAGGGCTGAAATCAATAAAATAGAAACTAGGAAAACAATACAAAGAATCTATGTAACGAAGAGTTGGTTCTTTGAGAAAATCAACAAGATAGACAAACCTTTTTCCAAACTTACCAAACGGCAGAGTATGAACATGCAAATTAACAAAATCAGAAATGAAAAGGGGGACATAACAACGGAGTCTGAGTAAATCCAGAGACTCATCAGGTCATATTTTGAAATGCTATACTCCACAAAATTTTAAAATTTAAAGGAAATGGACAATTTTTTTGGATAGATATCACTTAACAAAATTAAATCAAGAACAGATAAGTAATTTAAACAGACCTATAACACCTAAGGAAATAGAAGCAGTCATCAAAAATCTCCCAACCAAAAAAAAAGCCCAGGGCCAGATGGCTTCAGTGCAGAATTTTACGAGAAATTCAAAGAACAGCTTATATGAATTCTCCTCAAAGTATTCCATACAATAGAAGCAGAAGGGTCTTTGCCAAAATCTTTTTATGAGGCTTCAATAACATTGATACCCAAGTCACACAAAGACAATATCACTCATGAACACTGATCCAAAAATACTCAATAAAATACTGGCAAATCGAATCCAAGAACACATCAGAAAACTCATCCACAATGATCAAGTAGGCTTCATCCCAGGGATGCAGGGATGGTTCAACATACGAAAATCCATCAATATAATCCACAATATAAACAAGGTGAGAAACAAAAATCACATGATCATCTCACTAGATGCTGAAAAAGCCTTTGACAAAATCCAACACCCATTCACGATAAAGGTCTTGGAGAGATCTGGGATAACAGGAACATATACCTAAACATAATAAAAGCTATATACAGCAAACCAACAGCCAACATCAAACTGAATGGCAAGAAACTCAAGGAAATTCCTCTAAGATCAGGAACAAGTCAAGGCTGTCCACTCTCCACATACCTCTTCACTATTGTACTTGAAGTTCTAGCTAGAGCAATATGACAATGAAAGGAGATCAAGGGGATACAAATTGGAAAGAAGAGGTCAAACTTTCACTATTTGCAGATGATATGATAGTTTATATAAGTGACCCAAAAAACTCTACCAGGGAACTCTTACAGTTGATAAACACCTTCAGCAAAGTGGCAGGATATAGGAAAGTCAAGAAAATCAGTAGCCCTACTATATACAGACGATAAAAGGGCTGAGAAAGAAATCACAGAAACATCACCCTTTACAATTGCCACACACAACATAGAAAGACCTTGGAGTAATGCTAACCAAACAAGTGAAAGACCTGTATTGCAAGAACTTTGAGTCTTTAAAGAAAGAAATTAAGGAAGATACCAGAAAATGGAAAGAACTCCCATGCTCTTAGATAAGTAGGATCAATGTAATAAAAATGGCAATCCTGCCAGACTCAATGCAATCCTCATCAAAATCCCAGCACAATTCTTCACAGACCTTGAAAGAATAATTCTCAACTTTATATGGAAAAACAAAAGACCCAGGTTAGCCAAGACAACCCTGCTCAGCAAAGCAACATCTGGAGGCATCACCATCCCTGACTTCAAGCTCTATTATAGAGCTATAGTCCTGAAAACAGCTTGGTATTGGCACAAAAATAGACAGGTAGGCCAATGGAATGGAATTAAACACCCTGAGATTAATCCACAAACCTATGAACATCTGATTTTCGACAAAGAAGCTAAATTTATACAATGGAAAAAAGACAGCATCTTCAACAAATGGTGCTGGGATATTGGCATGTAGAAGACTGCAGATAGATCTATGTCTATCACCATGCACAAAACTTAAGTCCAAATGGATCAAAAACCTCAACATAAATCCAGCCACAACTGAACCTCTTAGAAGAGAAAGTATGAGGTACCCTTGAAGGAATTGGTACAGGAGACCACTTCCTGAACATAACACCAGTAGCACAAATGCTGAGATCGACAATTAATAAATGGGACTTCCTGAAACTGAGAAGCTTCTGTAAGGCAAAGGACACAGTCAGCAAGACAAAAGGGCAACCCAGAGATTGGAAAAAGATATTCACTAACCCCACATCTGACAGAGGGCTGATCCCTAAAATTTACAAAGAACTCAAGAAGCAAGTGTCCAAAACACCAAAGGATCCAATTAAAAAGTGGGCTACAGAACTAAATAGAGAATTCTCAATAGAGGAGTCTAAAATGGCTGAGACACACTTAAGAAAGAGCTCAACATCCATAGCCATTAGAGAAATACAAATCAAAACAACTCTGAGACATCATCTTACTCCTGTCAGAATGGCTAAAATCAAAAACACCAATGACAGTTTATGCTGGAGAAGATGTAGACAAAGGGTCCATTGCTGGTGAGAGTGCAAACTTGTACAGTCACTTTGGAAATCAGTATGGAAATTCCTCAGGAAAATGGGACTCAGTCTACCACAAGACCCAGCAATTCCATTCTTAGGCATATACCCAAAAGATGCCCATTCATACAACAAGGATGTCTGTTCCACTATGTTCACAGTAGCATTATTTGTAATAGCCAGAACCTGGAAGCAGCCTAGATGCCCCACAACTGAAGAGTGGATAGAGAAAATGTGGTACATTTACATAATGGAGTACTACTCAGTGGGAAAAAACAATAGAATGTTGAAATTTGTAGGCAAATGGATGGCACTAGAAGAAACCATCCTGAGTGAGGTAACCCAGTCACAAAAGACAAACATGAGGGGAGGGAAAGGGAGAGGGACCTAGAACTGACTTGTGAAGCAACCTTGTTTCTAATCTAAATTTAAACTGAAAAATAAATTAAAAAAAAAGACAAACATGGTATTTACTCACTCATGGATTTTAGACATGGATCAGGGGAGTGTCAGCCTACAATACCAGTGCCAGTGAGTCTGGGAAACAGGGAGGTTCCCAAGAGATACGCATTATACACCAGAGAAGTGGAATGAGTCAAGATCTCCTGAGCAGATTGGGAACATTGAGGGAGGGGAGAGGGAGCTAGGACAAAGAGAGGGGGATAAAAGGAGGGGAGAAGAAGGCATGGAGGAACAGGAAGGTTGAGTCGAGGTAAGAATAGAGGAGAGCAGGATGAGAGATATCATAATAAATGGAGTCATTATAGGTTTGAGGAGAGCGCTGACACTAGTGAGATTTCCAGAGATCTACAAGGATAACACCAACTGGCAAACTAAGCAATAGTGGAGAGACTACATTAATAGCCCCTCCCTGATGATAAGGTTGATGAGTACCTTATATGCCATCCTAGAACCTTCATCCAGTGACAGATGGAAGCAGAAGCAGACAACCACAGCTAAACACTGAACTGAACTCCTGGAACCCAGTGGCAGAGATGGAGGAGTGATGAGCAAAGGGGTCATGAACGTGCTGGTGAAACCCACAAAGACAGCTGACCGGACAAGGGAGAGCTCTTGAACCCCAGACTGATGGCTAGAAGGCCAACAGAGGACTGATCCAGACTCCATGAATGTAGTGTCAGAGAGGAGGCCTAAGAAATCTCTGGGGCCTTGGGTAGTTTATCAGTGTTTACCATGGCGTACGAATGAACTCTGGGAGCCCATTCCAAATGGACAGATGCTCTCTCAGCCTGGACACATGGGGAAGGGCCTAGGTCCTGTCCTGGATGAAATGACAGACTCTGGAGATCCCCCATGGAGGGCCTCACCGTCTCTGGGGAAAGATGTGGGGATTGAGTGGGGGGGCTGAGAGGGGAACAGGTGGAGGGACAAGGGAGGAGGGGTGGGAGAGGAAGCAAAAAAAGAAAAAAAAAAGCAGGCAATGAACTGTCACTGAAAGGGAGGGTAGTGAGATGAGCAACTGTGAAGTTTCTGAATGCTAGCATTTCCAGAAAACCCTGCAGGATGGGGTGTTCTCTCCAAGCTGAGAGAACTGACACTAGAGCTGGTCCTATCAGGCACCCAGGACTAGTAATAAGTTAGGAAGGAATTGTGCACAAAATGAGCACCAAGACATGCACAGGACCCCTTTGCAGCTAATGTGAGTTACAAATACATTATCCTTCTTAACAGGATGAACCATGGAGATGCAAGTAACTTTTTACATTTAAACGTGTTTTTAGTACTAAATTCAGTTACCAGCACATGGGTCTGCTTTTTTAAATGTAAATTTTATGGACTCTAAATATCAAGCACACAGATTTCTCCTTGGATTCCTCCTATGTGCCCACCACTCTCCTGCTGTTAACAGAGACCATGGGAGACAGGTGCCTGCTGGACCTGTATGCCCACCACACTCCTGCCTGCCGCACTACACATTTACTTTTAACAAAGGCTTTCTGTGCTCTGCGGGATCTGGTGAGAACTTTCAAATACTGGAACTTGGAAATTTACCATGTGGCCACTAGGAAACTGCAAATTTTGAGAATGTTCCACACGAAATTCCTATTGTGCAGTATGACTTTTAAACCCAGCATGCTCTTTCCTCACACCTAAAGGAGACAGTCAGACCTGCAGAACTATCATTGCTTCCCAGGGTTAGAGTAAATTTCTCATGCCGACAGTTCATACTTAACAAGCTACCTTATCAGTGAGTTCATCATGAAGGGAGGCTCTGACAGAACTTAAAACAGTTCCACTCACTGGACTAGCCACTGGCAAAAGATAACGGGAAAATGGGCACAGCAATCATGGGACAATTAAGGAGTTAGGTTACAACCTCAGGTGTTCTGATGACTAACAGGTGTGTGACTTTAAGGCTGCAGCTGTCCTGGGAGTCACACACCAACAGGAAGCAAGCAGACATAGAAAGCAAGAAACACAGGAACCCAAAACTCTGCTCTTCCAAGTCAATGAAGGAGAGTGGGGAAAGTGAATTCTCCAACGGCAGAACACTATAAAGAAACAAAGGCAAAGAGAATGGACAAAATCAACTACATTTTGCAGAGATTTCCAAATAGTATCAGTACATAGCAGCTACCAAGATATACCACAGTGGTACGAGGGTCAGGGCAACATTCTGAATTCTATTAATTCAGGACTTCCCAGTGCCTTTAAAAACAACCACATAGCCACAAGGAGTTCTCCTTACCTGGGAAAGGTACAAAGGCATGGCGCATGCTCACTGAAAATGGCACCCCTCTATCTGAGGCTTTCTCTTCCATCAGTGTCCCATCCCCATGGTGCAGGCCATAAAACTTCTTATTTTGTCCTCTATAGTACAAATGAAATCATCAGCTAGAACATGGCGAATTCAGATACATAAAAGGTCTGATTCCCAATAAAAATAGAATTTCCATTTAAGAAACCTAAAATGTCCTAACCTGAAACCCACTTTGAATTTTAAGCTATTAGACCTCTCTTAGCAAACGTTCAGTAAAACATGAAGGTACTTCTGTAATCACCTTCCTCATAAACTACTTCTGAGACAATCCAGCCCCAACCTCCATTTTAACTCTACAAATCTCAACTAGACCTATGGTAAACTATCTACCTGCTCCCTCTTGTCAAGTTCACATGGGGGCAGGGGTGTTGCTGGCATGACTAGCCTCTTCTCTTCCATATCTGACTTAAAAGCACACCGTGCTAGTAGCTTGAAGCAGGTCTACTATTTTTTTACCATTGACCAGCTTCATCACAGGATTTTAAGTGGATACTATCTAGAACCAAATGATTTGTCTAGAATATAAACTTTAATGTATTGCATTGTCTTATACGATAGGGCCTTTTTGAGCCATCACACTCACAAAAGGATAATATCAATATAGAAAAAAGTCTACCTGGTCATTGGAAGCAGATTTTTGCCTGGAGCTTGAGAAGGTGGGCTTTCCCTTACTAGTGTTGGCATTTTAATCTCAAAATCTCTTGGCACATTCTGGATATTAGGTTCTGTAAAGGTTATCCGTCCTAAAATTAGAAGAAGAAAAACAGAAAAATAAACCTGACAATCAACCAACTGACAGTTTTTGTACCTCAGAATGACCTTTCTTAACTATAACTAGCTGGGGCTGGCGGGATGGTTCAGTGAGTAAGAGCACCTGCTTCTTTCCTAGCCTGACAACCGAGGTAAACTCCAGAACCACACAGTAAGTAGGAGACAACTGACTCCCATTGATGTGACATGAAGCACACGCATGCATAATGTACACACACAACATTAAATAATGCAATAAAAAGATTTTTAAAAGCATGCTTGATAATGCTAAACTGGGTTTACATTTAAATTTTCAACATATTCATATGATTAGCAGTGATAAAATGAGCACAAGGTCATTCTGAAAGCAATCAGCTACAATATCATGTTCTTCATTAAGCTAGTTCTCTAGAACCAGTGCAGTGACAGGAAGCAACCTGAGAACCTGAGATCACAGAAAGAAGCCCATGGCAGCATGACGACAGGTAGCAGACACACTAAGTAGCAAGCCTCAGGGAGCATGGCTGCCTGGTAGCTGGGATGGGGGCACAAGACAGAACACCTGGAACAGAGCAGATGGACACTGACAAGGACAACTGGAACCAAAAAGGAGCTCTACCGCAGTCAGAGGCAGCCCTCACCTCAACACCATTACTCAAGAGAGTCAACAACAGGACTGACAGGGCTGGAAACTAAAATCAGACACATCATCAGTGTTCTAGTGGGGAGAAACAATTTTTAAAATAGTTTCTATAAAGCATTATATTTCTTATAAAGCCTGTATTCCATATTATTTTACATTTTTAAAATCTATCTAAAGCATATGAGCGGTTTCCTTTTTTCTTCAAAATACCCTTTCGGGGAATTGTTCTTGCCAACACTTGCTTTATGATACTTTCTTCATGGCAACTGGCTCTCTAGGAGTCACTACATATAATTTCACCTTCTAATGAATCAGACCTTCTAAATGGCTTGGACATTGTTTTCCTAAATAAACTCTGATGTGAAACCATAAAGATACATATATATCAATTTATTACAAGATGGCAGGGGGAAACAGACTCACGGAGCAGGGAGCTGGAGACCAATCTCATGCCTGACCCCTATCTTCACAACCCAAGAGGTCGTGAACTCTATCTCCTTCCTTTTAAGAAGCTGGCAGCATCCACAGACAAGAAGGCATGCCTTAATGCCAGTACCCAGAGCTATTGGCAGAATGAATTCCCACAACAAAACTCTTTAAGATCCTCATTATTTAGCTTACAGCACAAAGTAAGTATTTAATTTTGATATAATTTTCATTAAATGGCTTAGTCCATGTTATCAAAGAACATACAGCAGGAGGAGGCAGTCTTCCCTCCTCAAACTGTGTTCTTCCATACACTACTTAGCACTCAGCACTCTGCCCTGGTCCATTAGTTGAGTCAGTGAGTTAATACCGCTCAACAAAAAAAAAAAAAAAAAAGGTTAAAAAAAATTACAAAGCATGAGTATATATTAATGAAAATAATCCTAATCATCAAACAGCTTTGTCATGCTCAGCTAAACTTTTGGTTCTGTATTATTGAATATTACAGCAATTATAGATTAACTAACTACTGTGTTTCTACAGCCAAAACAAAACAACTGATAAGTACCAAATAAATATGTAACACTCTGAAACTCTTAAGTTGGTTTTGTTTTGGCACAATGTGGTCGGTCATATGAATGATAAATGTGCCCCATAGTCTCAAATATTTGAGTACTTTGTCCCTAGTTGGTGGCACTGTTTGGAGAGGTTATAGAGGTGCAGCCTTGCTGGAGAAAGTACATCACTAGAGCAGGCTTTGAGCATTTATAGTCTTGCCCTGTTGCTGTCTTTTTCCTGTGTGCAGATGAAATATAGTCTGTTTTCTCATCCTTCTGCTATGCCATGCCTTCCCTGCTGTGATGGACTCTATTCCCCTGCAACCTCAAGACAAACTAACCCTTTTCATCCTTAAGAGGGTCATGGTATTTTATCACAGACAAGAAAAGTAATATACACCATGTATTTCATTTAATTTCTAATATTAACAGATATTCCAAGGTGAAACTTAAATATCAATAAGGTGAGAACTGAGCAGGAAGAACCAAAACATGAGAAAGGAAAAGAGAAAATTACTAGAAAAGAAATACAGGCAACCACAAGACAGCAGCTTTTAACAAATACAAGGGCAAATCAGAGAATGTCTCTTGCATTAATAAAGACATCTCAAAATTTAGTCTGATAAGCCCTACATCCACAACTCTGAATCATTATCTATGTGTTTTTAGAAGTTACTATAATGATAAATCTGTAAGTACAGTTTACAAGACAGAAATATGGAAATGCTGAACACAGGCAGGGATGTGGAATGTTCCTTCATTCAAGAGAGCTCTTAGATACTGATGACATCGTGCTGATCTTGTCTCAACTCACAGCATCAGAATTCAAATCTCCATTTCTGCCTTCAGACTACACAGTGTTACCAACAAACTAGATGCCTCTTCCATGGATGTGTTAAAACTGCCTTTTCTTCCCCTGAACATGTTTGGCAAGTAACTGCCTAGAAAATAAGCACCTTTACTGTATCACACTCATCTCTGTCCCAAGAAGTCCATGTGACATCCAGAATACTCTACAAGTTTCTTTTTTATTTGTGCAAAATGAGAAGTTAGCATACCATACCCCTGGACCTGAAGAGACTGGGCTAGAAAAGAAAGGATTAGGATGAACCTAGCTAAGTACACCAAGTTAAATACAGACTCAAATACTAGATCCTGCACCAACTCTGATGCAAAGAAAGCATTCTTCCCAGAGTCCAGGTGGTGTTTAGCTGTGTGTGGAGGCAGTGTGGCCTTTCTTAGTGCCGGGGAACCTCACAAGGGATGGACATGAGTTCCTGGGCCATCACAAATATTACATATGAAAGTCTTTCCGTATCTTGCATCTCTCACCTGTAGCCGTGTGTGACTGTGACACAGGGTAGAGCCTTTCCATTCTGAGAAAAGGGTTCATGCGCTTTTCCCGCTGCAGAGGGAAAACCACTTTGGTAATAGCATTACTGATTCTTCTCCATTCCAGTATCAGGCCTGGTAAAGGATGGAAGGCCTTTAATTTATTTAAAACATCCTGGAAAGAAATATAACAAAGTGAAGGCTGGAATCTTGCCAAATACAATGGCAAATCAGAGAATGTCTCTTGCATTAATAAAGACATCTCAAAATTTAGTCTGATAAGCTCTACATCCACAACTCTGAATCATTATCTATGTGTTTTTAAAAGTCACTGATAAATCCGTAAGTACAGTTTACAAGACAGAAATATGGAAATGCTGAACACTACCAATTTATAGCTACCTTTAAAAGACACTATCAATGGAGTATCAGTTTCACAGAGCATCCACCTCCCCATACCCAAGAGTTACATCATCTTTCCTTTGTAGTTTTCCTTCTCCATCTGTCACTGATTAGAGGCATTAGTAGTCTTCCCTCTTGCCCTGATACAGGGTTTCCACATCAAGAAAATCAGGAGGCATTCATTTAAAAGTAGGTATTGCTATGCCATGGCCCTTAACAACTAGAAAATAAGGCATCAAAAGGACCAGCCAGAGTAACAAAATTGTTCTAGGAAACAGAGTGTGGACGCTTTCCAAGGCAGATGAATTGGTATTAAAGATGTCAGGGTCAAAATTCCACAGAAGGAACTGGACAACTTTCCACAACCTATGTGGCTATATTTTTCTAGCCCTGTTTTCCCAATGGAAGTTAGTAAGTAAGCCAAGCACATCTTTCCCTACCTTGAATTAATGCAGTATCTACAGATAATCACTAGCAAAATTCCTTTGAAAATGACAGATTAAAAGTCTTAAAACAAAGCCATTGAAAATGTATTGTTTTTCTTGAAACTGAAAAAAATTTTTTTGCTATAACACTTTTTGTTTTCATACAGAACACAAAATCAAATTCTACTAACCACCATACTGGATAATAATGAACAATGTCTACAGGTATGAGCTCACAGACAGCCACACTGTTTCATAAGAACAGAGATGCTAATTCAAATTACAGCCTTGGTTCCCATGCTGCAACCCCCACAAACCATTACAGGGTTCTGAACCACCAGCCAAACTGCTTGCTTGAATCTGGGTAAATTCATGTGGTGCCCTATGGTGGCTCTTGATGTCATCAGCACTTTTTCAGGACATCAAAAAGCTAAAAGCAGTTCAAATTTTGCCCTGTGAGTACCCACAAGCACCTTGCTAGTGCTGAACCGTCTTCCCAGCCTTAGTTTGTGGCCATTCTCATTGCCTCTTCTGGTAGAACCCAAAGTTTTTTTGCTGCCTTGAATTTTCATCTCTCCATTTGGTGGTAGTTTCAGTTCCAAAAATAAAACCTGCAAAATTAATATTTTGTCATCAAATGGCAAGTACTGTCACTCAGAAACTACTTTTTAACAGTTATTTGAGAATATAAACTCTACAATTTAGCATGGGGATTGGAAGGATGTTTCTTTGGGCAATCACTTTAAGGCACATCTGTCCCTGAGTTGGAAGCTATCAGGAGACCTTTACAAAAGCACAGGCAAACATGCCTCCCGCTAAGCACGGACAGCAAAGCTACTGACGCTGAGGCTTGGTTTGCTCTGACAACTGTGTGCGCTCCTAAAGGCCTCTTGAAGGACAACTCACGTGACTACTGCATTTAACCACCACAGTGCTAATCAGGAAAGCCACCTGACTGCAGTATGCCACTGCATCACAGAAGTTCCTAGACACAAAAGCTAGAAGGTGGTTAGGCCAGTGTGGCAATAATAAAGACTAATGAGTCGCCTACACAGGCAAGGGTCCCATGTAACCAAACCCCCACTAACTCAAATTAGAGGGGCTTAAAGTTAGGTAATTCAGAACCTTATTTACTATGTTTACCAATTTGCTTATATAACTTGAACAGCTTTTAATGAATCTTGAACTTTTTTCCCAGTAATAATTCCCAAAATGGAAACAACTTACTTAAGTACAAGATTTTTTTTCCCCACAAGTTGGCCGTGGAGAAGAGACAACAATACCCCTGTGCTTCTCAAGGAATGACAAAAACTAACGTATGTTCCAGTTTACAATAGTAGCAGTAGCTGGCATCCTGGAAATGGCAGGTATTGAGGCTTACAATATAGGTCAGTAACTACTTATCCTCAAATTTTGTGTTATACAATTATGAATACATACAATGCATATGGATTATGGTTGCCACATCTAGCAAGTAAAATTACAGAATAACTGGTTAAATTCTAACTGCATAGAACATAGTTATACTAAAAAAAATTTAGTATAGGTATATGAATGACAGGATAGGAGAAAAAATGATATGAGTGAACAGGAAATGTGGAATATTTATCAACATTCACCAACAATCCTAGAAGAGATGAACCACACAAAAATCACACATTATCTATTTAGTTCTTTATTGTAAATTTCTCTCTTGGGTGAAACTTTCAGAATAAACTGTGAAAATTTCATATACAAAATTACCTACCTCATTTTAAAACCAAGACCTAGGCAGTAGCCAATAGCATCAAAAGCCTGCTCTCACTTGAAGTTCGGTCTAGTGAGCAGCTGGTAAATACCCACTCAAGAAACCAGGCATACACAGGCAGGGATCCCATGTGACCTAAAGGTTCACCTGCTTTGGTTTCTGAGTCATAAATCCATGTTTGCTTCACCCCATGCACTGAAAACTACACATTCTGTTTTTGGTAAGTGTCCTGTATAATTCTGTACACAGTCTACTGTGTATACAGTTGAAGGCTTCTGGGCTACAGAATTCAAAAACACATGCATGTGTGTACATACACACACACACACACACACACTCTCTCTCTCTCTCTCCATAAAGAAAGCCTTGAAAGCACTGCTGAACCCAATACAGATAAAGTTCTCATGTTCTTTAAAATACAAAGCTCTCTAGACTAATGAACATTTTCTTTATTAGGATTTATAACATTTATTGATCATTTAACATCTATGTGATGTTCACTAAGTATATATTTTACATTTATCATTGTCACAACCTTATGAAGCATTTTTAATCACATTCCCATTTCACTGATGAAAAAATAGAGACATAAGGAGTTGATATATTAACTCCTCAACCCAAGGTTGTGCAGCTGACTAACAAATGGTGGAGGCAGAATTCAAAGCCAGAAGTCAGTCAGGCTCTGCAGCCTGTGATCTTGACTAATTGTTACATTACTGAATTACTTGCAAAAGCAGAACAATTGGTTCTCTCCAGTGTATGAATGCTCCTCCAACACTCCCCTCACCCCCCAGCTAACTCCAACTACCCTTTACAGGGAAAGAATATGGTGAGAGGAGAAAACAGAAAGACTACCAAGCTGTAAAAATAAAACAGGAGTAACTTTGCCAATATTTCATTAAAGTTACAAAAACCTTAAATCAGGGTTTAAAAAGGTCACAAAAAAATCTTTTTATTTACATCCCAGAACAATATCCAATTTCCCTTTCTGGACAAATATGTTGGAGCAAAGAAAGGGGTGAGGGCTTATGAAGGAACTAGCATCACGAAGTCACAGCTACACTATAGTAAACTGCCACCAGCAACTACAGAGCGATGGCTACTCAGAGAATGCCTCCCCTGATTCAGGCAAATTTGGAGCAACATTCAAGCCTCCTTTACACCCTTATCTCAGAATACAGATACAACTCCTTACTTGGCACTACAACACTATCCCCAATGCATTCTACTTATTTTACTAAGTGCTGGTACTTAGAAATGTACAGAAAGATAGGCTGTGACACAGGTCATTTTAACTCCAAAAGTTCCTCCCAGTTGTCTAGTTCCAAGACACTACCTGTGCGATGTCATCTGCACTGGTAAAGGAAAAGCTGTGGCCAGCTAGCTGATAGGCCTGAGTCTCAATGGCGTCCAGCTTGGCTTGCATGATATGCTTCTGACTTTCGCATTCTGCAGTACTAAAGCCAATTCCATTCAGTTCTAGCAAGGCCAAACAGTACTGGGAAGGCATCTCTACTTTACAGAAAATATCTGAAAGGAAAAATGGAAATTTAATGGTAAATTTAATAACCTGAGCAATTGGTCCATCAGCATCAATCAGCATCACTGAAACCACCCACAACTGCTCAAACAATCTACAGCAGTTACACAAGCTGTCATTCAAACTAAGAACAGGTGGCCAAACCAATGGAAGGCAACAAAGGATAAGTCACTTAAGCACTAGGTGCCACACCTGTCTGCAAGAGTAGAAAAGCTGGCAATGCTGTAAGCAGTCTGGACTAGAAGAAATTTCTTCTAAGACTTAGAAAGCAGTCTCTGGTCAAACCAATGTACAAGAAAACAAGACTACTGTATCCCAGGCACCTTCATGGTCCCTTGCCAATATTTTTTTGTATACTCTCGGTGGGAAAAGGCCAGCTGTCAGAACAGATCCACCCAAGAGACAAGAGGATAAGAAGAGAATCTGGAGGTCACTAAACTAAACAAGCATATCCTGAAATAACTGGGCTTTTTTTCAGATTTTATTTTTATTTATTTTTAATTATATGTATGTGTCTGTGTGTGGGTATCTGCAGGTATGTGCTGATGACTGGAAAGTACCCTGGGACCAGAAGAAAAGTGCTGGCTCTAGAGCTGGAGTGACAGGTTCTTGAGTTACAGGTTCTTGACTTGGGTGCTGGGAATTGAACTCAGGTCCTCTGCAAGAACAGCAAGCACTTTTAACCTCAGAGCCATCTCTCTAGTCCCAAAGTAATAATTTATAAGCATATTTTAATCGCTTCCCACATTGCCTCCAAAATCTTCCCCTTTCTCAGGAAACTTTAATTCCATAGGCCCTATGACCGTGAAAGCCTTAGCACTGTAGCAAACACACCCAGCACTCCCTTTCACCTATCTTTTAAACCACATAGGAGTAAGGCACTTTTAGGGTACATTTAAATAATCAAAGTTAAAAACAATAAATTTAGAGTCTTCTTGTACTTTGCTTTCTCACTGATAGTAAGTGATCTTAAAGGATAGAACAGTACTCTCTAGAAAGATTATAACTTCTTGAGCACCTGCAAGGAAGGCACTCTATCACTGCACTCCACCACTGAACTGCGGCTCAGTCCTTGGGCTTTTAACATAATTTTTTGATTGAATCTTTGGCAATTTCACATCATGCACACCAATCCTACTCATTTCCATATGCTTTCATATCCATCTTTGTAACCTCTCCCCCTCAAAAGAAAATAAAAATTAGAAAAGAAAAAACCGGGGTCAAGGGAGGAGGGGAGGGAGAGGGAGCTGGGATTGACATGTGAAGCAAGCTTGTTTCTAAATTAAATTTTTAAAAAAAGGAAGAAAAAAAAAAACAAAAGAAAAAACCAACCAATCAACTAGTCAAACAAAAAGCTATCTCTGCTCTTCTGGGCAATGACCGCCCGCTCCTCTATCAGCCCCAGCCTTCTGTGCGCCACCACTCTACTCCTCCATCTTTCCACATCTCCATCACATATTCACTCATCTTAGTGGACAGGAAGCTGCAGTATCTCATACAATATACCCTTTTGCCCAAACAGCTTTACTGGCAAATGTCCATTGTAATGAGTAGTCTAGTTCAAGGCCTCTGACTTCTGCTATGCCATCAATACCAGACTCTGAGATACCCTGTTGCTGCCTTGAGTCATGGAGATCCTGTGGCTATAGGTCCCCAGGACCAATCCCTTCATGCACACTAGCAGCTCATAGGTGGGGGAGATGTTGGGGTGGGCCAACTCAAAGCCCTGGATCTGGGTGGTAGCTAAGTTACTCAGCCCATCAGCTCTCCCCTACACACATCACCAGGGTCAGCTTTCCCGCTGGTCAGGAGAGGGGCAAGGCCAGCTTTCCCACATCTACTTCACCCTCACCACTTGCAACACCGTGCAGTGGCCAGTAAGGGCCAGAGCCAGCTCAGCAAGGCCCTTGGACATCAAAATGGCTTCAGGCTGCAGTACAGACCACAGACAGCTGCACAGCCTTTGGTGGTAACACAGGCTACTGACATCAACACTGGCCCCGGCTGTGGTAGGACCATGGATCTAGACATGGCCCTCAGCAGTAGCACACACAGGCCTAGACATCACCATGAACTTGGGTGGCAGTGCAGGCTTCTATCATCAGGCTATTCCTCATCTGCCTTTCTTCATAGCACACAAACTGTTCCACTTTTTCCTCTCCCATCTCTCTATCACATACTTGCTCGCTTCTGGCATTTGACCACCCAATCCTTGGATTTTTTGAGACAAATTCTCACTACATAGTTCAGGAGAGACTCAAATTCACTATGTAGCTCAGCCTGGCCTCAAAATCCAGACCTTCCTACTTCAGACTTCCAAGTGTTTGTTATTACAGCAAGTGCCTCCAGAACCCAGCTTATAATTCAAATAGTTAATGTCTAAAAATGACAGATCAAGACTCTAGCATGATCTTCACAAGTCAGTAGAAATGACATTCTCCAGGTCTACTGCCCTGAGGCAGATGGCCAGAGATGAGACAGGAGCTGTGATGAGCTTAAAGAGGCTGAGGTATATTAAAAAAAAAAAAAAAAAAAAAAAGCTCCTTGCCTCCTTGCTACATGGGAGCTGCTAGTGAATATTACTTCAGAAGAACATCCTCTATAAACACAGTAGTCAATGTAGACTCAGTCTCTATGACCCTGCCCTGTGGTGCTGGGAAAACAAGAGGCTTTGTGGTAGAGGTAAAATAACAAGTGTAACAATAAGATCAACTATGCCTCCTTGATCTTTACATTGATCTTCCTAAGAACCAGACAAGAAGACTTTCACTAGTTTGTTGCAGCTTCTTGTCTAGTAAATGAGGCAGCCCCAATTCAAGCCATACATGTTTAGCACATTGCTCTGCTGTTTCTGGTTACCTGTGGATCAGTTTTAAAATCTCATTATATAATTTCCTAATATAGAAGACAACTTTGATCCCTTCATCATCTTCATTATATATCATTTGTTACACTCTCTCAAATCAAGAAGTCTATCCTAGGCCAGCAGACTTCTCCACAAATCCATTGTGCCTTGAGAGAAAAGGAGACTCACATAACTTTCCTTTACTAAAGAAACTATCAATAGCTCTAAAAAGAAAATGGTTCAACTTTTAAATTATATGAAAGATCTGTTATAGGAATAAAATCATCTGCTAAAATTCAAACATATAATTGTCAACAATTGAATATGATGCCACTAATTCTAATCACTATAAGGCCAGAGGCCAGCAGATTATGGTGGAATGAGCACCAGACACATGCTTTGCAAGTAAATTCTTGGAAGACAGCATAACATTTAATATGACCATAGCTTCTCTAGTGATCACCATCAGACTGAGGACTTGTGACAGACACCATGCAATCAAAAGTATTTACTATCTGGCTTTTCACAGGAGCAAACAAAACAAATGAAAAAACCCTCGGTTTGTTGACTTCCTCAGTAGGTAACCTAGAGAATTTGCATAAAATGTGTAATTTATCCAACTGTGACCCAAGAATGGCTAATGACATATATATATTATCCCAGCCTATAACATAAAATGCCATGAACTCTACTTTTACCGTAAAGGTTTTCCTTCTGCAACAAAGAGTTGAGTTGATTCATGGAGTTGAAGATGAGAATGGATTCCACAGATGCTCTGTACCGCCCAGAATGCTCAGTGTTCACATTTAGCCCCAGGCTCTGAATCCCTTGGCCCGTCTCTATTCCTTCTAGCAGTGGAAGCTCCTGGGGGAGGAAACTGGTCACTATGCTATGGAGAGTTGGCTCCTTAGAGTCTGGATCGAGAAGCCAGCATGCCACCTGAATGAGACAGCAATCAGACAGTTTGCTTGGGATTTTTCAAAGCCATCTTTTGCATTTTTACATTAAAAGGGGAAGACAGTAAATTCATTATAATTTAATGCATTCCCATTTAACACCATTTAGTGGTCTTTCCATCCCTGTGGTTCTCTGGCTGGCCTGGTTCCGAAGCAGGTTTGAGAGCGAAAGACCTCTCAGTTAAACGAAGGCCAGTGTCTAGGCATGAAGATGAAGTCTTCTCTATTCTGACTGATTCAAACTAAGCTACATAAGAAAGATGTGCCTCTGTGGTGTTAGGTTTACTTAGCTCTTCTTGTTTCTTTGTTTGCTTTTTGAGACAGGGTTTCTCTGTTTAGCCCTGGCTGTCTGGGGCCCACTCTGTAGGCCAGGTTGGTTTCAAACTTACAGAGACCCACCTGCCCCTGCCTCCTGAGTGCCAGGACTAAAGGTATGTACCACCACTGCTTGGTCTACTCAGCTCTTTCAACATCAGAAGCCATGCATACAAGGTTTATCATTAAAAGTTAAGTTTCCAGGGGTTGGGAGAGAGTTTAGCTAGTAAAGTGCCTGCTATGAAGGCATGAGGACCAGAGTTCCATCTCCAAAATGCAGGTAAAAGCTGAGAGTGGTGGTATCACTTTCAATCTCAGCACTGGGGAAGAATAGACCCGGGGCCTGATGGCCAACCAATCTACCTATATGATAAGCCATGGGTCCTGAAGAGAGACACTATCTCACAAAAAAAAGTGGGAAGCTCCTGAGAAATGACACTGGAGGTTAACGTCTGACTGACCTTCATATGCACATCTCTATCTCTCTCTCTCTCTCTCTCTCTCTCTCTCTCTCTCTCTCTCTCTCTCTCTCTCTCTCTCTCTCTCTCTCTCTCTCTCTCTCTCACACACACACACACACACACACACACACAGAGTTATCATCCAGAGTGCCAGAAAGCCTTTCCTCCGAAGTAGAAGTCTCTCACCACAACAGCTGGTCATTTGATTGCTATTTTTAGCTTCCACTAGGAAGCCTGTAGTTTCTAATACTAGAACTAACAGATCATGAACTGGATTTATATATAATATGCAAATCTAAGCTTCTGAATCCTTTCAAAAATTATGATGACACAGTTATTTCTTCTGTATGTTAAGAATAAAATTTTGAGAAAGAAACGGTGGCTGACAGCAGAAGTCCTAGCGCCCAGGAGGCTGAGGCAGGAAGAATGCTACGAATGAGGCAAGCCTGGACTATATGGTGAGTTAGACTAAGCTACAGAGTGAAATCCTGTCTCAAAAAAAGAAGAAAAAAAGTTTTATGTGGGAATACTGAATGAGAGAATTTGACATAAAATTACTATTTATTTTTAAATGATATAATGTAAATAGTTTATCATCTTATATCAAAATACTATGGGTAATTAAATAATGAATGGAATATTCCAAGTAGTATAAGGCTTAAATCTAGAATGCTACTATAGCTATAATGAGAGACTCGTATCATCCATATTCTTGTTTGGATTCCAGAACATCAAAATTAAATGATAACTTTTATCTAGTAAACATCAGTTTACCATCTTTGTAATCCTCTCCACCCAAAACACAAAACACAACAAAAGCCTAGAGAGAAACTATGACAATTGGTGGAGATAACCTAGTGGCAGAATGTTTACAAAATGCTGAATTCAATTCCCACCACTCTATTAAAAAAGAAAGGTACCTTGTCCATACCTACTGTGGATCCCACAGACCATGTCCCCTGGCCTTCCCTTTCCCTAGTCTCCAACACCAGCAAGTACTCCCAATGAACATACCAGTCAAACAGGTCACTAAAACCAGATAACACTCAACCAACACACTCTGAAAATCCAGAGAGGAAAGAAAACCAAGGAACAATATAACCACCCAACAAACACAAAAATCAGCACCTAGACCTATAATCACCACAAACCCAGATGCCTAGATGCCAGCTTAAGAACACAGTAACAGCCAAGCCAATATATCTCCACCAGGGCACAGCTACACTACCTACCACAGCAAGTCCTGAATATTCCAATATAGATAGCTAAAGCACAAGAAAAAGACCTTAAAACCAACTATATAAAGATGATACAGGTCCTAAAAGAGGAAATTAGTAAATCCCCTAAAGAAATCCAGGAAAACACAAACAAAATTTTGAAGAAATGAATAAATCCTTCAAATAAAACAAGCAAGACACAAATAATTGGAGGAAAGGAATAAATACCTTAAAGAAAACCAAGAAAAACAAACAGTTTAACACATGAAAATGGAAATAGAAGCAATAAAGAAAACGCAAACTCAGGGAATTCTGGAAATGGAAATTGAGGAATGTGAACAGGAACTATAGAGGCAAGTTTCACTAACAGAATAAAAGGGATAGAAGAGAGAATCTCAAGAGTTGAAGACACAATGGAAGAAATAGATTCACAAGTCAAAGAAAATGTTAGTCTAAAATATTCCTGACACAAACATGCAAGAAATCTGGGACACTATGAAAAAAACAAAACCCAAGAGTAATAAGAATAGAATAAGGCACTAGAAGGAAAAATCCAACTTATGAAGGTTAACTATACCCATGAAAATACCGGCAATAAATAACCTCATACCAGTAAAATCAAAAGAAGGGAAGCACAGAGATCACCACCACCAATAACAACAAAATAACAGGAATTGATGATCAGTTGTCATTGATATTTCTCAACATCAGTGGCCTTAATCCCCTAATAGAAAGACACAAACAGAATGGAAGCAAAAACAGGATCCATCCTGCTGCTGCATACAAGAAACACACCTTAACATCTAGGATAGACATCACCTCAGAGTGAAGGGTTAGAAAAGATACTACAAGCAAATGGACCTAAGAAGCAAGCTGGTATAGCCATTTTAATATCTAACAAAATAGCCTTCAAACCAAAATTAATCAAAAGAAATGGGGAAGGATACTACATACCAAGATGACATTTCAATTCTTTTTTTTTTAAGATTTATTTATTATGTATACAGTGGTTTGCCTACATGCATGCCATACACCAGAAGAGGGCACCAAATCTCATTATGAGCCACCATGTGGTTGCTGTGAATTGAACTCAGGACCTCTGGAAGAGCAAGCAGTCAGTGCTCCTAACCTCTGAGCCATCTCTCCAGCCCCCAACATTTCAATTTATTTACAAGGGCTGGAATCAGTAAAATAGAAACAAAGAGAATAATACAAGGAATCAATGAACCAAAGTTGCTTCTTTGAGAAAATTAACAAGACAGATAAACTAACTAAAAAGATGGAAAGAGACTATATAAATTAGCAAAATCAGAAATGAAGAGGCAGATATAACAAGAGACACCAAGGAAATCCAGAAAATCACAAGGACATACTTTTAAAACATGTACTCCACTGAATTGAAAATTATACAAGAAATGGATAATTTTCTTCATAGGTACCACTTACCAAAATTAAGATCAGATAAATAATTTAAATAGACCTACAACACCTAGTGAAATAGAAGCAGTCATTAAGTCTCCCAACCCAAAAGAGTCCAGGGCCAGATGGTTTTAGCACAGAATTCTACCAGAGTTTCAAAGAATTGATGCTAATATTCTTCAAATCAGTCCACAAAATATAAACAGAAGGAACGTTGTCCAATTCATTTTATGAAGCCACAGTTATCCTGATACCCAAACCACATAAAGACTCAACAAAGAAAGAAAATCTCCCTTGTGAACATACTTAAAAATACTCAATAAAATACTTGTGAATCTAATAGAAGACGACATCAAAAAAGTCATGCATGAAAAAGTAGCCTTCATCCCAAAGATGTAGGGATTGTTCAGCATACAAAAGTCAGTAAATGTAATCCACTATATAAATAAACTGAAAGGAAGAAAACACACACGCACACGCACACACACACACACACACACACACACACACACACGATCATTTCATCAGATGCCAAAAAAGCCTTTGACAAAATCCAGCACTCCTTCATGATAAAAGTTCTTGAAAGACTGGGGATAAGAGGAATATATATAAACATAATAAAGGCAATTTACAGCAAGCCTATAGCCAACATCAAATTAAATGGAGGGATATTCAAAGCTAAAATTCTAAAAGAAAAATATCCCTTTATATTTGACATTTTGCTAATAACTGTTAAAATAGTAAGTATCATTTTCAACTTTGATAGCAGCACATGTAGAGAAATGGTGTATCTTTAAGTAATCTCGATAAGGCAACTGATTTAAGTATCAAATGTATACTATAGTAATGTAAGCTACCCCTCCTTGATGACTGAGCATCATAAAGGAACATCACACTTTGCTATTGTGCAAAACTGTTCTCAGGGACTAGTAATGTTATTGATCTCTAAACACTTAAGCGCACTCCCTTTTGACATCTTATATCTATGCATAGCTCCTATATTCTCTTACCTTCACAATATTTGAAAACTCTTGGTATCATCCTCTTAAACCAAACAGTTCACATTTCACTTCTAATTTACTGTGGTATAAAAATTCATAGCTTATAACCAAAACTAAAGGCCTTCTTTTTAATCTCTGAGGAAGAACATGACCTTTAATATTTAGAATATTTGATATTTCTGTGTTCACCCACAGATGCATTTGGTACACAATGATATATTCTGGGTGGATGAGACATTAAACTGCTGAAGCTAAGGACATGTATAGTTAACCCTAAGCATTAACGATGCTGCAGTCTATAAAGTTACATGTAAGACAGAACCTTGGGATCTTCATAACTGGGTTCCAGGGAGACACCACAGGACAGGAGGAGGACTTTATAGCTCTGGATGAAGTCATAGGTGACCACAGTCCGCTCTTTGTCAGATTTCTTTTGCAAGCAGGATTGAAGGTGCTCCATCCTCTCTTCCACAGTCAATGTTGTATCCAGAGGAGGTGGGGCCAAACTGGGACTAATTTCTTGGAAGAGAAACAGTCTTAATGTAGAAATTACTCATTCATTTGAAGCAGTAGTCTTTAGTGGAAAGACTGAAAAAGAGTCAGAAATCCAAGGATCTGATTCCAAACAACTGCTTGGTCAAGTCATAGCAACTATGTGATAAAGTACTTCATAAACTAAATGGTGGTTTAGACTAGATTTATAGTGTTTTATTTCATTAGGTGGGTAAAAATTCTAGGTACCAAGATTTCTAATAATAAAATTATATTTTCAGAACAGAGTTCAAGAAGTAACATACACTGTTGTATCAAAAATAAAAGGAGTTCAAGTAGCTACTCAGCTAACACACTGCTGTCTGAGAGTGGAAAGATCTCACTGAGGAGCTGACACTGTATGCCATCCTTCCTGAATGCCGCTGTCCCAACTGCGGAGCAACAGACTATGTAATCAGATCCCAAGGTATTTCTAGATTGCATCCTTCCCTTCCAAAGGCTCCTCTAACAGTCTCAGAATTCAGCAACCACCTTTCTCTAGCTCAGCACTGCCCTGGATGAACTCTAGAAAGAGCAAGAAGAAACTGCTACAGTCTATTGTTAAGGCTTCCTATAGCAGGCAGTAAGGAGCAAAGAGGTGTTTCTGAAAGTATTTATTCTGGTCTGTAGGCATGGCTCTAGGTAAGAACACTTGTCTAGCAGTACAGGGCTCTGGGATCAGTTCCCAGCACAACAGGAAAGGAGGACTAGAAGGAGGGTATAAGCAAGGGCACAGTGAAACCACCAAACTAGTCCATCCATGGGCAGAAAGGAAGATTTACCGGGGATTCAAACTGCTAGGCTATCTGTTAGGGCAGAGAACAACAAAAAAGTGGGAAAAGGTTTGTCAGTTTTAAGAGGATGGGGGGGGGGGAGTGCCCGCCAGAACAGCCTGGAAACTAGGAAGGGGAGGGAACGGGCTTGCTAGTTGCAGGCTTGAATCAATTGCAAACTAGATGCCCATTACCAGAGGCAGTTGCCTATAGGGGACAGGTAAGAAGTATTGGCTTTCCCTGACAAACAGAAACCCAAGATGTCTGAGGAATGCTGGAATGCTGAATTTAGGTTTTTGTTTACCCAGAGTCCAGCCTGAATTGAGCCCAGACTGTCATTTTTAGAACACTGGCAATGACACTGCCATTTCTGGGGCCTACTTTGGACCCAAAAGAGGGACAAAAGGAGGGAAAGAGAAATTCAATCTCATTAGTATGTATGGTTTTTCATACATTAGCTATTCTCTTAATAAATATTTTTAATCCTAAAAATAGTCTATGTAATGTCTGCAAATTATTCTCAAATATTTTTTTAAAAATCTCAAAAAAAAACAAAACAAAACAAAATAACTCCCTTAATAGATGGCATAGAGCATATGTGACTTAGCCAAGTGCCAATGACTTACCGGAATGCTTTTGTTCCTTCTGCAGTGACAAGTAATAGGCATCCCTTCCACCCCAGCACACTGCTAGTCCAACTACCACGACACCATCAGAGCCATGGACAGGAAAGCCATCTTCTTCAGCAGAGGTCTCCTGAGGGGAGCTAACTAAAGGAATCCAAAGTAAAACTGTCAAAAACTCCAACATTCAGGCATCAAGCAAACTATTAAAACTATGATAACCAAAGCCTTTACTTCAGCCATCATGATGGTATATAATTTATAATCTCAGCACTTGGGAAGAGGAGGCAAAATGATTATAAACTCAAGGCCAGCCTGGGCTATCTGACCAGACTCAGTCCCCAAAATATGCAAGCCAACAAACAGTCTGCTTATCCTAGCTAGGTTTCCAATGCTGTGACAAGCACCATGACTCAAATGAGAGGGTTGGTTTCAGCTTACTGCTTATGATCTATTGCGAAGGGAAGTCAGGACAGGAACTCAAGACAGGAATCAGAGAAAAGACCATGGAGGAACAATACTAACTGGCTTGCTCCTCATGGTTTGCTCAGCCTGTTTCTTATACCACTCAGAAAGAACCACCTGCCCAGAGGTGGACCAGCCCAATGGGCTGTGCCCTCCTACATCACCCAGGTGTTTTTTTCAGTTGAGGTTCTGTTTCTCAGATAACTCTAGCTTATGTCAAGATGACAAAAATTGGTTAGCACAATACTTGGTGAGCAAAAAATATACAACTGTAAAAAATGGATTATTTGGGTGATCATTTTCAGGTGTATGTAAGCTTTTAGATTTCACATCAATTAAGACACCCGTGACCATGAAAACAATGCACCACAGCTTGCCTAAAATAGATCTATAATGACTAAGGAGGAACCACTAGGTAAAAAAGCTATTTTTCAAGTTTCTATAACAAATAAAGACCATATGCACATACACACTCACACACACCTTTATAACATTCACCAATTCTTAGTCAAAAGGACAAAGAGTTTTATTGTGAGCAATTAAGCATAACTTTTGTATTTACAGTCAACATATTTTTCTAAATTAACATCTACTTCCAAAGGTCAAAAACAAACAGATCTAATTTACAATTATAATCTCAATACCTGGAAGATACTGGTACATAGGAAGACAATACATACTTACTAAGTTTAAGTGAACTTATGTCTCCATAAGAAGTTCGATATAGAACTTGGGCTCAAATTTTATGCTTGATGGATTGGGAATAGAAAATGCTATACACTAAGAGCACATAGAATCTACCATTCACACATATGCTCCAAGGACTGAAGGTCAGACAAATACTAGCACCTTAATGATAAACACATAAATACAGAGCTTTATGAAATCTAATCAAACCTCTGATTTCCACAACAGATTGGCAAGCTGACTAGGGTTACTTCCCAGTTACAGAGCAAGATGTTCAAGGCATCATTTGACCAAAAGTTCAACTCTGTAACCCTGAAAGGCTCTGGAAGGACTCAGAACCAGCACTGCAGTATAGTTTCATCAAGAGGGATAAAACTTGAGATAATTTCTGGAAAGTTCAGCTACAGTACCCATCTACTTTTATAATGAAGTAGGAGCAATTTGTGAGTACTAATGACTAATAAAAACCACTTGTAAATTAAGGCACCTTAAAGTATGATGTTATCCAAAACATATATTATTTTAATGAATTTTACATACGCTACATAGACCTCTTATAATGGAGGGCAATTATTAGGGACTAGCTAAGCCAAATAAACAAAAGCTACACATATATCGATTTAGATTATTAAGTGGACATACTCATTCAATTTGAATAAGTTATATATAACATCTAAAATTTAAAAATTAACTCTCTTTACCAATGCAGAAAAATTTTAAAAATCCTTACCTTGCTTCAACCTTCCCCCTATAGTAGTGGTTTTGGAAGATGTTGGACTTCTAATCTTTTCACAAGCCAGAGAGATGGAAAAGCGCTTTTGGCATTGCCACTCCTTCACAAACGTCTGAAACAGAGTGTGGTCACTTGCTACATCAATTATGGCCAAGCTTTCGGAGATGCACGAGGCTGGAGTTGGCTGCAGTTCATCCTGAGAGAACTGCAGAGAAAAACTAGTATCTCCAACTGAACCATCGTCTTTGGAGCTGTCTCTATGCTCTTGACTATCTGAAGGAGAGCCAAATAAACATCTTTCACCTGGCAGAAAAACACTGTCAGCTTTCTGATGGTTTACAGATGTTCCAAGAATCTCTGGAAATGGCATCTTAGACGCAGAAGCAAGAATGGGTGTAGGAGGAATGAGGCCATTGTCATCAGCTGTGTCACTTTCTTTACAAGCTGAGGGATATAAGGTCCCACCATGCCTGGTGTTATTCCCTACCCCCTCATTCCTGTTTTGAACTTCATTACTGAGAATAAGTGAAGTTCTCTGAACTTGAATGGTCTCCAAATTTGGATTCATTTCCTGTCTCTCATTTAACTCTGTGCCGTTTCTTTCAAAACAAGATAAACTTGCCTGTGTTAATTTGGGTCTTTCATTTTCTAGAGGACTAGACCCTTTGTCTAAAATTCTTTGCAGTTCTGGACTTAAGTCAAATGATGCTCCTGACCAAGCGAATGAATTATCTTGATTTGTCTCAGTGAGTTTGGATATTTGGGCCCTTTCAATTTTATCTCCTCTGACCACTTTTCCTTGAGGACACTCATCACCCAGCATTGCAGAATCACTGAGTTCTAATGTCTTAAGGGCTACTGAGTTACAATTCTCTTGGATATGAAATGCGGACATATTGTCCAAGGCTTCAATCATCTGAGCAGAATCCACCTCTGAAAATATAGCAGATTCACCACTGGAACAAGCCACCTGTCGCTGAATACCCTGATGTTCGTTCACATTTGCCTTCACGACTGGGTCTTCTGGTGGGCACGGAGAACTGCTGAGATGGCTTAGTGTCATTTCAGAAAAGAGGGGCTGCTTTGCCTGTACATCAGGTGACTGTCCTTTTACTAAGCCATCTTCACCAAAACTGTCAAATAGTATACTGTCACTCATATTCAAACTGGTTTCAGGCAGATTTTCTTCCTCCAAACCAGTAGGAGTTCCCACTGGAGGAGCCAGAGGTTGTACTGGTTTAACCATTTCTTGTGTTTCAAAACCCTGAAGAAAACTGTTTAGCTGGGAATCAGTAACAGACTGCTCATTCGCTCTAAAGCAAGGGCCATTTTCCCCCTGTGGTGTTGGAGAGTGGAAAATGATGCTTTCTGGAGTTAGTCTACCAATGCCCTTTTCAGGGTTCTGTTTTGTGGTCTCCACACTCTTGCTGTCCAAACGGTCTGTGTCAGCTGCTCTTTGGAAGTGCTGATCATCTCGAGTACTGTGACACTCGTTCTGAAATAAGCTCCCTGAGTTCCCAGTGTCAGAGTCCTTCTCTGTTGCCACCATTGTTCTTTGCTTGGCATGTTCAGTTGCCATCTGTTCAATTATTTTCTCTGACTGAGTATCCAGATAGAAGCTATCTCCAAAGTCACAGGGGGCTAGGTTAGAAGCATGAAAATGTTCAGTTTTATTTGTTGCATAAGCATCTGTTTTTTCCTGTATTCCAGAAGAATTTAGAAGATGCTCATGCTGGCCACCTGCTTGACTGAGTTCTGCAGCTAACTGCAGTAATGCACTAGGTGCCTTACTTTTGCCTGTATTATTTCCCAATGCCCGACAGTGATTTGACTCATCTTTATGAAGCTTTATGCTTCCACAGTTGATAGTTGAAACATCATTTGCATCTCTGGCCATGTAACTAACTGCTTCACAGGACACTTGTCTCTCTATTAATGTTTTCTGCTTGGTGCAAGTGTTTGTCTGTTTGTCACACTGATTTTCCAGGCACTGGCTAACTGGATGGGTGTCATGGTGTTTCACAGAAACATTCTGACTTTCTGTACCATTCTCTATGAGTATCATATTTATCTTTCCTGTCTCAGTATCAGCCAATCCTCTTCCATTGCTAGCAATGCCAGGAGACTGACCAGTCACATTTTTACTCTGAGATCCTGAAACGAAATGTTCTACAGCACCATTACTTCCTGTTTTTTTCCTTAGGCAAGGCTGCTGCATTTGTAAAGGGAATGAGGTTTTGTTGTATTTTTCCTTGGCACAAAAAGATACAGTTTTTGTAAGTAACCCTGAACTTCTAAATTCTATATTCTGCTTGTCTAAGGAAAGTGGCTCTTCACATAGAGTAGATCTGTACACAGTGTGTCCCTGGAAATCATCTTTATGATGATTAGCCCCGGAGTCATGCACTGGGCTACTGACCCATGATTTTTTTCGATACTTTCTGTCTTTCCAAGATGGGAAACTGATATTCGTCTGCTCTGAACTAGCACTCAAAGCAGCTTTTCTTGTTTTCTCCGATGAGAAAGCTTGCAGAACTTCCTTAGTGTTTTGTTGTCCTCCATTCACAGACATTCGAAGCTTTTCTTTGTTTATACCCAAAGTTCGTTTTCTTGCTCTGCAAATGAAATGTGGCTGGTGCTGGTGATTCCCCTGGAACAAACAGAGGGACTCTGCATGCTCTTTGTGTTCACCTAAGCCTTGTGCTGTATCTGGTAATGGCTCATCATTAGAATCACTTGCTCTCATTCTGTTTCTGTTCTTTGATGTCATCCTTTTATGAGAACTCTTAGTCTGTGATTGAAGTGTGCATTCATTTACTTCTGACTCACTACTGGTCAGTGAATATGTGCTAGAACTCAAGGATAAATTTGGATCCCACTGCACTCCCATTTCAAGTAAGTCCTGCTGCAGAATTGTTTTAGCTTCCTCCACTATTAAGGCTGCTGCTTCCCTTGCAGATAAACCTTTTCTGCCAGTCACCCAAATGGTTTTCATATTCCGACGTTCTTCGGCTGCCTCCTCTTCTTCATCTACTGCCTTTCGGGCACTATTCAAGGACACGAGAAAAGGGGTAAATTAATGCTTGGATTCACACACTCATACCACAAACCCATTCTATCTGAGCTGATTAAGGGAACGGAAATGACAGAATAGCAAGAGACAGAAGCATGCGGGGTGGGGGGGGGCGCTCATGGTACTTACATTCTAGTTGGAAAAAACTATAAAATAAATGTTTAAAATATATTCTGTCAACTGGTGTGAGGGTTGTACAAAAGTTAAGTATTGGAAGAGGCAGGTGGTCTGACAATTTTAAATGGCATAATACAGGAAATCTCTACTAGAACAGATTCCTTAAGCAAGAGTCTTAAAAACTGAGGGTTAAGGCTGGAGAGATGGTCCCGCAGTACTGGCTGCTCTTTCAGAGTACCCAGGCTCAATTGCCAACGTCCACATGGCAGCTCACAATCTGTAACTCCAGTTCCAGGGGACCCAACACATTTTTCTGACCTCTGTGGGCACTGCATAATGTGGTAGACAGACACAGATACAAGAAAAATACCCATACACATTCAATACATAAATAAATCTTTTTTAAAAAGTGAGAGTCAGAATTTTTTTCATTGAAAATAATTTCTCTCACAATATAAACTCTGAACAAAGTATCTGAAGGGACTAAAATGTGAACAAAGAAAGAAAACCCTAGAAGGAGATGAGGCTTAGGAGGAAGAAATGCCAGAGTGGATTTTCACACATTTCTCAGAGGGCAGGATCTAACCAGTACCATGGAAGAACCTGGACATTACTGGGTGACTGAATTCAGAAAGAAAAATGTCTAGAAATGGAAATGTGAACCAGAAAAAATAAACCCAAATTCTTCATATAAATTGTATCATATCTGGCTCTATGTCATTGGTTCTCAAACTGTGAGATATCCTGCATATCAGATAGTTACATTACAATTCATAACAGTAGAAAAATTACAGGTATGAAGTAGCAATGAAATAATTTTGTAGTTGGGGATCACCACATGATGAACTGCATTAAAGGGTCACAGCATTAGGAAGGTTGAGAACCACTACCTAAGTAATGCCTACAAGGGCATATTCAAATAACTTGTTACCAGTCTGAGCCACTGGTGCTGGCAAGATGGCTCAGTGGGTAAAGGTGTGTGCAACCAGACCTGACACCTGACTTCATTCCCTAGGACTCAAAAGGTGAGAGGAAAGAACCAGCTTCCCACAAGCTGTCTTTACAACTAACAGAGAATTTAGCTACTGCTCACCACAGGGAGAGAAAACTGGAGAGTAAGCTCTTCTGGAAGATAATGGTCTAGAGCCCAAAAGGTGAAATGGTTAGTTATATAACTGAATGCTAGGAAAAGGACAGGAGTGACAAAAAATAAGTGAAGTTACGATGGCTGAGACTTCTTGCTTCCAAGCACATGAAGTAACCTCCCAGGTAAAACAAATGTAAGCCAACAACAGGTTTAGGAACTATCACAGTTTGCAGTTTGCTGTCTCTAGCATCATACATGCCAGTGAGGCAAACTGTGGCAAGAAATCTTATGGAACGGTCCTATGGCGTGCATCAAGCAGCAGGCTGCCAGCATGTACATGAGTCATATGGGTGGAAGGCCCAGCCAGGCCTCTGATGGCTAAGGTCCAGTCAAAAACTTAGCAATGAGACTAAAGTCCGATTTTCAAATACATACAGATGCAGGTTACACCACCTTTCTATCCTCACCCTCTACAGAGGCAAGGGCAAAGATAAAAACTTAATGCGCAGGTCTGTATGCTGGGGCACAGGAGAAGGGAAAAAGAGAGGAGAGGAAGTTCCATAACTGCTATTCAGACAGTGGGTAGAAGGTACAGGACACCTAAAATCTTCAAGAACCAGACCAAGCAAAATACAAACACAATTTACCACAACTTTCTAAATTTAAAATTGCAACAACAAAGTAGAGATGACCTGGAGAGAAAGAAATATGGTAAATGTCATCAATACTCATCAAATACATGAGCAAACTCACCATTCATAGCTACAAAATATGAATAGGACTGAGTCATTGATCCAAAGAAAAAGATTTTCAATATGGTTCAGATGCAAAGCTCAACTACTACAAAGAGTAGTACAAAACATTACCAATACAAAGGGATTCAAAAACTAAAGAGGAAGAGATTCTCAAACAAGCTGAAGCAAGAAGGTAGCAAATGATACCTAATCCAGGACCAGATATAATATGAGTCGAAAAGAGCTTAAGTGTGATAAAGAGTGCAGTTAATGCTCAAAACTATAATCACACACACACACCAAGTAGTTATGAATGGTTGTGAGGCAAAACTACAGAGAATAAACTGAGCCAGAAAGAAATATCCGAAAAATAGCAGACTAAAGGAGAACCATGTCTGTGCATCTAAAGTGGGGTAAGAAAGGACCTAATGAACATAAGAATATATTCCAGCCATTAGACCTTAGAATCGCAAACATACCTGGTCTATACTAATCATAAGTCTAACAGGCCTTGCTGGTCTGTTAGTGCTAGATCATATGCTTTTTACATGTTTACATAATGAAGTCTCCAGAACTCATCAGGATAGGAATTGGAGACTCTAGACAGGCAGATATGCAAGAGTTAAAGGAAGGTGAGCAGGAGAGAACAAGACAGGAGCATTGCTATGGCTGTTGGTGAGAAACAGTAATACATGTTCAGTGAGAGACCCTACAAGGGAAGAAGCAACAGGACCATAGAGAAGAACACCTGAATCTTCTTCTAGCCTCTGAACACACACAGCCATGGGCACCTGTTCATACTCATGTACACATACATATACCATACACATGTACATAAAAAACTGAACTTTTGGTTGTCAAAAGAAAAAAGGTAACAAAGTGATACATTGTGAGGAAACATTTGACACATACATACAGTAGGAGGCTCAAAACTGAAATCAATTTGAAAAAAATTATTTTTAAGAAAGAAAAAAAGAACCATACAAATCTAACGGTAAGACCTACTCAGACAAGTCACAAAGATCTAACATTGATCCTGAAGCACATAAAAGATATTCAGGGTAATTCACACTGCAAAGTAACACTATGCGGAGCTACAATGACAAAATTGGCCTTCCACCAGTAGGCTAATAGAGAAAATGCAACCCCGGGTGACCTTCCTGAGGGCAGTTCCAAGCACCTAACAAAGCTTATACATGTACCTTTTGAAATGCCATGCATGCCTAGGAACCCATGCCACTGAATTACTCCCAACAATATGAAAATTCACATGCAGAGAGAAGAGTAATATACTGCAGACTGTGGACAATGCTAACAAACTGGAGGCAATCTGAATTCCAGTGGATTTTCTGGCTTTTAATGTATTAGAATGGGAAACCAGGCACAAATACACTAGTATTTTTATAAACCAATAGCTAGAGCCTAACAATTTTCATCAGTTGGTCCACTATCTTTTTTCTAATGAAGCCTAGAATCCAGTAATGTGTCTAGTAGCTTTACTCCACAGTCTGTCTTAATTGGAAGTGCCTCCTTAGTCTGTTTTTCACGATTGTAATATTTCTGAAAAACTCTGGGCAATTGTTTGTAGATTGTCTTTCACTCTATGTGTGCAACTTTTCCTTATTATTAAATCCATGTTATGTATTTGGCTAAAAACAGTTTATTGTATAACAACGTGTTGGGTGTTCCTTAAAAAAAAAAAACACTGTAGGGGTAGACTACAAGTATTCTCAGTTCAAAAAAGAAAATGGTAAGCATGTTAGGTGATATTTACATTAATTATCTCCACTTAGCCTTTCCACAATGTAGACATATTTATTCTACATTTACATGATAAAAAGAGTAGTTGCATCCTCAGTATACTACACAAAGCATGATATTGATTAGCTTTGTTATTCACAGCAATAATTTTGATGAATTAATGTTCTAGACTCTCAGATAATCACGGCAGTATCAACCTATCAACCTTACCACAAAAGAGAAGGAAGCCTCAAGATGTGCTTACAAACAATGAGCAAGAACTTTCAATTGATTTTTTTTTTAATGTATACTGCCTTCAGATGAATCATGGAAGACTTATAGGTCATCTGTAGTGTATGATCACCATGCTTGTCTACACCTGATCTTCTTCACCTCGAAAACTACTAGTACATGTCTTGGGCATACATATTTATCTCCAAAGAATCTATGAAAATGGGAGGCTTATTCTAGGTAAAGCAGTCAGTCAGAGGCACATCTCAAAGAGATGAGACACTAATTCTAAGACAGACCTAATTCTCAGACAGATTGGGTTTTATACCCTAGAGCTAAAGATATTCAGTTTACAACATTACTTCAGAATTCGTCCCAGCTATAGAACCAGAACAAGCAGGTGTGCTTGTACATGCTGGAAACCCTAGCACTAGGGAGGCCAAGATGGGAAAATCACAATGTCAAGAACAGCTGTGTTATTATATAGTAACACCTATCAAAATATGTAATTCATTAGTTAGTTAATTGAAGAACTGGAAAGGACTACTAAAGGTGACAGCAATGAGAAATAGCAGCTAGTCAGTTCACTAAGCATAGTGGCAATGTCAGTAGATTGAAAGTCACTCCTCTAATTGCCACAGCCATGCAATAACTCATGTCACAAGAACAATCAAAGCCCTAACTAATCTGCCATTATCAAGGAAAATTAAAATATGTTTTCTTAAACATATAAAATACATTCCTAAAAGTCTTGAAAATATACCAATAAATTACTTAAAGTAAACACAACTCTGTATAATGCCCTAATACAATAAAAATTTTCATTACAGCCCATATGTATGCCTTACAAATATCATGCACTACAAATGCATACATTAAACCCTATAGTTTTGGGGAAAAAGTCAGTTGAGACAGACTACTATATACTATATAGAGGTTGACAACTGAACATTGATAAAAATTATAATGTAAGAGACCACCATAGCTACAGTATTTGCACCCATCACCAACTCAGAGGTATCTTTCTGGAAGATGCACACTCCCAAAAGAGCCATGCATTGAAACTAGAAACCTGGCTCGTTACATTATCACTGTTCTATTGCTGTAAGGAAATACCATGACCACAATAACTCTTATAAAGGAAAACATTTAATTGGCGCTTGTTTACCGTCTCAGAAGCTTAGTCCATTATTATTGCGGGGAGCACGGAGGCACACATAGCACTGGAGCAACAGCTAAGAGCTTTACATCCTAATCTGTATGCAGAGACAGAGATAGAGACAGACAGACAGGGGCGGGCAGGACGGGAACACTGGGCCTGGCATGGGCTTTAGAAATCTCAAAGCCCACTCCCAATGACACCTCCTACTCCTTCTCAAATAGTGCCACTCCCTGATGACTAAGCATTCAAATAGATGAGCCTATGGGAGCCATTTTTATTCAAACCACCACAATCATAAGGAAGCTTTTTTTTAGTTTTTTCGAGACAGGGTTTCTCTGTATTGTTTTGGAGGTCGTCCTGGAACTCACTCTGTAGACCAGGCTGGCCTCGAACTCACAGAGATCCGCCTGCCTCTGCCTCCCGAGTGCTAGGATTAAAGGCGTGTACCACCAACGCCCGGGTCTAAGGAGGCCTTCTTACACCACTGCTTTGTAATTTTTTTCAGTTTTAGTAAGGATGCAGTAAAAAACCATGCACTCTAAAACATCATAAAAATGTCCCTGGAGAGAAAGAACCACAATGTGGACACAGGCCAACATTCCACACCTAACAGTTATGGAAACAAATACCACTCAAAACAATTTTCTGCCCCTTTAAATGTCATTCCACCTCAAACCTTAAAATTACTAAAGAGTAAATACAGAAGACAAAGTCAAGAGGCTTTTAAAAGGCCTAATTAAGTTATTCCTTGATTATATGTTAGTCTAGGCAGACGTGTTGTTAGTCCATCCCCCTTCACACACATCAAGGATTCCTCCCTAACAAACTGCATTGAAGGCCCAGTGTTCCAAGAACATTTAAAGGAGTGTACTGAACCCATGAGCCTTGGAGAGGTAAGTCATGGGAATCAAATCTACCACAGCAGAGAGAAAGCACTGGTGCCTTACACTCAGACTCAGAAGACAGAGAAACTCACCACCACTTTACACACGCCTTTCCAATCATGAAGTGTATGAAGTAGAAAACAAAAAGTAACTCTCAAGAGAAAAAGGTAGTCCCATTTTCTGACACAGCGAGTATACACTAAGGTTGATGAGCTGCCATCTAATAACACTGAGACAGACACAGACTTCGTTACCTTTTGAAAGGCAGAGCATTCTTCAGAACCACCTCCACCTCCGCAATATTAGCTCTGGCAAGGTCTGCTACAGTGAGAAAGCCAGAGGCATACAGGAACCTGGCTCTCTGGGCATTCAGTAAGGACACCCGGATGAGGTCACACAGCTCCCTCTGGATGCCAAAGGTAAGACGCTTCTGAAACTGGGAAAGTAGTAGTTCCATGTTGTGCCAGCCCAGACGGTTGGAAAACACTGTAATCATTCCTAGAACAGTTGGAATGTTTGTTGAATTAAAAATTGCTTTTAGACTAATTCTCTGTGCATGTATATATAAACATGTATGTGCATGTGTATAGATACACATATGTGTTTATACATGTGTGTATGCACGTATTTGGTTTTAGTTTGGCTTTGCTTTTTCTGCAAAATGAATGCTTTAACAGGGACAAGGGACAAGTTAAAGGAGCAGACAAATATTGGCTAGCTATGCTCATAAAGAGCAAAGTAAGCACATTAGATGTCATCTCATTTATTCTTTCATATTGTATGTATACATTTTACCTATGAGTGTCCATGTATGCACAGTTAGAGGCAAGAGATGGATATCAGGTATCTTCCTCTCTTGCTCTCCACTTCATTTTGTGAGGCAGGTCTCTCACTGAATTTGGGGTCACCAACTGACTGGACTAATTAGCTAGCAAGCCCTAGGACTGGATAATAGACATCCATCACTGTGCCCAGCTTTGTGTGAGGGTGTGGGGATCTGAACTCCGGACCGCATGCTGGCATAACAAATCTTCTCTCAAGGTCCATATTATTTATTCCTACGTCTGAACTTAATGTTTGGATCCTAAGACACAGCACATATACACAAAGAGAATAAGCCCCCCACCCCATTCTTGTCTACTCCTCTCACTATCTCTCTTATTTTTTTTTCCTGTTTCTTTTCTTAATGAAAAGAGAACTCTAACAAAACAGGAGAAAGACTCTTTCTTGGATAAATGATTTAAAAATTCAAATGTTGAGAGAATTATTTTCTTCAAAGAAAGGCTGCACCCACTTGAAATAAAGAGATCACAACAGTCAAGTAGCACCCATAGAAGTCGCTGTTCCATAAGAAAACTGATCTCTGATGCCAGTCACTTGACTACTGAGTCCTTCCCTTCATTCTACCCTCTGCCTAGATCCTGTACACAGCATCCCTCCTATGCACATTTTCACAAACAAGTTCTTACATATGAAGACACAAAGCCTTTAGTAGCCCTGGGTTTCCTTCCTAAGGGCTAACAAAGATTCTTTAGTAAAACCAGATCCAGAATCTACCTGTTTGTGTAACATAAGAGTGTTTCCATGATATTTAGAAGGGTCAGGTCTACAAATCTCTCTTCATCTGCAGCCTCTTTTTCAAAATCTCTTATTAATCAGTACTAAGAGGAAAGGAATTCCATTGAGAACTTGTTTCTCCTTGTAAAGGAGGAAGAGGGAGAGACAAGAGAAAAGATGTACCATTAACAAGTCACTAGGAAACAGAAGAGGAATAAGGGTGAGACCCAGCCTGATGTTGGCTCTCTATAGAATACTTGTAATTTAAGAAAGTGGTGTGCCCAAATGGTAAACTAACAATAGTGTAGAGGCTACCTTAAATGCCCTTCCCAATTGCAGAGAGGGATGAGTGATGAGCAAAGGGGTCAAGACCTGGCTAGTGAAACCCACAGACAGCTGACCTGAACAAGAGGGAGCTCTTGGACCCCAGACTGATGGCTGAGAGGCCAGCACGGGGCTGACCCAGATCCCCTAAATTTGGGTGTCAGCAAGGAGGCCTGGGCAATCTATGGGGTCTTGGGTAGTATATCAGTATTTATCCCTGGCATACAAATGGAGTTTGGGAACCCATACCACATGGAGGAATGCTTTCTCAGCCTGGACACTTTGGGGAGGGCCTAGGCCCTGCCCTGGATGAAATGACAGACTATGGAGATGCCCCATGGAGGGTCTTACCCTCCCTGGGGAGTGGAGTATGGATTGGGTGGGGGTTGGGGAGTAGATGGGGGTTGGGGGGGTGGGAGGGAGAGGAGGCTGGGATTGATATGTGAAACAAACTTGTTTCTAATTTAAATTAAAAAGAAAAAAGAAATTTGTGCTGGTAAGCAAAAGAAAGATGCCTTTCAAGCAGGTTTTTTATTAAGGAAAGGGATCATAAAAAGGGGAAAGGGAAGTGGGGAGACCAGCCTCCAGAGACAGAAGCAGCAGGAGAGAGGAAAGAAGAAAGAGGGAAGAGGGGGAAAGAGGAGAAAGAGAGAGGGAGGAGGGAACAGACAGAGAGAGAGGGAGAGAGAGAGAGAAGGATGGGAGGTAGGCAGGGCCCTTTTAAAAGGGAACATAGTGAATGTGCACAGGTGGTGCTCTTAGTGGCTACAGCTGTCAGAATCCCAAGAACAGGCCAGTACAGATGTCTAAATACTAACAGGGCTACTGCACCCAGGGGCACCAGCGTGACATCTGTTGAAGTCATTGAGAACAGCAATTTCAGAAAAGCTTAAATAAATAGAAATTTTCTTAAAAAGTAATCTTTTGTTTTGTTTTGTTTTTTGGTTTTTCGAGACAGGGTTTCTCTGTGGCTTTGGAGGCTGTCCTGGAACTAGCTCTTGTAGACCAGGCTGGCCTCGAACTCACAGAGATCCGCCTGCTTCTGCCTCCCAAGTGCTGGGATTAAAGGCGTGCGCCACCAATGCCCGGCTTCTTAAAAAGTAATCTTAAGCAGGCATGTTAATACACACTTTTAAATCTAGTACTCAGAAAGCAGAAGCAGGTGGATCACTGTATTTGAGGACGGTCTGGTCTACATAGAAAGTTCCAGGCCAGTCAGAGAAACACAGTGGGACCCTGCTTAAAAAAAAAGAATCTTAACAAGCATAAATCACAGAATTTTAGATAAACGTGACATATTTCATCTAACTGACCTGCATAAACAGCAGCCGACTGTTGCAAAGATTGAATCTGGCCACGATTACATCCATATTTCTGATTAATTTCCTTTAAGGGAATTTCACTTATTAAATCCAATAACACAAGACTTGTGAAAAACCTAAAAATAAATCAAGACTGTTGTAAGAGATCACATGTAAATGTGACATATACTGCAAACCAACTACATACCGAAAAGGTAGCAGAGTGGTCATCCCCATCTGGGAGGATGACAGACAGACAGACAGACAGAGGGCTGGTGAGCAAATCCTCAGATCACAGTAAGTTTTACACCCTTTAACCATAGCTAAGAACTAATATCAGTGTAACAAAAAGTTCCCACATTTCAATATTATTAACTGATTTCAAGAAATAATACTTGGTTTAAGAAATGGAATGACACAAAATTTAAAAGATTCGATACATGGATATAAGATGAATAGAATTTCACCATCCTAAGCACTGCCACATGTATATTATGTATCAGTTATCACCATATTTGTTCATATAATTCTAAGATTTTAAAGGCATAAACCACTTACACTGTAATAAAGAAAATTGTTCTCATAAAAAAAAGATGAATAGAATTTCAGACAAATGATAGTATCTAATTATAAAATCCAGATCTGATTTGAAACAATTGACACAAACAATTGAAGCACAGATATCCTTATAAATTTGAACTTGACTGTGATGTAAATCATATACTATAAGCAATTTTACTGTATTTTAAAGCATAACATGTTATACAGTTTCCCCATGTGAGGTGCTAAAAGATTACTTCTGAAGGTGCTACAAAGCACAATTCCAAATAAAATCACCATAAATGAAAGTTCTGACTCAAAAAAGGAAATGATTAATTATTAGTCTTTTTTGTTTGTTTGTTTTTTGTTTGTTTTTTTTTTGTTTGTTTTTTCGAGACAGGGTTTCTCTGTGGCTTTGGAGGCTGTCCTGGAACTCGCTTGGTAGTCCAGGCTGGTCTCGAACTCACAGAGATCCGCCTGCCTCTGCCTCCCGAGTGCTGGGATTAAAGGTGTGCGCCACCAACGCCCGGCTTAATTATTAGTCTTTAAAAACCTGCAGGTAAGCTGGGCAGTGGTGGCATGTGCCATTAATCCCAGCACTTGGGAGGCAGAGGCAGGTGGACCTCTGTGAGTTCGAGGCCAGACTGGTCTACAAAGTCACACAGAGAAACCCTGTCTTGAAAAGTCAGAAAAAAAGTAAAAAAAAAAAAAAAAAGAAAAGAAAAAAGAAAAGAAAAACCCAGCAGGCATGACTAAATTTCAAGCTACAGGAACAATTAAAATGTCAGTAAATCAAATAAATAGGATAAATCTTTAGATTTACTATAGTCAACCAAAATGTTTATACTGTTGACAATGAGAATGACTTAGTAAACTGGATATGGACATATGGCCAGCACTGATAATGCTGCAGGCTCCTTACTGTTTATGGTGTTTATGGTATGTTTACCTTTTATGGATGGCCATTTGTCGATGCTGTCTCTCAGTTCTGGCTACCACTTTTCCTTTCACACAGCGAGCCAAGAACCCTTCCTCAACTCCAACCAGTTCTGCTACTCTTTTCATAGAAGTGGGCAATTTTTCCCATAAACAGAAAAATCTATACCAATCAATGCCAGTCCAGTCTTCAAACACAGGTGTAACCTAAAGAAAAGAAGCATCATTTTAGTCTGAGTAATTGTTTGACAGTGAGTTGTGGGAGCTCAGTGGTAAAACACTTACCTGGCATGCACAAGGACATGGGTTCAAGCCCTAGCACTGGACAAAAACAAACATAAGTAACATTATAAATGTAAACTTCATAGTAAAGGCAAAGACCTCAGGATACAGAAAACATCTGTGGTAATAACTAACTTATAAGAAAACATTTATTCAAAAGACACTTGCTATAGAACAAATACAGACAGAGAAAGAGAAAAAGCCAGAGAGAGTGGCAGAGGAAGCAGGGAGACCAACTGTTAACCATACAAGTTGGATTTCATGGAATACAAGTCTTTAATCATAGACACTTTGAACCTAAGTAGGTCTGACTCAAGGTATTATCTTCACTGTTTCGTGTAATTCCAAGAAAGGATCAGCAAAATGGAAAGAAGAGATGAGAGGGGAAAAAGTCAACACTCACAGTCGAAATATTTCCCAAAAGCTCCAGGATTCAACAAGAAGCTGTGAGACAAACAAGAAAGAGACAAGCACCCTAAGCATGGGGGTGGAAGCGGAAGCAAAGACACGCCTCTACGTGTCCATGAAGAGACATCAAAGACAAAAACATTATAAATATGTACAAAGGATTTAAAAATGCTTAAAGAAATACAAGGGTGCATGTCTGTAATCCCAGCACCCTTCTATTTCTTTAAGCATTTTTAAATCCTTTGTACATATTTGTGTAGCTGAGGCACCAGGATACAAAAAGACATTTAGGAAGTAAAGAAGGAAGGAATGGGGGTTGGGACAGAAGGCAGGAGAAGAAAAGAAAGCACTGGGGAACAGTCTTTATACACTATAAATATGTATTGCTGGTGGTGAGGCAGGGTTTGGGGGCTAAGAGAATACTGGGAAGAAGGGCAGAGTCAGGGAAGTAGCCAGCTAGATGGAAAGCAAACAGGACATACAGGAGAGGTAAAAACCATAAGAAGGTGGCACACACCTTTAATCCCAGCAGTGGGAGGCAGTGGCAAGCGGATCTCTGTGAGTTCCAGCCAGCCTAGTCTACAAAGCCACACAGAGAAACCCTGCCTTGAAAAACCAAAATAAATAAATAAATAAATAAATAAATAAATAAATAAATGAGTTGACTTAATCATAGTGTCTTATTATAGCATTAGAAATGTAGCTAAAACATCCCATTTTTTATTTTAAAAAATATTTTATTATTTATTTTGCTTTTGTTTTTATTTTTAGAAAAGGTCTCACTACATAGTTTTGACTGACTTGGATCAGGCTAGACTCAAACCCATAGAGATGCCTTTGCATTCCAAGTGATGATACTTGCCACACCACCCCTTGCAAGTATCCCAAATTTGATGAAAAACATTAGCCTACATATCCAAAAAGATTTCATGAACTGCAAGTAAGGAAAAATTTAGGGATCTACAGCAACATGCATCTTAACAATAATGTCACAAATGGAGTGAGAGAGGGGGGAATTCTAAAAGTAAAGATAGTGTCCTAGTTATCATTAACTGTCAACTTGAAAAAGCCTAAAATCATCTCTAAATAAAGTCCCAACTGAGTTTTTTCTTCATCAGTTTGATCTATGGACATGCCTGTGGGGGGACTACTTTCATTATTAATTAATTCAGGGGACCCCCAATCCACTATAGACAGCACCATACCTAGGCAGGAGGTCCTGAGCTGTATAAGAAAACTAGCAAAGCATGAGCCTGCCTCACTGCCTCAGCAAGCAGCATTCCTCCATGGTTTCTACTTCAAGTTCCTTCCTGGACTTACTCAATGTTGGACTGAGACCTAAGAGTGTGAGCCAAATTAACCCTTTCTTTCTCCAGTTGCTTTGGTCAGTGTTTTATCACAGTACCAAAAATGAAAGAACCGAGCCAGGTGTTGGTGGCCTTTAATCCCAGCACTCGGGAAGCAGAGGCAGGTGTATCTCTGTGAGTTCGAGGGCAGCCTGGACTACAAAACAAGTTCCAGGACAGCCTCCAAAACCCTGTCTCAAAAACAAACAAAAACAAAAAAAGAAAGAAAGAAAGAACCAATTACAAAAACAAGTCACCTTACCCAATGAATGGAAACCCAATAATATTAAAAGTTAATTTCCCATCAGAAGCACTTAACACCAGAATGTGATGAGAAGGGCATAGTCAAAGTACCTGAAGGAAGAGTAAAAGTTGCTGTCAACTAAGAATAAAGTAATCTTTCAAAACCAGAGATAACAAGAGATATTCCTAAATAAACATAACCAGACGATGTTGCTAGCAAGTACATCTTTAATACTAATGAAAATTCTTCAGGTTGGAAGAAAGTAGCCTGCTCAGGTACATGCTAGTGCACATCTGTAAGCCCAGCATCCAAGAGACTAGGATGGGAGGATTGCAAGTTTGAGGTCAGATTGGGCCACGTGGCAAGTCCCAGGCCAGCCTAGGAGGGAGACTAGGAGGAAGGGAGAGAAAGGGGAAAGGAGAAAACCCAAATATTCTGATTATACTTTTAAAGCCTAGAATTCACAAAACCCTTGGCTCTATCCTCAGCAGTGAAAATAATAATAATAATAAAAATATTATCATAATAACTGCATATTTCCTCATTCTTCTCTCGACTTACTTAAAAAGCATTATATGACCTGCAGAAGCAAAGGATAGAATACGTAGAATAGTGGTTACCAGAGAACAGGAAGGCAGTGGGGATGTCAAGTTGAACAGGGGTTTTCTTAGCTGAAATTGTATAATTACTAAGTGTTGAAGTCCTCACACTCATGGCTGATGTTTAATATGTGAGACATTGCTAAGGCCACGGCAGATGACTGATAAGACCTGCTTTAAGATGCTTCCCAGTCACATTAGGAGGCATAGAACTTTGGGCCTGTTATTATCCATGAATTATGTTTGTAAAAGGGAAAAAACTAACCTCTGCACACAGTGTATTTTACTGAAGACATTTTCTGATAAGTTCTCATTCTAATGAAAATTTCAGTATTATTCTCTCCCTTCATTTACTCAAAGTGTACACATCTGCTTTTCAGTGACAAACGTATTTCTGGTTAGGTTCTTGCTGAAGAATATGATATTAAACGCTATTCAATTTATATCAAAATGGTATTTATAACTGTAGAGGATGATCTAATGTAAGCAAACTTTCTATGATAGTTAATACCATCAACTTCAAAGGTCATAGAATCCCTCTAAGGGATTATCTAGGTTAGACCGACTGAGTTGGGGAGACCCACGTGAACTGTGGGTGGACTGAATAAAAGGAGAAAGGGAGCTGAGCTCCAGCAATCATCTCTCTACTTCCTAACTACGATGTAATGGGCCCGGGTGCCTAACCTCTCTTCCTTCCATTCCTTCCCTACCATGATGAACTGCACCCTCAAACTGGAGACCAAATAAATGCCTACTTCCTTCAGTTCTTTTGTCACGGTACTTTGTTGCAGCAATAGCAAAGTAATGAAGCCACTTTTAAAATTCCTACTGCTGGGCTGGATAGATGGCTCAGAGGTTAAGAGAACTCACTGCTCTTCCAGAGGCCCTGAGTTCAATTCCCAGCAACCACATGATGGCTCACAACCATCTGTAATGAGATCTGGAACCCAATTCTGGCATGCAGGTACACATGCAGGCAGAACACTGTATACGTAGTAAATCTTAAGAAATAAAACAATATTCCTACTGCAAGCAGCTAGAGGATTAAGCATTCTAAGGTAGCCTTGGCTACACAGTGAGATCTTGTCAATCAGAGGTAAATAGTTTTTGTTTTTGTTTTTTTAAATAGAACTTACCAAGTAGACAATATGAAGGTCATTCTCTAAAACAAAACCTTTCATTGCTCTTTGGAGGTCAGCAAAAATGTCTAGGGTATCAGTTGGAGAGAGTGAGGAAGAAAGAGTAGCCGATCCAAGATGTGTAGGGTGATACACCTTTCCTGGAGTGGGGAAACACAAGGGCAAAGGTTGAAAGAAAACAAAGCACTACCCTTTTCTACATGTTAACCCTCTTAGCTCTCATCAAAGCAACAAGCAGAACCTCATGCAACATGTATAAACTTATGAGCAGAAGCTAAGAAGTGAATACAATATAAAGAGTGAGCATGTTTGCATGAGAGCTTGTGTTTACCTCCTGAGCCATCACTGGGCTCTGCCTCCTGGATGAACTCATTTTCTAATAGCCATGTCACACAGGCATCAATTGCTCCAAGCTGAACATCATCTTGATTTCTCTGAATCCCCTGGTTCCCTTCCTTTACAGCAGCAGCCAAGAATGTGCAGGAGGCATAAGTCTGCACATCTTGTGATGTACTTGCCACTCCACCAACGATTATCTGAGAGAAAATGTTTGAAAAGTTCTTTAATTTTTATAAGCTGTGTAGAGCCTCTAGACATCAAGTAAATGAAGTAACTTTATTTTCTTGATAGCTTCAGTCTTTATGTAGAGATGCTTTATTAAATCTTTTGTTATCACACATTACGAACACTGATGACAACTACTGACAACAGAATATTTTCCTTGAATGTAAATATAATATTTTTTGTAGACAAAAAAGAATGGATTTGAATGTTGGGAAGTTGAATATAAAGGAGGCAGTGACAACTCATAGCCATGAGTCTTATCAGTCTTTGCTCCTTCCTCTACAACACATGGATACGTAGAAACACTACTCTGGAATACTTCCCATTCAGAAGGATGGGAAGGGCAGGAAAATAAGAGGCTAGTATTTAGTGTGTATTGCCTTGGCTGGCCTCAAGCCTGTGAAGCCCATGCCCTAGCTTCTGGTATGCTAGAATAAGAAGCATGCGCCCCAGGTCCAACCCTCTGTAAGCTTACTATATTTTACAACTTGATTTGATTTTAATGTCCACATATATCATCTGAAAAGAAGAACTACAGTTCGTTTTATCTTCTTTTCTTTAAACTCAAAATGCAGTAAATAGTATATAAAAAGTAAAAAGATGAGTCACAGTTACAGCTCAGTAACAGAGTGCACACACAGCATGCACAAGGCTGAGTTCTAATCCTCTATTTCCTACACCACAAAAAAAAAGTTAAGCCGGGCGGTGGTGGTGCACGCCTTTAATCCCAGCACTCGGGAGGCAGAGGCAGGCGGATCTCTGTGAGTTCGAGGCCGGGCTGGACCGACAGCCTCCAAAACAATACAGAGAAACCCTGTCTCGTAAAACCAAAAAAAAAAAAAGTTAAAAAGAACTAAATCTCATTTTGTTGTTTAATTGTTTTGAAATAGATTGATATGGTAGTAGCTATGTTAAACTACAAAAATAACTATATATATTCATATATATAATACATAGACAAATGTACATACCAACTTATCCGTGTGTGTGTGTGTGTGTGTGTGTGTGTGTGTGTGTGTGCGCGCGCATAGGTATGTATACATGTATCAGAATTTATCAAATTGTTTTGGTTTGTTTGTTTGTTTTTTTGGGAGGTGGTTCTTTGAGAGAGAGTTTCTCTGTGTAACCCTGGCTGTCCTAGAACTCATGTAGACAATGCTAGCCTCAAACTCAGAGATCCACCTGCCTCTGCCTCTTAAGTGCTGGTATTAAAGGCTTGTGCCCCTACCATCCAGCAACAATCTCTTTCTAAAAAGAAAAACAAAAACAAAAACAAACAAACAAACAGATTTTGACTTACTCAATTTTCAATAGGTATGAAAGAGTAACCGTGATTTCCTGAACTCCTACCTCCAGAATCGCTCGTATCATACTGGCAGTGACTTCTCCTTGTCTCTGCAGACAGCTGTGCACAGGTTCCAGAGATCCTCGAAGCAGAGCAATGCCTTTTGATTTCTCAGAGGGCTTACAAACTAAGATACTTTCACCTACAACCAAAACCACGCATATTCTAAATTCCAACTCATTCCCATAGATTGATACTGAAGATAAGTTCTGACTTACTGGAAAGAGACAGGAGGTGCTAAAGGTTGTTTCAGGTACAGAGTCATAAGTCATTGCTCTGGTTTTGAACTCAGAACAGGAGATCAGAGTGTCACCAGAAACCATACTGCTACTAGGCTTCTAGGTTATTTTTAGAGGAAGGCTAGAGAAGCGGCAAGCATAAGAACTCTCTAGGAAAAGTTTTTCCTTTGTCTTACCATTTCTCCACATTTTACTGCCCTTTGTTAAAAATAAGTTAAGACCCCACATCCAACAGCTTTGGCAGGCCTCACTCCTTTTCTATTAAGCCCCATACACAAAAACAATTAAAACATTAACACAGAATAGATATATATGCCTTTCCCTACTAACCTGTTCTCTCTGTTTGCCTCTATGTATCTGTCTATCTGTCTCTCTCACATCCCAACCAGTTTCCCCTCACTCCCTTCCTCCCATCCCCTCCCTATAACCTCCTCTTTGCCTCCCCCACCACCACTCCACCCTCATTCCCCCACCCCTCCAGCAGGTCCAAATCCATTCCTCCTCTGTGCCTATTCAGAAAGGGGCAAGCAGGCCTCCCATAGATATCAACCAAACAAGGCATACAAACCTGTAGTACAACTAAGCACTTCCCCACTCCTTATATTAAGGTTGGGCAAGGCTACCCAGTATGAGGAATAGGACCACAAAAGCCAGCCAAAGCATTAGGGACAGCCCCTGATCCCACTGTTAGGAGGCTCACAAGAAGATCAAGCTACACAACTGTAACATATGTGTGGAGTGCCTAGATCAGTCCCACACAGGCTCCCTGATTGTTGGTTCAGTCCCTATGAGATCCTATGAACTCTGTTTAGTTGATTCGGTTGGTTTTCTTGTGGTGTCCTTGACCCCTTTGACTCCTACAATCCTTCCTCCCTCTCTTCCATACAATTCCTGGAGCTCTGCCTAATGTTTGACTGTGGGTCTGCATCTGTTTCCATCAGTTGCAAGATGAAGCCTCGCTTTAACTTGTCTTATAACACTTTATGAGGCCCTAGCTATGGAACAAAACTAGAAAAAGGGGCTTTACCTCTTCCCTTCCTGGCTGAGGCATCATTAAATAACTAAGTAATTATTAGAGAAATTCTGAATACTATAAAGTAAAATGCAAATGTAGATATTAGCTATAAATAATGACAAAATTCAAAAGCTACTAAAAATCATACATAATATTTATTATCCAAATGCTTTAAATCACTACAAGAATCAAATGGACATAAATGTCTGAAAAAAACTTATAAATTAAAATATATCCAAGTAGTCAACTTAAGCAAATACAAATTATCATGGTAACAATTTAGATTTTAAAAACTAGTAAGAAACCATGTTTTTTAAAAAAAATCTGGAGCCAATAATGAGAAAAGAAACACAAGATTAAAAACAAAATGAAGCATACTTGTGCAATTTTCTCATGTAATATAAAAAATTAAAACAGCATTATGGTGGAAGATCTAAACATTCTGAACAAAGAAAGGGCAGATGATGACTCTCTGAAAATCACTCCTGAAAAAAAAAATACTACAGAGAGGATAAAATAAAGGTAGTCCAAACTAGATAAACTCTATTTATCTTATGCAGGATAAAGTCTGACAACCTGAGTTTGATCCCCAAGACTCATATGGTAGGAGACAGTCAACTCCACAAGCTGCCCTCTGACCTCCACAGCAAGAGCCCATACATATAATAAACAAATAACAACAAAAAAAAGATTGTAAAATGGTCATAATAATAAAAGCAAACAAACTAACAAACAAACAAAAAAAACACTTCCCAACAAGACCACCCAAGCAAGACATGGCATTCATGTGTTTCCATACATAGATAGGTAAGTAGATAGATAGGTAGATGGATAGATAGATAGATAGATAGGTAGATAGATAGATAGATTAGATTAGATTAGATTAGATAGATGGATGGATGGATGGATGGATGGATGGATGGATGGATGGATGGATGGATGCAAAACAAACCAGGCAGTAATGGTGGTGGCGGCAGCAGTGTGGCACACTCCTTTCATCCCAGCACTCAAGAGGCAGAGGCAGGCAAATCTCTGAGTTCCAGGGCACCCTAGTCTAGAGTTAGTTGAAACCCTGTCTTGAAAAACAGAGGAAGGGAGGGAAGGAGGGAGGAGAGAGGAGGGAGAAAGGGCAAAACAATACATCAGCAAGATGGTACAGTAGTAATTCCTAGACTTCATTATCTCCTCTCCACCCTTACCTATGCCACCCTGACAAGTATACCTTTGTTAGACCTTCGGAGCTCTGTAAATGCCTCACAGAGTTTGGGAATGTACCTGAAAATCACAATAAACTGCAGCTAATGGAAGTCAAGATGATGATAACAATAATAATAACAACAAACAACAACTGTATATTTCCTCACTCTTCTCTCGACTTACTTAAAAAGCATTATAAGACCTGCAGAAGCAGAGGATAGAATAGTGGTTACCAGAGAACAGGAAGGCAATGGGGATGTCAAGTTGAACAGGGTTTTTTGGTTTTTTTTTTATCTGAAGTTGTATGATTATTAAGTCAAAAGTTGAATTCAACAGTCTGGATCAAGAGCTCACACTCATGACCACTGTATAATATGTGAGACATTGTTAAGGCAATGGCAGATGACTGATAAGAACTGCTTCTTAAGATGACTCTAGGCCATGTCAAGTTGACAGTTAATGATAACTAGGACACTATCTTTACTTTCAGAATTCCCCCTCTCACTCCGTTTGTGACATTATTGTTAAGATGCATGTTGCTGTAGATCCCTACATTTTTCCTTACTTGCAGTTCGTGAAATCTTTTTGGATATGTAGGCTAATGTTTTTCATCAAATTTGGGATACTTGCCAGGGATAGTGTGGTGCACACATTCAATCTCATCACTTGGGATGCAAAGGCATCTCTATGAGTTTGAGTCTAGCCTGATCTACATTTTGAGACCCAGGTCAGTCAAGGCTATATATGTAGGGAGACCTTTTCTCAACAAACAAACAATAAATAAATAAATAATGAAAGTTTTTTTATCAGAATGTTCTCTTTGTTATTATGTTTTTATTGCTAAGATATGACACTATGACCATCTCTTTGCCATAAGTAAGTACAGTGACAGAAGAATCTCCAGGTTCAGGTTTCTCTAAAAAGAAAATACAACTGGAGTCAGACATGTCGTTTCCATACTAGTCTGAGGCACTTCCCAAGAAACCCATTCCAGTCTCAAGGCAGGGTAAAAACAGAGGATAATAGCAGCTAGTCACCTGGGGCCACAAAGAAACAAAACAAGGGGGCAGAGGTCACAGTGACCAGCATGGGATCTAGTAGAAGCTCTATAAAACTTGTCTTAGATACAGTTCTGTTTCTATAAAACACCATGACCAAAAACAAATTTGGAGAAGAAAGGGCTTATCTGGCGCTATACTTCTACATCATAGTCTGTCCTTGAAGGAGGACAGGAACTCAAGTAGAGCAGGAACATGGAGGCAAGAGCTGATGCAGAGGCCATGGAGGGGTGTTTGCTCCTCATGGCCTGCTCAACCAGCTTTCTTATAGAACCCAGGACCAGCCCGATGAAAGCACCACCACCACTATGGGCTGGGCCCTCCCCAGTCAATCACTAATTAAGAAAATGCCTTACAATTGGATCTTATGGGGGCACTTTCTTAATTGCAATTCCCTCCTTTCAGATAACTCTAACTTATGCCAGCTGACATAAAACTAGCTAGCACAGATCCCAATGAAGACCTCAAAAGATAATTAGGAAATACACCCTGGGTTGTATTTTAAAGGTGATTGCAGTGACCAACTAGTAGCTCTGTCAGACTGCAGAATGCAACCAAATCTGGTCTGACAGTGGCAACCAAGCAGTAGCCCCACTCAAAATTAAACTAGAATCAGCAAAATAATTAGCCACATGAAACAAAAGTAGACCTAGTCTGCCCAGCCGTTACCAGCCATGCCACTCAGATTCCTGACTAGAATAGCAATTCAGGCCTATTTCTGCCAAGCAATAGCCATAAAATCCAGAACAGGCTGTCTCTATACATGCATGACACAATGACACAAGATTGCAAAGAATTAGAAAATCAGAAGACTTCAAAGTATACCAACAAAATTTCAATGATGGACCCTAAAAGAAACAGGGAGCAAGGAAAGAGCAAATAAAGGTTACACATAACCGTCTCAAATATGTTTTATGAAATATAAGACTAAACATTAAAATTAAGTAAATTTTGAAAATGAGAATAAACAAAATGAGAAGTTTAACAAAGAAATATAAACAATAAAAAGAAATAGAAATTGCGAAGATAAAAAGCAGTGACCGAACTATAAAATGTAATACAATAATGAGTATCAGCAGCAGCTCAGGCAGATGGAGGACCAGTGTACCCCCAGACTGACTAAAATGAACCTAAAAGATTTACAGTCAAAAGACTCAGTTTTGCATAATATAAGCTAAAGTAGAAAGCTGTTTAAAGAAATAATGGCTGAAAATGTAACTGAATCTATAGAAAGATGGTAACTGCAGGTACAGGAATCACAGAAGTCTCTATTCTAATACAACCCAAAGAGCTCACCAGGACACACATTTCTAATTTGTTTGATTTTGACATTCTCTCCCCACCTTTTAGTTAATGTGGATAAGGGTTTCTCAATCTTACTGATGCCTTCTATTGTTTTTATTATTTGTTTCTCTTCTGTTTCAGCCTTGAATTTATTTCTTACTGCCTCCAAATTTTGATGTGATATTTTTGTTCTAAAGTTTTCAGTTGTGCAGTTAAGTTACTAGTATGAAATTCCTCAAGTTTTTTGTTTTGTTTTTTTATGTAAGCACTCAACTTGCCTCCTCGAACCACCTTCATGTGTTCTATAAAAATGGGTACATTGTTTATTCATTTTCATTCCATTCTAGAACATTTTAGTATCTTCCTTAATTTCTGTATTGACTCATTTTTCTTTCAGTACTGAGTTGTTCAGTTTCCACGAGTTTGCAAGCTGTCTGTTGTTTTCTGTTATTGATATCCAGCTTTAATCTGTGGTGGTCAGATAGGATGGCAGTGTTATTTCAGTTTCCTTGGATCTGTTGAGATTTGCCTTGTGTCCAAGTATGTGGTCAGTTTTGGAGAAAGTTCCATGACGTGCTGAGAAGATACATTCTTTTGTGTTTGGGTGAAATGGTCTATAGGTATCTGTTAGGTCTATTTGCTTTATAACATCAGGTAGCACCAGTATTTCTGTTTAGTTTTGCCTGGATGGCCTGTGTATTGGTCAAAGTGAGATACTGAAGTCTCTCACTATCAATGCTAGGTCAGTATGTAATTTAAGCTGTAGAAATGTTTCCTTTATAAACATGGATGCCCTTGGTTGGTGCACAGATGTTATGAATTGCAATGTTCCCTTGGTGGATTTTTCCTTTAATGAGTATATAGTGTCCTTCCCTATCCTGATTATTTTTATTTGAAGTTTATTTTCTCAGATATTAAAATGACTACACCAACTTGATTGTTAGGTTTATTCACTTGAAATATCTTTTTCCATCCTTTTACTCTGAGGTGATATCTATCCTTGATGTCAAGGACAGATATTCTTTAGTGCAGCAGAAGGATAGATCCCATTTTCCTCCATTCTGTTAGTCTGTGTCTTTTTATTGGGAAATTAAGACCACTGATATTAAGAAATATCACTGAGCAGTATTTATTGATTCCTGTTTTGTTGTTGTGGGGTATGTGTGTCTGTCTGTCTGTGTCTATGTGTCTGTGTATGTTTCTCATCTTTCAATTTACTGGTCTGAGATTATTTATTCTCGGGGTGTGATTAACCTCTTTTGTGGAGTTTTAGCACCTTCTGTAGGGCTGGATTTATAATAGATATTGTTTATGTTTGGTTTTATCAGGGAATGTCTTATTCCCTCCATCTTTTGTGAATGAAAGTTTTGTGTGTATGGTAGTCTGGGCTGGCATCTGTGGTCTCTTAAGAGTCTTCAACACATCTGTCCATGCCCTTCTGGCTTTTAGAGTTTCTGTTGAGAACTCAAGTGTTATTCTAATAGGTCTGCCTTTATGTTACTTGTTCTTTTCCCTTGCAGCTTTTAATATTCTTTGTTCTGTATGTTTAGTGTTCTGATTACATGCCAGGGGAATTTCTCTTCTGGTCCAGTCTATTTTGTATTCAATTCAATGTTGATAAACATCTTCTTTAGGTTAAGAAAATGTTCTTTAATAATTTTGTTGAAAATATTTTCTCTGCCTTTGACCTGGGTTTCTTCTCCTTCCTCTATTCCTATTATTCTTAGATTTAGTCTTTTCATAGTGTCCCAGATTTCCTGGGTGTTTAGAGTTAACATTTTCTTTGACTGAGCCATCCATTTCTTCTATCCTGTCTTCAGTGCCTGAGATTCTCTCTCCCATTTCTTAGATTCTGTTAGTGAGGCTTACTTCTGAGGCTCCTGTTTGAGTTCTTAGATTTTTCATTTCCAGATTTCTCTCAGTTTTAGCTTTCATTAATTCTATTTTCTTTTCATTTGTTGTTTGGTTGGTTGGTTTTTTATTTTGTTTTGTTTTGTTTTTTGAGACAGGGTTTCTCTGTGTAGCCCCGGCTGTCCTGGAACTTACTTTGTAGACCAGGCTGGCCTCCCAGAGCCTGCCTTTGCCTCCCAACTGATGGGAATAAAGATGTGAACCATCATGCCCTGCTTATTAATTCTATTTTCATTTTCAGGTTTTAAACAGTTTTCTTCATTTCCTTGCACTGTTTATGTTTTCATAGAATTTTTTTCATTTATTTTACATACCGACTAGTTTCCCCTCCCTCCTTTTGTTCCCTCCCTCACCTTATCTAACCCCACCCCATCTACACCTCCTCAGTCTCTGTTCAGAAAGGAACAGGACTCCCATGGAAGTCAACAAAGCATGGCACATCAAGCTGAAGCAGGACCAAGCTCCTCCCCCTGCTTCAAGGTTGCAACCTAGCATGGGGAATGGGTTCCCAAAAACCAGTGCAAGTGCCAGGGACAGGTCCTGACCCTACTGCTAGGAGCCCCACAAACAGATCAAGCTACACAACTGTCGCACACATGCAGAAAGCCTAGGTCAGTCCCATACAGGTTCCCTAACTATGAGTCCACAGCCCATGAGCTCCCATGAGCTCAGGTCAGTTGTCTCTGTGGGCTCCCCACATACCCCACCCCCACTCCTGCTCATACAATCCTGGAACAGCTCGCCTGGGCTGAGAAAGTTCCATTCCTGCATCCCCAAACCCTATCCCCTCAGAGAAACCACCAAAAGTCAAGTTCCACCCAGTTTGTGGAGAAGGCATCATTGCCCTGTACCTATAGCTTGCCTCACTCCTCCCTCTCCACACCCCACCCTCTTAGAGAAACTGTCAAAACCCAGTTCTGCAGATGCTGCAGCCAAAAATCTAGCCCAAAAGCTTACCATAGCACAACCTACCTCAGCATGTTATCATCCTGCACCCCTACAGGGTATTTAAATCACCCCCTTTAAAATGGCCATGTGATTTCTCTTCTGCTCCCTTTCCCCAGAGTCACCTGGGAGTGCATCGCTCAGGTTAAACCTAGTCCTTTACTTTTTAATTTGGATCAATTTGGTTTACTGTGTTGGCAGAGAAACCTACTACCAGGGATACAGAAATACCTATCACTTCCTCCCTCTCAACAGGACTCCCAGAGCTCAGCCTAGTGCTTGGCTGTGGATCACTACATCTGTCTCCATCAATTACTGGATGAAAGTTCTCTGAAGACAACCAGAATAGTCACCAATCTGATTACAGGGGAAGGTTAGTTCAGGCACCCTCTCCATTACTGCTAGGAGTCTTACCTGAGGTAATCCTTGTGGATTCCCAGGAGTTACCCTGGCCCCTGGTTTCTCCCTAACCCCAAAATGCCCCCCACTTCAAGATACCTCTTTCATTATTTTCCCTGTCTATCCTGTTCCCAGTCATAGATTTTTTTTCCCAAAGGGATTTGTTCATTTCCTCTTTAAGGACCTCTATCATATTCATAAAAGCTATCTTAAGGTCTTTTTCTTGTGCTTCAGTTATGTCACAATATTCAGGGCCTGCTGTGGTAGGGCTGCTGGGCTCTAAGGGAGCCAGTGTTCTGGCTGCTACTGACTGATTTCAAACTGGTTGTCTACACATCTGCTTCCCTGGTTGGAGTGCTTATTATCAGCTTTATCTAGCCTTTTATATTTTATGTAAGCTTTATATTGGAAAAAATCTAAAGAATACTCTAAAGAAACCCATCAAACCACAAAGAAAGAAACAAAGGAAGAAAGTGTATATAAGAAATAAATTACAAATGTTGATGGGAGGTCCTGACTGTTGGAACATGGTCCAACAATAGAGTCATGTGATGGGAATTCTGAGTGCTTGTGAGAAAACTCTAACAAGACAAGAGTCTTATAATCTCTGCTTCTCCACAGCATAGGTTGTTCTTGGAATGTGCTTTTGGGTCCTTCCCAGGTGTACTGGATAGAAGATAGTTTACTTCAGATTATTCATACAACTGGTTATTGTTATTTGCTTATATGCCTCTATAGAAAAATGTGTTTTACAATGTGTGGCCTGTCCTTGTGATTGCACACGTTACTCGGATGACTCTTCCTAATCCTCAGAGTATAAATTAACTGATGCTTTGAGTAAAGCTGGCTATAGCATGAGACTTTAGTCTGCCTCATTTTTAGACTCCATCTCCCAGTAGATTATCTGTCAGCAATACTATGACAACTATATCAAACTCACCCATTGTGTCTACTCCTTTCCTGCCAGCACGGCCAACCATCTGCTTATAAGTGAGAATATCTAAAGTCTGGCCACCGAAAACGGGAGTGCGAATAATCACCCGGCGAGCAGGAAGATTCACTCCAGAAGAAAGAGTAGACGTTGCTGCCAAGACCCGAATAAGACCTTGACGGAAGGCTCCTTCGATGATATCTCTCTCCTCAAAAGTAAGACCTAAATAAAGTGCAGGTTCCAAAACATGTTACCACAGAACCAATATACTTGACTCTATGTATTGGCAGATTTGAGAGTCAGCTACAAGCCTTCAAAGATCTTTTATATAATATTTAAGATTATAAACAAAACATCACAGTCTACCTATTTACGAGTATAATCTGCCATCATTAGACATATTTAGATAGGTCAGCAAAACTGCCTACATGTTAGGTAGACTTGATGGTTTCTACTGAAACTATTTATCCTACTTTTATTAAAAGGAACAGCAGCAGATCAAGTGAGTGGGACTACATTCCAATAACATTTTAGTTGTAAGAATGGACAAACAAACAACAAGTTAAATTTAACAGCATACTATTCTGATTAACTACCCCTGTGTTTTGTGTGTGGAAATGTATTTAAACATTTTTTAAACTTATTTTAAATTTTATCTTGGTTATTTATCATTGAAGTCATATGCATGTATTATCTATAATAAAAAGTTGAATAATACTGAAAAGATTAAATTTCCAGTCTCAGAAAATACTCTTTTTTTTCTCCATACCAGCATTTATTACACATGTATTAACCCGAAATTATATATAAGGCTCAAAGATTTTCATTCATGATCACATTTCATCTTTATAATAACCTCTGAGATACTTGTTGAAGACAACTTATGATGGCAATCTTAACACATATGATCACAGATCCAGCATCTCACTCAGTGACTGTCATACATTGGCAATTCTGACAAACCAGCCACTGGATTTTTTACTAGAAGTCCTCTCAATTCAATGACAACTTCTAAAACATATTTGACTTTGCTATATCTGGGAGTCTATGTCAATTCTTGACATAAGAGGAAACAGAGTAGCATCAAATCTGAGTAGAAAGTATTACTCTAACATAAATTTTACGGAACATAGACAGGTTAAGACTTCTAGAATGCAGTTTCCCAGTGATGGGGGAAATCCATTATCTAGCATAGCTATACAGTTCAGATAAGTAAGCTTAAAATGTCTGTTTTATTCTGGTTTGGCTAATCCACTGTTTCTTAAAATGAAATATACAAATATTAAGTGTGAATAACAAGAAATAAATTCACATAAATATAAAAATGAAGAAATTATGAAAGTCTTGTGAGATTTTTTTTTAATTTTTTATATTTATTTTATTATTTTATGTGTTTACCTATGAACCCATATGGATATATGTGCACTACAATGTGTACAGGAGCCCAGAGAGACCAGAAGAAGATCGTATCTGATCCCCTGGAACTGTAGTTACAGGCAGTTCACCACATGAGTCCTGGGAATCAAACCCAGAGCCTTTGTAAGAGCAACAAGTGCTCATAATTACAGAGTCACGTCTCCAGCCTGTGACACAAGATTACAAACAAAGAATACCTGCATGATGAAATGCTACCCCCCATGGCACAGTGTTCTTCAATACAGAATCTAGTCCTGAAGGCGAACGTTTTAGCTGATCCATCACTTCCAGAAGGCTCTTTTGGTCTAGATTCACTGGTGGAAATTCAGATGATTTTACTAATCCTGCCAAATACACACAAATAATAAATAAGTAAATAAATCACCAACTATACATGTCTCTTTGTTTCATTGGCTGTTACCTTCCAACTCATGGCAAAAATAAATATCAGCTCCAGAAACTGCCACATACTTTCATCATCCATGGAACTTTTGAAGCCACTGACCCAGGACACTATAATGCAACTGAAATAGGGCATGACTTGGACCTCCAGAATCTTCATAGGTAGTCCTAATAATATATCCCAAAGTTATGAAGCTCAGCTTTTAAGGAGACATGATGTTCAAAGAGGGGATCAAGGAGCCTGCTAGAGAAAGGACAGATTATCCCTTGTTGTGGCTTGAGTATAAAATGTTCCCTCATGTTTTAATACCTAGTCCCCATATGGTGGCAATTTTAGGAGGTAATGGAGCTTTTAGCAGGTGAGGCCTGGTTGACAACAGTGGGCCACTGGAGGTACACTTTAAGAACAAAGCCCACCTGTGGTTCTAGCCCTTGCCATCTGCTTCCTGTCTGCTGCCACGATGTAAGGAGCCCGACTTACTTGCTTCTGCTTCAATGATCTCTCCCACCACATCTTCCCACCATGATGGACTTGGACCCTCTGAAACCATGAACCAGGATAAACCTTTCCTCTCTTAAGTTCCTTCTGTCACAGTAACAATAAAGTAACTAACACACAAGCAAAGTCTAAACATCAAAATCATTGTTCTAGATGTGTCACACCAACCTGCACATCAGCCCTGCCTAGGACCCTAGCTCTTTCTCTGGAAACTATTAAGCTCCTCTGTCACTAAGCTACTAGTCACACTTATGTAACCAAGATGGGTTGTGACTTTTAGAGTCACTTCTTTAAGAAAAAAGTCTAGCTTCTTAAAAAATTGCCCAGACTTTTAGATTCCTAAACTTACAAAGTTTCATTTAAACCTATTTTAATGTGTATCTTTCATTTTGTGTGTTTTTAATTTTTAAGTAAATTTTCTTAAAATTCTGAGGATACTCACAGGGTTTCCTATGTTTTATTTTGCTAAAGACAATAAAAGTATATTACACTATTGCCCATCAGTATATTTATTTCAAAAGAAGTGTTTTGTGTGTGTTTGTATGCATGTGTTCATGTGTGTGAAGATGAACATGTGTGTACATGCATGTAGAAAACAGCCTCAAGTGCTGCTCCTCAGGAGTCTTCCGCTTGTTTTTTGAGGAAAGGTTCCTCACTAGGCTGGAGCTTTCAAAGTAAGCTAGGCTGGATGGCCAACAACACCACGCCTGTGTGGGGATTACAAACATACCACTAAGTCTTGGCTCACCTTTTTTTTAATGTGGTTCTAGAGCTCAAATTCATGTCTTTGTGTTTGCAAAGCAAGCACTTTACAACTGAGCAACCTCTTCAGCACAAAAGAAATCATTTTAAGATTTAAAAAATCAGTAAGATAATAAAAATCTTAAACTTCAGTTTATAAAAAATGTGCTACTTTATTTTTATGGAAAAAATAAACAGACCAAACACTTCATTTAGGAACCACTACTACAAATTTAGGAAGCACTACTACAAATCAAAATAACAAAATTCAAAAGAGCACGATGAAGAATCTGATCCTTAAGAAGTAAGTTTTCACGGAACAGTGTAAGCATATACTTTAGCATGGTATAGATAGCACCACAAGACAGCCTGGAAAGGATACTACACAGTACTGGATCAGACAGCAGTCAGTAGAAACTTCGCTGTTACAAGGTTGAAATACTGACTGCCTACCCTCATAATGCCACTCATTGGCAAAAAGCAGTAACAAAATATTCTAGTATCCTATGACTGGATCTGGTCTGCAGTTCTAGAACTTCACTACAAAGACAATGGTCTCAGGCTTCAGAAAATCTCAGTGATAATAGCTCATTATATGGAAACATCATTTATTTCAAAGAAACTCTCTTTAAAGCAAAAGTGGTGTGACAGGAAGACAAGGGGTGGGTACGGAACAACTGAGTACTAAACATACAAACTAAATTTCATAAAACTAACTCTTTAAACATAGATACTTTAATATTCTAGATACAATCAAGTGTTTTATAAAATTTCCTAGAAAGAATAAGCAAGATAATAAGAGAGGACAGAAGAAGGAAACAATATTCAGAGTTGATATGATATTATCTAAAAGGTCCAGAATTCAACAACAACAACAAAAAATATGAGTCATGAAAGAAAGTAAGGCTTCAACACAGGAGCAAAGGCAAGCAACAGAAACAACTTTGAGAGAGCCCAGATGTCAGAATGAGCCAAGATCCTATATGATCACATGCTAGGAGAAATACTGAGGCTACAAGGTTCATCCTACAATCAGTAAAAACACATGGTAATAGTTATTGCAGTATACAGTATTTAAAAGGAACAAATTTATCAATGCAATACCTTAAATGGACCTCAAAAACATCTGCTGCATGAAAAAAATAACTATTTACAAAATATACACATAATCTGCTACATATTTACATGAAATTTTTAACAAAGCACAGCAATCTAAAGTGAAAGAAAGCATGTCAGCAGTTGCCTGCCGCTGACAATAGAAGGAGGAGATTGACAGCAAAAGCGCATTTCAGAGTGGTAGAAACAGTCTATACATAACTATAATAGTGGTGGATAAGCAGACATACACATTAAAAATCAAATTATACACTTCAAATGAAGCATTATATTATGCACAAAATATGTAACACAAAATCTGATCTGATCTACATGTATATGTCTATATGATTCTTTTTGATTCATATGTCTATATATTAAAGAAAGACAAAGTCACTTTTTCCAGAAAAAAAAAAGTATGGTATGTGTAACTTTGCATACAACTTAGGGGCTCCTGAGTTTGAATCTCTCAAAGTCCATAAATCTAAAATGAAGAACTTATACACATATACATAGTACTCTAAAAATTAGAAGACAATTAGCCTGAGTATATGTACACATTAACTATGGAGAGTACAAAAAAGGATTAAAACAACAAAAGCAGCCTTATCAAGAATATCTAGTTTACACAGTGACAGTGACAGAAAAGAGATGCACTTTGCTACTATTATCACTAGTACTACTGTCAAATACAGTAAGGATGGATGCTTTCACTTACTCTCGGGTTGATGGTGTAGATTATAAAACTCTCGAGCAATGATATCTGCTACCTTTTCACACCATTTTTTCGATGGACAAAAGAGTAATACTGAATGGTTATCACAAACAGTCTCATAACATAAACTAACAATGTGATCTTCATCTCCCTAAAAAAGAAAAATAGTTACATCAGTCATACCTTTAAAACATTTTCACATTGGATCAAAATTCTACATTTTGATCCATAAAGCTTTTTTTCTTTACTCAAAGCATCATAAAAATCTTTTACAATAAAAATAAACTTCATTAATGATGATGGATGAAAAGAAAATTTTCTATGCATTCAACTCATGCTTATTAAGCTCTAGCTTCAGGTATTGGAGACACAGCGGTGACTAAAACAAAGTCCTAACTGGCAAGGAGTTTATTTACAGTCTCACTGAGGAACACAGTAAAGAACTAAACCACCATGTGATGTGCTAAAGAGGAAATATTCGCAATAGTTTAGTCTCATAGATTTGAAAAGACATAAAGGAGGTTCTCTGAGAAAACAAGTGAGCTCAGATGTGAAGGAGACACATTATCTCAATGGAAAGTGTATTTTTCAAGCATAGCAAAGAGTTTGTGTGAATGCCCTATGGAAGTCCCTCCATGCTGGAAGAATATCAATGTGTGCAGGTGTATCAGGGAGTAAGTAGCTTTTATTTATCAAGTGCAAGTGCTACACATACACATACACATACAAACAATCCTATTAAATTCTTACCAAAAGCAAGTATTATATTTACCCTTCAGATAAAGATAGAAGGCTTAGAGAGGTTTAATGACTGAAACTCAGCCATTTTGTGTATCTCTCTTCAGTGTCAGAGGAAGGTCTGTCATTTAGCATACTTACATATCTCACTGAGTAGAAAAAAGTCCATTTATATTATATATCAAGAAATGATGTCATTAAAATTAAAAGCACACTAAATTCTCATTCTCACTATTCTCATCAATTGCTTAAGGTTAAACTGATTAGCTTAATATCAGTTCTGACAGATACATAATATACAGTCAGCTACTATGCAACCACTAATTATACAATTAAAAATTGTTAACAACCTGGTAGAAAACTCGAAGGCACTGACAGTGGAGATATAACAGCAATGATTCACCTTTACTTTGAGCACAGGATGGAATTCTCTTACAAGCTTCATTGAAGAGTCATATATGGAATTTCCTATTTTTATTGATTCCAAAAGTGGTACAGGGCGAAAGTCAGTATGGTAAAGTTCAGCATTCAACCAGGAAGCTATGAGCTGCAAATTAGGAAGAGTAGCACTCATGCCAACAATCTGCACAGCATTACACAAAGCACGGGCTGAATCTGCCTGGCTGGAAAAAAACAAAAGAAAATTACCTTAGGAAATATGCAGAAAGGAACACATAGTACTGCTAATGACATTCTTGGTCATGGCCTTTGGCACACAATACAAACATGTCTTTAGAGTACAGATCTGGGGATAAAATTACTAATTACAGATATTCAAATGTAATGAGTGATATAAAGCTGTTTTCCAGGGAGACTGGTACCAAAATATCACAGTCTGTGTGTTCTACCGCTCCATAATCTTGTCACCATCTGGCAACTGTATTGTTATCATTTTAATAATAAACAGTATGGAGGGACTATAACAATACCTACTCGGAGAAGCAATTTCTCTGATTATTAATGATGCTTTGTGCCATTCATATGTCAGACCATTTGGAACCTCTCTTGCAAAATGCCTATTTAAGCATCTCACTAATACACTGGGTTGTTCTTCTTAGTCAGTTGTAACTTTTTTTTACATGTTTGACACAGAAATTAGTGTAAAATGTATTATTTAATTTCCAAACATGTAGGTATTTTCTAGTTATGTTTTCCTTGTACTTGATAGGGATAAATGTATAGCACAGTATACAGAAAACCAAGCCATCAAACAATAAAGATATTTATTAGTATAAGAAAAAAAAAACAGGCTTTTCAAAAGGTAAAAACAATCACAATATACGATAGTTAACAATGCTATATCACTGTAAAACTGAATAATGATCTCCCTATTTGGGAGAATAGGAAGAGAGTAAATAATGAATAAGAAAAACTGAAGAAGATGGGAGGAAACTGGGTATGGGCAAGTTGAAAATATAGACCATGGTTTTGGAATAAAACAAAACTACTATCCATGAATTTGTTTAAATAAAAAAGGTACTACACTCCTGTACATCTTACTTTTCCACTTTTATAAATTCTTTTTCAACATCTTTTCACATACAAAATACCAAGAAATCAGTCATTTCAAGTACTTACCACATTGTTGATTTCCGAGTAACATAGCAAATCTTGGTCAGTAAAAGTTCCAAAAGATATCCTCGATGAGAGTCCCCCAGCATGTGTAATTCATCCACAACCACCATTCCTAGAAGGATTTTCCAGATTGATCTTTTATAAAACTGCACAGTTCTAAGAATTTTAAGACTCAGAAGCCCACACCTAGTGGCAAATAACTATCATAATAAGATCCTGCAAGTAATACAAAGTTCCAGATTAAAAGAAAGGCCAGGCCGGGCGGTGGCGGTGCACGCCTTTAATCCCAGCACTCGGGAGGCAGAGGCAGGTGGATTTCTGTGAGTTCGAGGCCAGGCTGGACCGACAGCCTCCAAAACAATACAGAGAAACCCTGTCTCATAAAACCAAAAAAAAAGAAAAAAAAAAAAAGGCCAGGTTCTGTATAATGGTCAATTCTTTTCCAGGATGTTTAAAGATCTTAAGCAATCCTATTGTCATATATTCTAACTACAAAAATTCAGTGATTAGTTTACTCAGGGCTAACAAAACCATCAAACCCCGAATCTTAGTCTTCTCTCTATTGCTGTTATAAATGCCATGACAAAAAGCAATTTAAGGAGGAAAGGGTTTATTTGGCTTTTATTTCCTAATCATTGAACATCCTGACAGTGAGCAGACTCAAATCAGGCAGTCATACCTATGTGTAGGACCTCAAAGCCAAAACTTAGGAATAAGCCTAACTAAAGAAAGGTGACTAGAGCTTCATGGGTTTATTTCTGGATACTCTATTCTATTCCATTGTTCTCCACATTTGTTTTGAGGCTAGTACTGTGCTATTTTTATTGCTGTGGCTCTATAGTACAACATGAAACCAGTCAGGTATACTGACTGAGTCTCTTTGTTTAAGATTGTTTTTCTATATGAATTTTAGAATTTTATTTTTCCTAATTCTATAAAGGAAATTTTATGAGAACTATATTAAGTGTGTAAATCGATTTCAGCAATATGACCATTTTAACAAAATTAATTCTGTCAATCCAGAAACATGCAACATTCTTCCTTCAGTGTACTCATTGTAAAGGTCCTTTACCTCCTTTCTTTAGTCAGGATGCCATAAAACTACCTACTAGTATATCACTTTATATCAAAAGAATCAACTCTCACAAGTTATCCTCTGACTTCCCTATATGTGCCATGTCATATACACACACACACATTTATAAAAATTAAATAAATAAATGTGAAAATAAAGTTTAATACAGAAAGACATAAAATATACGCTTTTTTTAAACATGAAGTTCCCAACATTACCTCTGCCAATTCTTGCCTCCAAAACTAGACAATAGAAAACAAACATATAGACCTACAGGAATCACAGTTTCACTTCATTCCATCAAAAACATCAACAGGAAATAATTGTTTACTTTCTTACCTAACAAATCCATCTTATTTTCCTCAATGAGGCGATTGACCAGCCCATTGGCTCTCTCGATAGTGCAAACAGCAATGTCCAAGGAGGAAAAGCGTCCAGGAGGTGAGGTGCTGCCCATGTAGCCATCTACTTTTATTCCTACTTCCTGAAACAGACTCTAAATTAAGCAAAAGAAATAATACAGATGAAAAGTTAGAATGTATTGAGTTATAGTTGGGTTCTACTCCAGTACATAGACAAAAGTATTTAAAGATGGTTGCTTGTGGCCAAGACCCAATGGCTTTTACAATCACATACTAAAATGTACTTAGAATTAGCAAAGCTCGCCTCCAAAACAATACAGAGAAACCCTGTCTCGTAAAAAACCAAAAAAAAAGGAAAAATAATAATTAGCAAAGCTCAGCACAGATATTTCTGTTAAAAAGAGTGAAATAAATGTTTCAATTATCTAAGTCCTAACAGCTATTATAGAAATTAAAACTGGAAAACATTGAAGTTCTACATGTTTAGTTCACTAGCAAAGAATAGTTAACTTTTAACCCTAATATGTTTTAAACTTATACTTTACAAGGAAAAATATCCTTATCCTACTAAAGATGGGTTTCCATATGACGGAAGACAAGTTTCAAAAGTTCAGTTCAGTGGGATTAATATTAACCCTTTGCTTTAACTTTTAACTAACATACCTTCTCAATAAAAGGAATCCTTTCATCATTTTGTTACTTGGGGTCTAAGTTGAGAGAAGTTTACTGAGTAGAACCAGCTTTGTTGGCTATTTGCCTCTGAAATAACCATTAAAAAGATTTGTAAAACCATAGAACTTTACAGATATTCATTTAATCAATTTCTCCTGAGAGTTTGAGTTTATTTGGTTATAGCATTAAGAGTGAGCAGCCTCAGTTTACAAAAAAAAACACACACACACACAAGGTCCTGCAGGTTTGTGTGCCTGGCAACACAGGACTAAAATCCAGACTGCTGACCAGTCTGTACACTGATTTCTATTCTGACAGCATGCCACCCGACTGAAGAAATCACATGGAACCCTGCCAATACAGTGCCTGACTTTTCTCAATGGTCCTCAGGTGGGGTGGACTAGGCTTCCTTAAACATGCTGATTTTTCCTTTGCAATCACATGCTATTCTTTACTTCCTATGAAAGTTTATCATTTTTATACAGTATTCCCCAAGCTACCCTTTTATTTTGATGTTCCTTTCTACTTTATGCAATAATAACTTTTAAATCTCTCTCTTTGGGGTTGTTTTGTTAGTAACACTGAGCTATAATATCCCCAAACTTCTTTTTACTTTTTGATAGGATTTCACTAAGTTGCCCAGATAATTCTCTTGCCTCAGATTCTCAGGTAGATCTGATCCCACACCAGGCCCAGCTGTCCAACTAAACTATTAAGACTTTTAAGTCAGCTTTTAAAACTACATACATATAATGAAAGAAACGTGGCTTTCTGTTTGATCTTACACCTCCTTCAAATGAGTAAAGCCAATGCTCCCAAAGACAAACCTCCCACTATTTCAAACAGCAAAAACCATTACCTGGAGGTAGTACTTCTTCTCTTTAGCCACAGATACAAAGGGCAGAATAAACAAAGCTTTCTTCCGCATTTCCAAAACCCGCTTCAAAATAAGTAACTCTGCAACCAGAGTCTTCCCAGCACTTGTAGGAGCTAAAATGTGATTTTTCCACACAATTATGACAAAAAGTAACATTTAGTACACAGAGTCTAGAACTAATACATTATTAAAGACTCAACCAGTGTTTGAAACCTTAACCCCCAAATGCCCTTGACTCTACACTAGGTTTCCAAATAGTCTCAGAGTAAACAGGGGGTTTTTAAATCTTTGTATTAGAAATTAATGATGGATGTTACTATTAATTCTATATGTTTCTCTAAGAACTGGCTGAATAGGTAAAAGCCCTGCTATGTACCTTTAAGATAATGAGACAGAAATTTGGAGGAGGTATAAGGAAGCTTACAGAAAGAAACTTAGGGGGAGAGGAAAGGAATACCAAACATTGGAAACATCATTTGCAAAGGCCCAGAGTAGAGCCTAGAATGCCCTGATGACAGTAATTTTATAAGTCTAGAGTACAAAATCCTTCAGGAGAAAATAAAGAGATTAAAAAAAAAAAAAAACACCAGTGGTTAGAACTGGGACTGGAGTGATGGCATAGCAATTAAGAGAGTGTACTGTTCTCAGAGAGGACTTGAGTTGAATTCCAACATCCACTATAAGACAGCTCACAACTGCCTGTAACTCCTGCTCCAGAGAATCTGACATCCTTGTCTGGTCTCTGTGAGTACTGCACTTACAGCCCATACCTACACATGGACACACACACACACACACACACACACACACACACACACACACACACACACACACATAATTTAAACTCTTTTAAATTTTTAAATGCTACACAAAGAAGAGGATTATAATCCTGCCGTCTAAGGATCTTTTTTTATATCTATCCTGAAAGCAATGCAAAATGACTAACTTAAAAGCAGTGAAAAGGCATACTTATAGTGATCACTTTGGCTACAGAAGCAGGGCAAAACCAGAGAAAAAGATAAATGAGTTACAAGGGTATCGCCAGATCTACAAGGAAGACAGACAGCAAGCTACACCAGGTAATGGATCCAACATATAGTCCACAGATCCAATATGTATCTAAGGTAAAAGTTTCTTGATGATTATGAGTTGTTGACCAACGCTGTGATTTAAGAAACTGAAATGGCCAGCCCATGCCTCCATATCAACCAACTGACACTGATGTGCATTTAGGAGTACTTTCTGTGTTCCCAATCGTTCTAAATCTGTATACTTAGGAAGTCATTTAATCCTCAGCACTACCAAGTCAGTTAGCCTCCCCCTCTACCTACTTGCCAATTCCTACAGTCAGTAAAAGATGCAGTTCCCAAACCAAATCAGTCTAACTCCACAGTCTGAACGTATATATACTTAGTTAATATTCTAGTTCTTTATTATAGCCTTAAAAAAAATCAGTCTAACTCCACAATCTGAACTTATATGTACTTAGTTAATATTCTAGTTCTTTATTATAGCCTTAATAAAAAATCAGTCTAACTCCACAGTCTGAACTTATATGTACTTAGTTAATATTCTAGTTCTTTATTATAGCCTTAATAAAAAATCAGTCTAACTCCACAGTCTGAACTTATATGTACTTAGTTAATATTCTAGTTCTTTATTATAGCCTTAATAAAAAAAAAATGTGAGTCAGGCACTGGTAGTGTACGCCTTTAATCCCAGCACTCTGGAGGCAGAGACAGGCTGATCTCTGTGAGTTCAAGGCCAGCCTAGTCTACAGGGCAAGTTCCAAGACAGGTTCCAAAGCAATACAGAGAAACACTGTCTTGAAAAACCAAAAAAAAAGAAAAAGAAAAAAGAAGAAGAAAGTGAATGACTTTAGAACTTCAGAGAAAACTGACACAAAGGAACTGTATCTTACATTGCAGTAAAACAGGTGTAAAATGATAACTATCAAAGCTGCCCTTGAAAACCCATATAAATCTTATGACGTATACTACATATTGTTTTGTACACTTGAAATCCTGCACAAACAGCTCAATTATGAATATATAAAGTTTACACCCTGAAAAGCAACAGAGATCAAATGAGGCAAGAGCAGGCTGGCATCTCCCGTTACAAATGCACTGGCACATACGTTCATTAAGCAAGTAGAATTTTAACTACATAAATTAACAGTGTCCTGGTTTCCCCTCCTCTACCACATGAAGGAACTTTCATGACTTCAATATGCAAATGATGACACTCCATGTAAGAATTTTGTTGTCCACCTATGTAAAAGATGCAACCACCCCAATAAAGAATCTCACACTGAAAACTTTAGTAAAATGAGTTTGCATAAATTTGAATACCTGAATAAACTAGATTCTTTCCTTCCAGGACTTGTCCAAGCAAAAGACACTCTGCCTGCCATTCGAACATCTTCTTTACACCAAAACTATGGTATTTCTCCAAAACTGCTTCAGGAAGTCCCCAATTTGCCAATAGCAGTTGGTCTATCTGGTCATCAGAAACTCTTTGCTTGCATGTCCCTTTCAGAAAAACAAAAACAATTGAATTACTTCCAACATCCAACTTTAATAGCACTGTACTGCTGGAATTCCTACATGTTAAAATGAAACTTTAGCACATCTTGACTTCAAGACAATTACAAGAAACTGATCCTGTACAGAAAGGTACTAGCAAATTTTTATTAACCTGACAGAATTTTGAAAACTCTTAACAGCCACAAACAAAAATGTGCGCTATATACGATGAATAAGGAGTTTGGAATGATGGGGAGGTGGGGGATGTTCCAGAGTGACAAAACAGCATTACAAAGCTATTAGTTTCTGTTTACATTTTAAGACTGATATGTTTGCCTAACAAAGGACAAAGAATTATGGAATACACTGGTGCAGGCCCCTAATTCCAGCATTTGGAAAGCAGCAGGATCAAGAGTTAGAGACCCTAGGCCAGCCTGACCTAGAATAAGCCCTTGTCTCAAAAAACAAACAAGAATTGGGCCAACATTCTGAGGAAACAATACAGATCCCTTCCAACTTTGCTCTGGATTCCAAGAAACCTACATCCTACGCTACACCTGGTAATGTGGTATAACATCTAAAGTAGTACAGGACGTTACTCTAAGCAAACCCTGACATTGTATCAGGATCTGGCCAATTAGGAAGTTGTTTCTGTGAAGTTGTAAAGATCCAAAAAATACAAAGAACGCCTATATCTACACAGGCAGTGCCAAAGCTAATCACTTGGGCATGCTGGCGGCTAGAAGGGAGGCCGCCTCCTTGTGTTGGGAGTCACAGCCTCGCTGCTGAAGTGCATGCCCCTGCGGCCCTCGGGGCCCATCTCTGCCCTGGTGTTGGAGTATTTGCCCCTGCACCCCTTGTGGGTGGGGGCATCTCGGGCTGTTGGGAGCATTTGTCCCAGCAGCCCTCGGGCCGTCCCGGTCCCGGTGCTGAAATGCATGCCCCTGCGGCCCTCGGGCCCCATCTCTGCCCTGGTGTTGCAGTATTTTATTTGCCCTGCGGTCCTCAGGACCCATCTCTGCCCCGGCGATGGAGTACTTGCCCCTGCTGCCCTCCGGCCGTGGCGGCCCCGCTGTACGACTACCTGCACCTGAGGCTCTCAGGCGGCGTCCCAGCGCCGGAGGTGGACTCAGAACCGGCCTAGACGGCAGCTGAGGGCTGACATAGCTATCACCGTCTCCCGAGAACGAGTCGGAGCCGGACGCTGAACGCCGCCGTTTCCCACTCCGGCGCGGAAGACTCATTGCAAACAAACTCCTCTCGGTTGTTCAGGGCACCACACAGTCCCAGAGGCCTCCCATGCCGGAGAACCACAGCCTGGTGACAGTCGCGACCACCATCTTCCCGCCTCGGCCTTCAAATTCAGTCCTCCCAGCCCGCCCCGGAACCACAGAGTTCTCGTGGCTAGAGTAACCCGACTACCATAGAGTCGTGAGGGAAGGAACAGCCCGCGCTGATGTCTGGCTTCCGGCCTCCGCTGCCGGCTAGCGAAGGAGAAAGTGATAGAGCACCAGCTTGAGTCTGCATTCTTAGAGTATCCTAAAAGCATTCCGTCTGTTTTTATCCGCTTCTGATTTGAATAGAGAGGCTGTGCTGGCAATAAAATGAGCTGCCCGTACATGGATAGATTAGGAAAGTATCTGTTCTTTACCGTTATTTTTGCTTGTTTCGTTTTGGGGTTTTGTTTGTTTGTTTCAAAAAATTATTCCAAATTGTAAAACAGAACTGTGGAGAAGTGTGTAAAACAGAAATTTAAAAAAAGGTTTCTGGTAGAGCGTAATTAGTGCTGCTTTCCTCTTGTGGAATCCGTGAACTAAAGTAACGGGGGGAGGGGCACGAGCAGATGCCAATCCAGGGTTAAACATTCCAGGCTGTAATGCGGCAGGTGCAGTGCAGAATTAATCTGGGCTATCTCAGGCCTTTAAATAGCCAATTGTTTGGTCACACAACTTTGTCACATCCTTGTGACTATTGAAGTAAATCATTTTGTAATGTGCGAAGAGACGACTGAAAAGCTAAGCTCAGCATCTGACCCCAGCAGCAGAGGTTTCTCTTGATTTGCTGTATCCTTTCTACCTGATATTTCCACCGACCTATCTAAAAAAAAGTCTTAATTTATAACTCTTGCTCTATAAATGTATTTTCTTTAAATAAAAACCCCATGAAACTGCTACCACAGAAACATATACAGAACAATTTAAATCTGTGTCGTGGTCACTCATATTTAGTTCCAGAATAAACTATCTCGTGTTCCCTTTTAGGTGACAGTTGATAGGGAAGGGAGTATCTCTGCAGCCAGGTGCTATCTCAAGGATTTATATGCTGAGTGAGGATCCTAAAATCAGAACTGGAGATTGGCCAGGCGGTGGTGGTGCACGCCTTTAATCCCAGCGAAGGCAAGCAGATCTCTGTGAGTTCCAGGCCAGCCTGGTCTACGAGCGAGTTCTAAAGCTACACGGAGAAATCCTGTCTTGAGCCCCCAACCCCCCCAAAGAAAAAAAGAGTAACAGGTGGTTGTGAACAGATTCCTTTGGTGCTAAAGAAGAGGCTCTGAAAGGGCATGAGGGGTCATTGAGAACCAGGAACTCATTAATAGATGCGTGTTGACCAACTTCCTGACATAATTTGGCACCTGTTAATTGTGTAGTTCCAAAGTTCCTCTCACCAAGCCAGCTAGTGGGTGTCAAGCCTACCCTGAAGAAACTATGGCCATAATGGGGGAGAAAAAAAAAACGAGAGAGGTGAATTTAAGAAGCCATTAAAGGACAATATTCTAAAATCCCACCAGGGGGAGACGTTACTCCATGAAAGAAGCGCCTCACTCTTGTGGGCATTCACTCAGAAAGCATGGGGCATCAACTGTATACTAGATGGACTCTGTGTGGCAGTGATGCAGTATTGGAAGGGCTCCTGCCTGAAAGATAACGAGCAGGATACAGACATCGAATACATAAATTGTGAGTTTAAATGTGACTGCTACTCAGGGAGAAATGAATAGAGGACTGTCGAAGGAATCCTGACGTACAGTCACAGTGGGAACTGTGTAGGCCTGCTATAGTCTGGCTGTGGACCTACACAGTCTAGAGTTAGAAACATATTAACTGTGCTATCTTGGGTAACTTGCATAACCCCTCTGTGACTATTTCCATACCCTATGATGGGAGGGATAAGAGTCTGTTTGGATGAATGTGTACACAAAGTGCTGAGCCCGTGCTACCACATAAGTGTGATCAGAGAAAACTGCATTTAAATATCCTAATAAGCCTCAGTAATAATTCAACATTGTAAGGAGGAAAGAATGAGACAGAGAAATCTCTTATCGTAAGTCTATCCAATACTAACCTATTTTATTATGTGAACTTAAAATGAAAACCATTAGGACAATATAAGAAGGAATGGTGTGTGTCCTCTAGCTACAAGCCTAAAATAAACTTTTAATTTTCTGATTTTCCTTCAAATCTTCAATATCTATTCCCAATATTTTTTAATTCTTCAAAACTAAAAAACCAAAGCTATTTCTCAAAAAATATAAGTACCATAAACCTGCTCATAAGCCCATTCATGGGGAGGTCATAGGCCCTTGCAAGGAACCTACTAAATGGATATGTCAAACTACCATCTAAATATTTATGCTTATACCCATAGATTAATCCTGCTTTTGAGACTCATAACTGGTCATAGTGCTGAGACTGAGTTCCTCCTTAGCATCCACAAAATAGGCCAGACAGAGCAGCAAGCATGTCTAATCCCACACTGGGGAGCCGTAAACAGGGGGATCCTAGGAATTTGCTAGACAGCCCGTCTTGAGTGAGCTCTGGGTTCAATGAGAGACCTTGTTTCACAAAAAATAAGGTGTAAACTGATAGAAAGATGATTGAGTTATTGGCTTCAATAACATCTTTTTAATTGCCTTTTCATGTACTTGCTGACTGTGAGGGGAGACAGGAGCTAGTCAATTCTTTTTTTTAAATAATTTATCTTAACTTTAGTTTATGTGCAATGATATGAGGTCCCCTGGAACTGGAGCTATAGACAGTTGTGAGCTGCCATGTGGGTGCTGGGAATTGAACTCAGGACCTCTGGAAGAGCAGCCAGTGCTCTTAGCCACTGAGCCACCTGGCCAGCCCTGCTAGTTAATTCTTAAGTAGGTAGATAGCTAGAGAGAGAGGTCCTATACCAACCTCATCAAGACAAATTGGGGACAAACTGATCTCTGAGGGATTCTACTATAAAGGGTTTACTCCTAGACTCTTGCCCCAAAGAGCATACTCACTATGGAGACATTTTTCCTCTCTGTCAGGCCACTGGGCTAACTTCCTCCTGATGCTAGCTAGCCACAGGGCAGGGCAGGGCAGGGCCTATATTTCACACCATACCACATCCAACTTTATGCCTTATAAAATGACATTTTTTTTTTGGTTTTTCGAGACAGGGTTTCTCTGTGGCTTTGGAGGCTGTCCTGGAACTAGCTCTTGTAGACCAGGCTGGCCTCGAACTCACAGAGATCCGCCTGCCTCTGCCTCCCGAATGCTGGGATTAAAGGCGTGTGCCACCAACGCCCGGCATAAAATGACATTTTTATCAGTATTTTAGCATCTCCTAGAACCGAGTGTGTGGAAGGATGCAGTGTGTCTTTGATAGACCTCCACCAGACGCTGCTCGCTGTGGGCACAGGCAATGAAATGTAAATAGCGGTCTCAGTCTTGGAGAAATAGAAGCTCATTTCATAACTGTAAGACTAAGGCCAGGTCATTAGTCTGAGATCAGTGTCCAATTCCCAACACTAAAGAAGACAGTCTAGTGCCTGAACCGCTTGAGTTAGAAATAATAATCCCTTCCTTATACATGCTGTAAGGATTACACCAACTGCCAGGGGAGGGCAGGGCACACACCATTAATCCCAGCAGTTGTGAGGCAGAGGCAGGCAAATCTCTGTGATTTCAAGGCCAGCCTGGTCTACAGAGTGAGTTCAAGGGCAGCCAAACTTACACAGAGAAACCCTGTCTCAAAAAACAACAAAAAAGTAAAAGAAATAGAGTAATAAAAATAATAATAAAGCCTCATAAAGATGGAAAATACACAGAGAGTCTGGATACTGTATGTCATTGTGTTGACTTTGAATTCTTTGATTGCTGAGAAAGGACCATCAGCTGACAAAAAACATATGATTATAATGTTGCTCAATTAATGCAGTTATATATAAATTATAAATTTTTAAATGCCTTGAATTTTAAATTAAAGTCTAAGGACCTGTTACTTTGGAAAAGAGATTCTGCTTTTGTTTCCACAGGAGATGAAAAGCTGTGGATTCTTCCAGACTAATATGACTTGATCAAGCAAGACCTCCTGACTCAGTGGCCCAGGTGATCCAATATCCAAAACAGCAGTGGCATGGCATGGCATGGCAGCACAGGTGGGTGGGGAGCTGGCTAACTCCTCCCCACCCGAGCTGCACTGTGGACCACTGATAGCAAGATCAGGTGGGCCAGAAGAGCTTTCTTCTCCAGGAGAATTTCAAAGCACTACACGCATTCATGTCTCACCCAGTCTGGTCCTTGCTGTCATTTAAAATAACCTAACCAGCTAAACGCACCCTAAAAGGTCCAATTCAAGGAAGACATGGAGCCAAACTTTGCTTCACATCCTGTTAAGAAGTGTATAAGCCAGACTCCCTGGAAGAAGATAGTGTTCCCACTCGGGACTCCTCCCCCATGTGTTACATGGCTCACTCTGGCTTTGTGTGTTGTATGTGCTTATATGCTGTCTTTGCTGAGACAAATCTTATATGTAGTGAACTACAAATTTCTTGTCCTTTAACTCTTGACAAAAATCAGACTGCAGATGGAGCTAGCACACAACAACTAGATTACTTATTGCTAGATTATAAGTGGTGGGAGGGGCAACAGAGAAAACAAAATTAAAAGTCAGCAAAAGGTATCAAAATGATAAAACCACATATCTGACATTGTGGCTTAAAAGGGTGAAGCTCTGGGAGTCCAGGAAGAGACAGCAATTGAAAAATAGAGCAAGAAGCCATAATGGGAATTCCAGAATAATAGAGTTATGATTGTCCAGAACTTTAAAATTCAAGTGCATCCAGATTAAAGACATAAAAGGAAACATAACATAAATAAAAATAAGTCCTGCTTAGAAACTTTTTGATAAAAAATTATGTTGTGGGAAAAGCATAAACATATTAAAAGTCAACTAGACAGAAAAATTGGCTCCAAAGGAGTAAAACTTTGACCAATAGAAGACTTTTCAAATAAATTAGCTCTATACTGGCCTAACCTATTGTTCAAGTAATAAAGACATTTGAAGGAAGTTTGAAATCATTTATGATTAGCAGACCTTCACTAAGTGGGACATTTCTGAGTCTACATCAGGAAGAAAAAGCTGTCTCATGAGAAAGATGAAAGAAACAATGATCAAAGAACTCAGACATGATTAAACCTAAATAAATATTGATGACAATAATAAGAGAGCTTGAAAGCAAGCTTGATCTAAAATAGAAGACAAACATACATGAAAGATTTAATTTAAACATGAGTTCATTGTTTAAAAGCTGAATTTTTATTTTTGGGAGCATAAGGAGAGAGTGAGCATTTGTTTTAATTTTAAAAAAGAAATTTTAAAAAAGCTTAGGCAGCTTGGAGAGTTGACACAAGGTAGGAAGCCCGATGTTAAAAGTCCAGTTTTCAAGCCAGGCGGTGGTGGCACACACCTTTAATCTCAGCCCTTAGGAGGTAGAAGCAGGCGGATTTCCGTGAGTTCCAGAACAGCCTGGTCTACAAGAGCTAGTTCCAGGACAGCCTCCAAAGCCACAGAGAAACCCTGTCTCGAAAAACAAAAACAAGATAAATAAAATAAAAAGGTCCAGTTTTCATTTCAGTTGTACAGGACTCTAAGCATACATTTATGGATAGACAAGAAAACAGAAAAAACAGAGGGAAGGACTCACAGACTAGAACCTACAAAAACCATTTAGCAACATTAAGTAATTCTTTTATACATTTTGCCAAATTTTCTAATAAATAGAAATATGTGTTCCCCAGAATCAAAGCAATCTGGGTAGTTTAATCTAGCAATGAATTGTGTTTAGTTTGCATACTTAAATTTACATTCCCATAGTTTTTTCCAGTTTGTAGAATAAAGTCACAATGAACTGTTCTATGGCTTACTTCATGTATTAATAATCATACCATTCTACATGAGGTTTAAGTAGATAAGAAAGCAGCTTTAGCTCCCTTCACAATGGAACATAATACCAGGTGTGGTGGTACATATCTTTAATCTCAGCACTTGGGAGGCAGGTAGATCTCTGAGTTCAAAGCCAGCCTGGTTTACAGAGAGAGTTCCAGGTCAACCAGGCTACACAGAGAAACTCTGTCTCAAAAAACAAAACAAAAAACAAAGCAAAGCAACAAACAAACAAACAAAAAAGAAGGAACAGAAAAAGTTTGGGGACCAGGTCTCATTATGCAATCTAGGCTCACCTTGAATTCATGATCTGTGTCACCCTGGTGAGTATTATCATTATTAGTTATTATTATTTTATCATTATTATTTAAAATAAAGAAAGGCATCTATCATATAGTCTTTAATAATTTAATAATTGTGATAGCCAGCTTGTCAAGCTTCACAAAAGTGTCTGTTGAGATGTTGACTAAAACCAAATTCTATGCTAATGGCATCAGGGGCTGACACCTACCTAGTACTGGGGACTGAGTCCAAGGCTTTGCATATGCTAGATATGTATTCTGTCACTGAGCTCAACTCTGAGTTGCCCCTCACATCTCCCACTTCTTTTGTTAAAGATGAAGTCTTACTAAGTTTCCCAGACAAGCCTTGAAGATGATCTGTAACCTAGGTAGGCTTTGAACTTGCAATTCTCCTACTTCTACTTCCCAGATAACTGGAATTCCAGGCATAAGTTATCGAACTGGCTCCTTTAGCACTGTTTTAGAGTTTATTTCACATGCAATTTACACATTTCATTTAGAGATCTTTCATTGTTGTTGTGGTGGTGGTGGTGGTGGTGGTCCAGGATATCCCTGCATGCTGGGGCTGAAGCATGAGCCACCACTCCTAGCTTCAGAGGCATTCTTAAGTATTACATTTATCATGAGGTAACTGAGCATGAGCTCATTCAGAAATCAACAGGGGCTTTCCATTTGCTGTTTGTTTTATATCAGTGATTAATAGTTTCATCTTAATCTATTTTCCCAACACGTTTAACTGCTTTATAAAATCTTTTTTCAGTGAGTTTTTCAAAAACTAACCCAGCACCACCACCAGTAACAGTGGTTTGTCTCTTCATTTCACTACGTGTCCTTTACTAATGCTTGTCACCTTTGCCAGGCACAACATAGCACTGTAGCTATGGTAGTGCATTTTGCCATTCATTTCCATTGGTGGGGATGCATTTATTGTTTCTTCATTAACTACTTACTTACTCTTCTGATACAAACCTTGGTTTGGGTTAAAGCGAAGACCCTGTGAATGGATGTTCATGGAAAGAACCAGGCCTTCCTCTGGACTTTCGTTGAGGCTGATGAACTGAACAGAACTGCAGTGATTGTAGGAAGACTGGAGTGCTGCAGGTAGGTCCAGAGCCAAACAACAGTTTATTTTGGCCTGTCTTCTTGTCTGGAGTGCAACTAGCATACCATAGACTTTGCACTTGTTGAAAATAAGGTTTGGATTTTCAGATGACATATGTTATGCAACTGTCTAAGTTTTAGAAAGAAAGCAGCTCCACATGGAGTGAGTTTTCCTTGAATATAATTAGGAGTTACAATATATAGATACATAGATATACACAGAAATACATATGCTAAATATGTTCAGATTTTATCTTTCAAAGCGACGTGTAACCAATTTGGCCTATCTCCCACTCCACCCCTTCATCTAATCTTATTTTTAATACTATCATAAAGAAATTAGAAATAGATGATTTTAAAATGCTAATATCTCAAGCTTGCTTGATAACTTAAGTTTTAGGAAATCACTTTCAGTCAAATAATAACTATGAAGAAAACATCACCATTATATACACTTGTTTTACTTATAAACATTTTTATATAAGAATCAGAGGGTCACAATAAGTAAACATTGAATTTCCATTTTGCATTAGTAACTTTACATCTACAAGTAGAAATAAAATCCAACTAAGGAAAGAGTATGCCAAAAACAAGAAAGGAATGGTCAATGTCCTAAAATAATTAGGATAGCACAACTGTGGATTTGAGTCAAATGGAAAGTTAAATTTTATTTCTTTTTCAGAGAAATGGATTACTAGAATACTTACTCATTCTATTCTCACATTCACTGTGTCTTGGTGAATAATATTTATTAAATATTGTTTGTTGACAAACAAATCTTCAGTTCATCTGGTCCAATTACTGGTATACTTACGCTAGAATCTGATGCTATTTACACCGTCAATAAAAATAAAGGGTAAATAAGAGGTTAAATGTTTATACCCACCATTCAGCTTTTACTATTATCACTATCCACAATTCGTCAGTGTAGCAGGCTTTCTTGGAGCACCAGCCCCCAAATCATGACATGGGGACTTATAATGCTCAGCCTTAAGGTTAGGCTTGTTTCTAGCTAGCTTTTTTTTTAACTTAAATTAACCCATTTCTATTCATCTATGTGCTGCCCTGAGGCTCATTTACCTCATCTATGTACTGCCCATCCTGCTTTCCTGCTTCTCCCATGTCTGGCTGGTTGGCCCGATTGGCTGGCCCCTGGGCTACCTGGCTGGCTGGCTCCCCTTTTCTCCACCTGCCAATCTCTCCTCTGCATAGGCATTGGCTCATCAGCTTTTTATTAGGTCAATCAGGTATCTTAGGCAGGCAAGGTCAAACAATAACACATCTTTATATAGTTACACAATTGTTCCTCAGCACAAACAAATGCAACACATCTTTACATAGTTAAACAAATACCCTATTCCACAACACATCAGTCCCTTTGGTGGTTTATTCTTACAGCCCAGAAATCTGACCACATGAAAGTCTCTCTACACTTTTTCCAGCCACAGACCCTGGAGAACACAGTTGATGACAAAGAAGTTCCACTTCAGCTGGGCGGTGGTGGTTCATCCCTTTAATCCCAGCAATTGGGAGGCAGTAGGAGGAGGATCTCTGTGAGTTCAAGGCCAACCTTGTCTACAAAGCAAGTTCCAGAACAGCTAGGACTGTTACACAGAGAAACCCTGTCTCAGGGAGGATCCTAAGAGAGATATGCATGGTACCCCAGAGAAGGGGAATGGGACAGAATCTTCTGAGGGGATTGGGAGGATGTGGCGGGGGAGGGGGGAGCTGGGAGAAAGAGGGGGGGTGAAGATGAGGGAAGAGGAGGACATGGGGAAGTAGAAAGGTTGAGTCGGGGGAAGAATAGAGGAGAGCAGGATGAGAGATACCATAATAGAAGGAGCCATTATATGTTTGAAAAGAGATCTGGCACTAGTGAGATGTCCAAAGACCTACAAGGATGACACCAACTGGCAAACTAACCAATAGTGGAGAGGCTACCTTGAATGCCCTTCCCCGATAATGTGATTGACAACTTCCTTGTATGCCATCCTAGAGCCTTCATCCAGTGACTGAAGGAAGCAGAGGCTGACACCCATAGCTAAACCCTGAACTGAACTCCTGGTACCCAGTTGCAGAGAGGGAGGAGTGATGAGCAAAGGGGTCAAGACCAGGCTGGTAAAACCCACAGATACAGCTGACTTGAACAAGGGGGAGCTCATGGATCCCAGACTGATAGCTGAGAGGCCAACATAGGACTGATCCAGACCCCCTGAACGTGGGTGTCAGTGAGGAGGCCTTGGCATTCTTTGGGGTCTCGGGCAATAGATCATCAGCATTTATCCCTAGCATCCAGATGAACTTTAGGAGCCCATTCCACATGGAGGGATGTTGTCTCAGCCTGGACACATGGGGGAGGGCCACCATATCATCTCCCCAAAGTATTTTATATTCCTGTCCCAGCTTATGACAGACTTTGGAGATCCCCCATGAAGGCCCTCACCCTCCTTGAAGAGTGAAGTGGGGATTGGGTGGGGGGTTGGGGAAGGGCTGAAGGGGGTGGGGCAGGAGGGGGAGGGAGAGAGAGCTGAGATTGACATGTGAAGCAAGCTTGTTTCTAATTTAAATAATAATAATAAAGGAATTAAAAACCACTAAAATTCCATTTAAAGTAGAGAAACTAAGACTCAATAAACTAAATTAATCATAAAAAAGAAACCCTGTCTCAAAAATTAAAAAAAAAGTTCCACCTCAGCATGGGTCTATTCTTCTATTTGTGTATACAGATTGTTAAAGGTTACATTTTATTATAGACATTTTCAAATATAAAAGAACAAAGTCAATAGTGAATTCTCATGAGTGTACCATTCAATCTTCACAACTATTTTTTCATTCACCATGTTTTTGGAGTTCGTACTGGTGTAAAATGAATCAGTTATTTGTTCCTTTTTTATTGCTGAGTAGCTTTTCATTGTGTGGACATGCCATATTTGGTACAGTCATTGCACAAGGACATGCAGACTGTCCTCAGTGTTTGGCTCTCCCAACCACTGCTACTATGAATAGTTGGGTACACATCTACTCATGGACTCATGCTCTCATTTCTTTTGGGTGGATTTCAAGGAATGGAACTGCTGAATCACTAGGCAAGTTCACGTTAAACTTTTATAAAAATCACCACATCGTCTCCCCGAAGTATTTTGTATTCCTGTCCCAGCTTATGAGGGTTCCAAGTTCTCAGTCTCTCTTCACACACTCTTTAATACTTTTCATGAAAATATTTTTCAAATTTTTTGTTGATTCTGAACTGATTTGCCTGTATTCTAACTTTTGAGTTGTAGTCGTTTCATGCTGCTCTGGTTTGCTTTTCTATTGCTGTGATAAAACACTGACCTAAAATAACTTGGGAGACAGATGAGGGGGGCTTATGTTATCTTATAGACTATTGTCCATCATCAGAGAAGCCAGGGTAGAAACTGCATCAGAAACCATGGAGGAATACTGCTTACTGGCTTTCTCTTCTGCCTTGTTCCGCTATCCTTTTTTTCCCTAATGGTGAAAATATGTGTATTTATTATTAGCCAAATGAACTTCATTTAAACGACCCCAATTTTATTGGCAACATCCAGAGTGTCATAATCAGGATGCAGCCAAACACACACTTTCTCTCCACCAGACCTCATCAGGGTATTGACTTTGACCACATCAATGTCACAGGGTTTCTTCACAGCCTTAATGTCCACAACAAACATATGTATGCCGCTGTCTTCTGTCTTCTTCATGGTTGATTCAGTGGTCAGAGGAACTCGATGATGAGGTGGTAGTCAAGCTTTTTCTCCTGGGCCCGCTATTATCAGGATATTTGCTGTAGTATAGCAGGGTCTTGGACTACAGGAATGTGGGTGACAGGTGAAATCTCCCTTTGTGGTTGTGAACAACTTTCAGGACCTCTATCTAGGTTTTCAACGCCTTTGCTTTGGCTTTGGCCTTGAGGGGATCTGAAGCTTCCATCTTCTTGTGGTGCCCTCTTGGGAAAAGCTTAGCTACCTTTCTCATAAAACGCGGGCTCGCCTACCCAGGGATGGCACTGCCTGCAGTGGTTGGGTCCATCCTACCCAACCAGTATGAAAATGACTCACAGACTGTCCACAGGCCAATCTGATGGAAGCAATTCCTCAGTTGAGGCTCCTTCTTCCCAGGTGTCAAGCTGACAAATAATCACCACAGGTTTGCATCCTTGATAGAAGCGGTTCACCCTGTCTAACGGTCCTCTTACACCTCTTTCAGAGCTGGTTTGCTGTGACAGATGCTTTTAGTTTTTGATCTAGTAACATCTTTATTTTGTTTTCTTTTTTGAGGATTGTTTGTTTGTTTTTTTGAGATAGAGTCTCACTAGGTAGGCCTGGAACTCATTATGTAGATCTGGCTAGCCTCAAGCTCACAGAGATCTGCCTGCCTCTGCCTCGTGAGTGCTAGTATCTGTGTTGATATATTATTTATGATTTAATAAATCTTGCTTGAGGGTTCAGGATGCAAAGCCAGCCACAAGCTATAGAGTTCAGGCAATGGTGATACACACCTTTAGTCCTACCACCCATACTAGTTAGCCATAGAATCCTGGCAGTGATGGCATACACCTATAATCCCTGGACTCAGGAGACAGATGTAGATGGATCTCTCTGTGAGTCAAAGGCCACCCAGATCTACACAAGATTGAATTAGTCTAAGAGAATTAGAGCTCATGCCTTTAATCCAAGCACTAGAGAGGTATATAAAAGACAGAAGCCCAGTGTCTCAGGACATTCTGGGATTTATTCTCCAGCCACGCTGAGGAGATGCAGCAGTCTGAGGCTTGGTGGGGAGCTCGTGAAGACAGAATCACCCCTTTCAACCTGAGGTTTTAATTATCGTGATACACATATCAAAAGGGTATCCCATCACTTCTGGCTGTTTTCTTCTTTGATTCTAAGCGGGCACTTAGTTGTGTTTTGGGGTTTTTTCCCCATTTTGTTGATGTTTATGGCATATATTTTTGTACTATTGCCATGTCTTAGGGAACAAGCTCTATAGTTCATAATGTTATCTGGCTCATAGCACACTGTTCATTGGCTATTAGCTGTATCCTCATCACACTTCCTACTGTCTCAAGAATTTTCCTACAAAAATTAGTTTATGAGTTGGAGAGATGGCTCAGCACTTAAGAGTATTGGTTGTTCTTCCAGAGGACCTGAGTTCAACTCCTAGCACCAACATGGCAGCTCATAATCATCTGTAACTCCAGTTTCAGGGTAATCACTGCTCTCTTCTGGCCCCCATGGGCACTGAACACATATGTACATAGACACACAGACAGACAAAACACCCACATGTAAAATAAATATATCTTAAAAATTATAATAATGTACTTTATTTGAATCTCTGTATCAAAGACTCTCTTTAATGTGTGTGTATTCCTATTCACATATATGTGA